>NC_063337.1:104877581-104881432 GCF_021869965.1 Rhincodon typus | reverse complement strand
AAAAATAGTAGACTCGCCCACTTTAAGGGCATTTAAATGGTCATTGGATAAACATATGGATGATAATGGAATAGTTTAGGTTAGATGGGCTTCAGATTGGTTTCACAAGTCGGCGCAACATCGAGGGCTGAAGGGCCTGTACTGCGCTGTAATGTTCTATGTTCTATGTTCTAACGGCACAAGTGAAAAGAAAACTCAAGAACTTTCAAAGTGATTTTTACAATATTTATAATACAGTAATTTTATAATACAGAAGTGAGAAAGTATACTATGATTCATCCAGTTGGCATTCAGAATTATTTTGCTATCAAAAACTATTTCTTACAATAGTACAAAAAAGATAATAGGTTTTTGTAGTTAATTTTAATCTGATGAAATATTCTTTGATAGAGAAGCAAAATATGTCATTTGTAGGATTCCATAATCTACAAATGGTATAGAATTTAATGCTTCAGTTCTCACAATATTACACTGCTCTGTATGTCTCCATGTTTAACCTGGGAACCTTGAAATTGGGTGTTTCAAAGACACAAGTAGACAACTTCCTCCAGAAGCAAATAAAGAAAAGGCAATGCTAATTCACTGATCTACCTTTGGTTGATACTTTTCTAAGCTATTGTTTCAAATAAATTATCTTTAAGATACTTGAATCACTTAATCATCCTTACCCTGAGAAAGTTTAAGGAATATTTCTATTTAATGATCTTGTAGATGGAAATGATAAAGTTCATTGAATCTTAAAACAGTAATTTTTGAGTGTCGTACTTAAAGATATCGATCACTCTTTTCTGAATTTAGATAGCAGTTGTATCATTACACATTTAGGTGGCCTATGTTATAACATTTTCTGACAGATAATTAGAATTATACCTCTGCCTTTGTGCTATGAGTTTATTTCTCCAACTGGGCTTCCTACTGAAACATTGAAGTGCTGAATTTCCAATTGCCCTACATACATGTTAATGGAAGGATTGTTAACTGGAAAGACAATCTTAGATTGTCTTTCTATCTAAGTTTGATTATTTGACAGTTATTTGTAATGAAACTGACAAACATTTTAATAAAATCCAAACACCATCTCCAGCAATGTTCAGATAAGTGACTTGCGAGTAGTGATTTAAAAAAAAAATTCATCCACAGGGTGAGCACATCACTGGCTTAGGCCAACATTCATTGCCCATCTCTAATTAGCCAGAGACCATAAAGAGTCAACCACATTGCTGTGGAATCATATGTCGGCCAGACCAGGTAAGGATGTCAATTTCCTTCCCTAAAGGACATCAGTGAACCAGATGGATTTTTCCTAACAATTGACAATGGTTTCATGGTCATTATTAGGCTCAATTCCAAACCTTTCTTCTAAAAAAAAAATTGAACTGAACATCTGCCATGGCAAGATTTGAGCCTCTGCCTGCAAACATTATCTGGGGCCCTGGATTAACAGTATAGTGATAATACCACTAGGCCATTGTCTCCCACCATGGCTGTGTCTATTCACTGGTTGCTACTCATGTAAATGAAATTGTGCTTCATTTCCTGCAAATATCTGTTTGTCTCCTATTATTTAATGCTTTCTGCATGGTTAGCACTGCTGTCTCACAGCGTCAGGGACCCAGGTTTAATTCCACCCTCGGGCAACTGTCTGTGTGGAGTTTGTACATTCGCCCAGTGTCTGCGTGAGTTTCCTCTGGGGGTTCTGGTTTCCTTCCACAGTCCAAAGATGTGCAGGTTAGATGGATTGGCCATGCTCAATTGTCTGTAGTGTCCAGGGATGTGCAGGCTAGGTGGATGAACCATGGGAAATGCAGGATTACAGGGATTGGGTAGATTGGTCTTCGGAGGGTCAGCATGGACTCGATCAACCAAATGGCCTGCTCCACACTGTTGGGCTTCTATGATTCTGTTCTTTCACTCTACTTTTCAGTGTTCTATCATTCCTAATCCCTCCTTTCTCCTGTTTCCGTTTGTCTCATACATTGGGTTATTTAATTTTTATTTTCCATCATGAATGAGAGCAAATCAGCTGCCTGTTTTACAGCTAGTGGTTAACTTCAATGAAAAATAGAAACGTTTGTGGATGATTTACTCTTGCCTGCTAGACAAAAAGCATTAAATACAAAAATTTCACTTTTCCCTTTTTTCATTTATTGTCACCCATTTCTTTTTCTGTAGACTACTTTTGGAGTCACTATCACACACAGATTTCAATTCTTTCTTGAGGAAATACCTTTTTTTTGTTTTTGCCTTTTCTTAATAATAAAATAGAATTTAAAAATTGTGCAAGAAATCATCAGAGCATCGCTTATCTGTTAAAATCAATGTGACCTATTAAAAATTTCCATTTCTTTTTTGGTATGTAATTATCTTAGCTATTGTTGATACTCTGTTGCCAATTGAAACTCTGTAATTATGTTTGTCAAACATTTGTAGTTTTTATGATGCTTATTTCAGTGGCAGATTTTACAGATAGTAAAAATTGAGATTACATTTATATTAACACACTCAAGATGAGGAGAGTAGGGGGCTATGTCTAATGGTGGGCATGTCTGCCAGCCCAAACTTGGGTCGATATTTATTAGGTTTACTTTTTTTTTGTGAAACTCTACTTTTACTGCCTAGTCCAGAAGATTAAAGGATGGTTGCATGGGTGAATGGGATTTTGAACAATCAGGAAGAAGTTGAAATAACTCCACAGAGGCGGTATCCCATCATCACCTCACCCTTTATTTATAAATGTACTGCATTTGATACTGGTCCAGCTCCCTCAGAGTGAGCAGAGCCTCTGATACTCCTGTTTATATCTGTCAGCCAGGGCTCCCTGATTGGAGCAGCTTAACAATCCTAATTGGGGAACTCATTCCATGAAGTCCACCTGGCTGACCTTGCTACAATCACTACCAAAATTCTTATTTGAGATGATTCAGCCATCACGGTATTGGGTCGGCTTGATGAATCAGCCATTCTTTTAGTGCTGTTTAGAATCATACGTTTGTATTTCATAAGACTGAGGTACACCTGAAAAGCCAAAAGATAAGGAAAAGTTAAGGTCTACTTGGATTTTAGGCATGAGACTAGAGTGATGTGGGAGTATTCTTGTGATCCCACAGAGTCCAATAACTTGAAGCAAACAAACAGAATGGTAGAAATCAAGGGACAATCTTTTCCTGTAATAATCAAATAAAAATCAACATAAAGCACACATAAACTAACTGGAAAATTGGATTCAGTGGAAAACATAAAATTATACTTTAAAAAGTTGCATGCATCAAAAGGTAAACCTCATGGATTTTTCATTTAGATCTCTTGTGTTTTTATGGCATTGAGCTAAATCTGTGTCATTTCCTCAGTTTTCACACATGGTTTCTCTCTGTGAGGTTCAGTGAGTTTTCCCATGTTATCGTGACAAATTCACTTCATTAGCTGTATACCATGTTTGTATGGCTCCCTGCTCATCTGATTCTGGTCTGATTCTCACACTTGCCATAGGCAGAAGTATGTGTTACTGCTAGGATACCCCAGGATCCCTGGTACCAGTACCACCTTTGAATCTCATTCATGCACCTTGCC
The DNA here is from genome assembly GCF_021869965.1 of Rhincodon typus. Lineage (NCBI taxonomy): Eukaryota > Metazoa > Chordata > Chondrichthyes > Orectolobiformes > Rhincodontidae > Rhincodon > Rhincodon typus. The sequence goes on along the minus strand of NC_063337.1, from coordinate 104,877,865 downwards.
AAGAGTAGGCTGTCTGAAGTTGCTCCTCACTGTGCTGTAGCGGAACAGTATTGATAAACCAATACTTCTCAGGGTACTTCTGTAGCATGGCTGACACATCTTTGCCCTTACGAGAACACCAGACCACATGCCATCTTACAACCCCATTAAAGTCCTGCAACACTGTGTACACCCTGTCCCACCCTCCTGCAACACTGTGTACACCCTGTCCCACTCTCCTGCAACACCATGTACTCTCTGTCCCACCCTCCTGCAACACTGTGTACACCCTGTCCCACCCTCCT
>NC_063337.1:104835421-104877571 GCF_021869965.1 Rhincodon typus | reverse complement strand
CACCCTGTCCCACCCTCCTGCAATACTGTGTACACCCTGTCCCACCCTCCTGCAACACCGTGTATACCCTGTCCCACCCTCCTGCAACACTGTGTATACCCTGCCCCACCCTCCTGCGTCACCGTGTACACCCTGTCCCATCCTCTAGCAGTATAATAATATAAGAAGATAGCCTAGATTTTACCTTTTTCTTATTTTAAAGCTAAGTGTAAGGCATTGCATTTCAAATGTAATTTGATTCATCATACTTTTTGAATTTAAATAAAACTCACTTTATTTTTACACTACAGTTAAAATGCAGAAAAATAAAAATTTAAGGAAAGAATTGGCTTAACTGTAACTCTATCAAAATGATTAACAAAATAATATATATTAACTGCTACTAATTAGCTGTTCCAATATAGTAACATCCCATAAACATTTCCTGAGCAAAGGTAAATTCAGTAAAATAGATTGCCTCACATGTGATTCTAGCTGCAGGAAGAGAACCCCAGCTTTTAGCTGTAACAAAGAGAGAAATAAAAGCTTCCACATCCAGCTTCAAGATCCCAGCCACTGCTGAAAGCTAAAACTAAAAATCCTGGTTCTTTGGAAGCTTGACCCCACCCATTCAGGCTACTTCTACTGTTTCAACTTAAAATAAAAACAAGGCCTCACAAGGTGTTTACTTTATTGGCTTTGAACGACTGTTTGGTACCTCAGTCTCAACCTTTCTTCATTAAAAAAAGGACAAAATGCACCTCTTAAAGCAATAGTATTGCCACACTGAGGAGCCAAAATGCGAAAAAAGGTAAGGCAAGGCAAGATAGGGATGCTGTGAGCATGAAAGTAAGTGAGTGCTGAGAGATTATTAAGCAGTCCTGATTTGCAGCCATCTCTAAGCCATGAGCTGGGTCCTGTCGCTATGTGCTGAATATGCTCGCAGCAGCATTGCAATGAGAGGTGCCAGGGCACCACATATTGTAGCATTGATAGTTTGATGGAGAGAGTTTAGTACATTCATGGTGTATTCTCTCAAAAGCAAAATGTAGAGGAAATAATTCTATAGCATCCTGGATGACAAAACAGACAGAAATTAAGATAAAGAAGGAAAACTGTGGTTATGGCATTTGTTAGGTGAATAATACAACTGAGAACTAGAGCGAATATGGAAGGTAGTAGGAACTGCTGATGCTGGAGTCTGAGATAACAAGGTGTAGAGCTGGATGAACACAGCAGGCCAAGCAGCATCAGAGGAGCAGGAAAGCTGACGTTTCGGGCCTGAACTCTTCTTCAGAAATGAGGGAGAGGAAGGGAACTCTGAAATAAATAGAGAGAGGGGGAGGCAATGATGGAAGGTGGATAGAGGAGCAGAGGGGCGGAGAGAAGATGGACAGGTCAAGGAGGCAGGGACGAGATGGGCTGGTCTTGGGATGAGGTCGGGGGTGGGGAGATTTTGAAGCTTGATACCATTGGGCTGCAGGGTTCCCAAGCGGAATATGAGGTGCTGTTCCTGCAGCCTTCGGGTGGCATCGTTGTAGCACTGGAGGAGGCCAAGAATGGACATGTCGTCCAGGGAGTGGGAGGGGGAGTTGAAATGGTTCGCGACTGGGAGGTGCAGTTGTTTGTCGCGAACCGAGCGTAGGTGCTCCACAAAGCGGTCCCCAAGCCTCCGCTTGGTTTCCCTGATGTAGAGGGGGCCACATCGGGAACAGCAGATACAATATACCACATTATATTGCAGGTGATGTGCAGGTGAACATCTGTTTAATGTGGAAGGTTTTCTTGGGGCCTGGGATGGGGGTGGGGGCGAGGTGTAGGGGCAGGTGTAGCACTTCCTGTGGTTGCAGGGAAAAGTGCTGGGGGTGGTGGGGCTGGAGGGGAGTCTGATTCCCTGATCCTCAACACCTCATCTTTACCATGGACGTCCAGTCCCTATACACCTGCATTCCCCATGCAGATGGCCTAAAGGCCCTCCGATTCTTCCTGTCCTGCAGGCCTGACCAGTCCCCTTCCACTGACACCCTCATCTGCTTAGCTGAACTCGTCCTCACCCTCAACAACTTCTCTTTCAATTCCTCCCACTTCCAACAGACAAAGGGGGTGGCCGTGGGTACCCGCATGGGCCCAAGCTATGCCTGCCTCTTTGTAGGTTACGTGGAACAATCCCTCTTTCGCAGCTACACTGGCCCTAAACCCACCTCTTCCTCTGTTACGTTGATGACTGTACCGGCGCTGCCTCATGCACACACGAGGAGCTCAAACAGTTCATCCACTTCACCAACACCTTCCACCCCAACCTTCGGACTAGGCCCGAAATGTCAGCCTTTCTGCTCCTATGATGCTGCTTGGCCTGCTGTGTTCATCCAGCTCTGCACCTTGTTGTCTCGGATTCTCCAGCATCTGCAGTTCTTACTATCTCCATTTCAAGCCTACCGACACCCACAGCTACCTAGAATACACCTCCTCCCACCCACCTTCCTGCAAGAATGCCATCCCCTATTCCCAATTCCTTCGCCTCCGCTACATCTGCTCCCAAGATGAGGCATTCCACTCCCGGACATCCCAGATGTCCTCGTTTTTCAAGGACCGCAATTTTCCCTCCACAGCTGTCAAAAATGCCCTCGACCGCATTTCTCACGTTTCCCGCACCTCAGCCCTCACATCCCCTCCACGCAATAACAGCAAAGCCAGAATTCCCCTTGTCATCATGTACCACCCCATCAACCTCCAGATTCAACGCATCATTCTCCGCCACTTCCACCACCTGCAATCTGACCCCACTACCAAGGATATATTTCTCTCCCCACCCTTATTGCCTTCTGGAGGGACCACTCTCTCCGTGACTACCATGTCTGGTCCCCCCTCCCCACTAGCCCTACCATCCCGGCACGTTTCCCTGCAACTGCAGGAAGTGCTACACCTGCCCCTACACCTCCCCCCTCACCCCCATCCCAGGCCCCAAGAAAACCTTCCACGTCAAACAGATGTTCACCTGCACATCTGCTAATGTGGTATACTGTTTCCGCTGTTCCCGATGTTGCCTCCTCTACATCTGGGAGACCAAGCGGAGGCTTGGAAACAACAACACCTCCCAGTCGCGAACCACTTCAACTCCCCCTCCCACTCCTTGGACGACATGTCCATTCTTGGCCTCCTGCAGTGCCACAACAATGCCACCCAAAGGCTGGAGGAACAGCACCTCATATTCCGCTCGTGAACCCTGCAGCCTAATGGTATCAATGTGGACTTCACAAGCTTCAAAATCTCCCCACCCCCGAACTCATCCCAAGACCAGCCCAGCTTGTCGCGGCATCCTTGACCTGTCCGTCTTTTCTCCCACCTATCCGCTCCTCCCACCTCACTGACCAACCCCCACCCCCACTTCCTACCTACAAGCCTCATCCTGCCTCCTTGACCTGTCTGTCTTCCCTCCCACCTACTTGCCTCTCCCCCCTCACTGACCAACCCCCATCCCAACTCTCTACCTACACACACCTCTACTGGCTTCATCCCCGCCTTCTTGAACTGTCCGTCTTCTCTCCACCTATCTGCTGCTCTATCCACCTTCTATCATCACCTCTCCCTCTTTCTATTTATTTCAGAGCCCCCTTCCCCTCCCCCATTTCTGTAGAAGGGTCCAGACCCGAAACATCAGCTTTCCTGCTCCTCTGATGCTGCCTGGCCTGCTGTGTTCATCCAGCTTTACACCCTGTTATCTGAATATAGAAGGTATAGTGAAATTAAAAAGTAACTAAGCAAGGCATAATGAGAATGAAAAGAGACTGACAGCTAGCATAAGAAGAAATAATGATGAAAAGCAGACCGAGGTTGATTCAGGGCTAAAAGGGGTATTTATAGATGGAAGCAAAGGACATTGTCGAGCCATTTGATGAATATTTTGCACCTGCCTTTATGAAGCTAGTTCATAATGAAATATAAGGTAAATGAGACGCATTGAGGATTTAAATTTGATAGGGAGCAAATTTGATTAGGCTATCTGGACTTAAAAGTTGAAAAGATACCAGGACCGATGAGATGGATCAAAGGACACTGAGGGAAGTGAAGGTGAAAATAATGGATGCACTGAGTATAAGTTCCCTCAGTGATGGCCTTCCTTCAATTCAGAGGTGGTCCCAGAGAACTGGAGAGTTGCAAAAGTTACACTGGCAATCAGAAAATATTATAACGATAAACCCAGCCATGTTGGATCAGTTGGTTTAATTTTGTTGATAGAGAATCTTCTACAAACAATTGTCTGGGACAAAATTACTGGTCACTTGGTCAAATATGGGCTATTTAAAGAAAAGGTCATGCTTAACTAACTACTTTTTTGATGAGATAACAGAGACGGTTTATGTGGGTAATGCTGTTATAGAATCTCTACAGTGTGAAAGCTGGCCATTCAGCCCATTGGTTCCATTCAACCCTTGAAGAGCATCCCACCCAGACCCACACCCCTACCCCATATTCCCCATGGCCAACCCATCTAGCTTGCACATCCCTGGGTATTATGGTCAATTTAGCATGGCCAATCCACTCAACCTGCACATCTTTGGACTGTGGAAGGAAACTCATGCAGATATGGGCAGAGCATGCAGACTCCACATAGACAGTCACTCAAGGCTGGAATTGAACCTAGGTCCCTAGCACTGTAAGGTAGCAGTGCTAAGCACGGAGCCAACATACTGTCCTAAATGAGATATAGCGCATAAACTTTCAAAAAACATTTGATCTGTTGCACAACAGACTTGTGAGAAAACCTACAACTCATGGAGTAAAAGAGGTGGTTGCAACATGGATATGATATTAACAGAGTGACAGTAAATAGAACTGATTGTTAATATGATCATGGGAAGATTTGCAGTGGAGTTCTCCAGGGCTCATTGTTAAGATCCTTACTCTTCCTTATATATATATTACTCACCTAGGCTCTAGCATTCAGTGCACAATTCAAAATTTGAGAATGATACAGAATTTGCAGTTATTATGGACATTGAGAAAGATAGCTCAGCATTTAAAAGAACATAGACAGTTTGGTGGAATGGATGAAAAAGTGACAGATGAAATTCAATGGAGAGAAGTGATTGATTTCTTTGAAGGAACATGAACAGACAACTATTTAACAAAGGATTCAACTCTAAAGAGGATGAAGAAGTAGAGGGAGTTAGTTTTGTAAGTGCATAAGTCATTGAATGTGACAGCATAGTTAAGAGAGTGGTTAATAAAGCAAATTGAATCTTTGGCTTTATTAATAGAGGCATAGACTACAAAGGTCATTGGTCAAAAGCTTATGGTAAACTTATATAAAACGGAGTTCAGTCTCATTGAAGCAGTACATGTGGTTCTAGGTGCTATGCTTTAGGAAGGTTGTGAAGGCATTAGAAAATACAGAAAAGATTCGAGAAAATGGTTCAAGAGAGTGGAACTTCAGTTACGTAATAGATTGGAAATCTTCAGACTGTTTGCCTTGGTGAAGAAAGGTTTGAGAGGAACTTGATTGTGAAATTTCAACTGAGGTGGTGGAAGGGAAGGAGAAAGGAAAGGAAAAATTGTTCCTGTTAGTGGAATGATTAAGAACAAGAGGGATAGATGTAAAGTAATTGGCAAAAGAGCAATGGAGACTTGAGGAAAATGTGTCACGGAGTGAATGGTTAAGACCTGAAATGTGCTGGCTGACAGCATGTTGGAGCAAGGCTCAAGCAAGCTATTCAAGAGGGAATTACACTATTATTACCGATGCTGCTGGACTGAATGAGTTTCTCCAGCAAGTTCTATTTCTGTTTCAGATTTTCAGCTTCTGCAGTTCTCAGTGTTTTGTACAGTATTTTCTGAACCAGAGCAATGTCAGACAGCTGTTAATAACTAATCAACATTCTAGGCTTCATCAACAGGGACACAGAGCAGATGAACAGGGAGAGTAGGTTGAACTTTGATAAGACATGAGTTAGACCTCAGCTCGGTTCTGGGTGCCATACCCAGGACGGATGTGTATGCATTGGAGAGAGTGTGGAAGAGGTCAAAAGTCACACAACAGGTTATCGTCCAACAGAATGGATAGGGAGAAGTAGTTACCAGTTGTAAAGGGATCAAGAATCAAAGGGCACAGTCTTAAAGCATTTTGCGAAAGAAGCAAATGGAAAGTGCAAAAAATATTTTTACACTACAAACAGTTTGAATATCGAATGCATTGCTTAGGGGACAGGTACAACTGTGGTATTATGGAGGGTATTGGATGATTATTTAAGGAAGAACAATGTATAGATTAATAAGGAAAAGGCAGGAGATCAATACTACATTCAAATATGTAGAGGCATATTAGGATAGCTGGCCTCCTTTTGCACTATAACGATTCTGTGTTTCTATGTTCTGGGTAATGGAGAAAGGGTTAAGTGAGTGACATGAGATGAATTGCTCATTTTGAGATCTGGTGCAGCCACAATGGGCTGAATGGCCTTATCCTGTGTTGTAACAAAGCTGTGGCTGCTGTTTTTATGTCTCTATTCAATTTGAAATTTTATTTCCAGGAAATACTCTGTGAGAAGGGAAAATGTAACTTGGTGTATGCAACAGAAAGATTTTTCACTGAATGTGTTCAATTGTGTTGTCAAAATGACCAATCAGAAATAACCCTCCAAAGATATTTCTAGAAATTTTTTTGTGTTACAATGTTGAGATCTGATTCTTGGTAGTACAGCTACCTGAGGTAATTGTATTTGGAATCTCATTGGTTGAAACTTTAAGATATGAATTGATTGATCTTGTGTTTCGGTTAGTGCCTTGATTGGCTGAAGCAACTCTATAAATTTACAACAGCATTGTGTTCACATGTGCCCAGGAGTTTTGGATAATTAAAAAAAACTCCTAAGCCAATAGTAGATAATGATCAGGATGTGATATATCTGATTCTTTCATTTTTATATAATTACAAAGTATATGTTATCTCTTTGTTTCATGCAAATTCCATGCCTAAAATCCTTGATAAATGTACACCTTCTTCATTATTATCTAAATAATCACTATCTGCAAATGAGTGAACACTCCTGTGAATATTGCTGCTGACGGTTGATCATAATCACGTAGAAGTGTGCTCCTCACCTGTCAATTTGACATTTGAGATGAGGATATAGGGGACTGGAGATTTAAAACACTGACGTTAAACTGCTTTTTAATGAGAATGAGCCTGAGCTTGGTGCCATTGCCAACATCCCTCTCATTTCATGAAGCATGTATTTTAATTTCTATCTCTTCACTGCAGCACAGCAGGACTGAGATAAATAGACTGTTATGATTGGCTGGTGTATAAGACAATTTTCAGCTCAGACCCTGCACCTTGTTGTCTCGGATTCTCCAGCATCTGCAGTTCCTACTATCTCTAGACTCAAAACGTCAGCTTTGCTGCTCCTCTGATGCTGCCTGGCCTGCTGTGTTCATCCAGCTCTACACCGTGTTGTCTTAGAGAAGATGGGCAGGTTGTGTCAGTCAAGCAGGTGGGGATGAGAGGGAGGGTTGGTCTTGGGATGAGGCTGGGTGGGGGGCGGGGTGGGGGTGTGTGGTGGGGATGGTGGGGAGATTTTGAAACCAATTTCCTATCCACTTCTCCCACCTCACTGACCCCTCCCCACTACTCCCTACCTGCACTCACCTATCACCATCCCACCTAGCTTCCCCAGTCCTGCCCCTCCTCTCTCTATTTATTTCTAAGCTCCCTTCCCTAAACCCCCTCCCCCAACCCACCCCCCTCCCCCCTTTCTGAAGAAGGGTCCCAAACCGAAAACATCAACTTCCCTGCTCCTCTGATGCTGCCTGGCCTGCTGTGTTCCTCCAGCTCCGCACTGTGTTATCTATATCTTTTTGTAACCTTCTTATGTCACCTTCACAGTCTAATTTCCTTCCTATCTTTGCATCATCAACAAAATGGGCAACTGCACTTTCTGCCCCTTTATCCAAGTTATTATATAAATTGTGAACAGTTGAAGTCCCAAGCCTGTGGCACATCACTCCTTGCATTCTGCCAACTGAAAGCTACCCATTTATGCCTACTCTCTGCTTCCCACTTTCAGGTCAATTTTCTGTTCATGTCAATATGCTATCCTCTACACCATGAATTTTGATATTTTACAATAACCTTGGTGTGGCACCTTATCAAATGGCTTCTTGAAATCTAAGGTCAGTACATCCACCAGCTCCCTATTATCCATACCATATGTTACTTTCTCAAAGAACTCCAAAAGATTGGTTAAACATGATTTCCTTTCACAAAATCATATTGACTCTGGATAATTACAAGGACTGTACTGAAGTGCCCTTCTATAAATTGTTTAATAATACCTTTGAACATTTTCCATAGGTCAGATGTTCAGCTAACTGGACTGTGGTTTCCTGGTCTCTGTCTCCCTTCCTTTTTCAGTGAAGAGCTATGTACTAATCAAATGATCTTCTAATCTTCTAATCCCCAAATAAAGCTAAGGAGCTTCAGAAAATTGAAACCAAATTATCATCCATCTCACTAAACACTTCTTTTCAGACCCTAGGATGCAGACCAACAGGAAATAGGCACTTGTAAGCCTGAAACAATTTATTCAGTATCACTTCTCTGGTGACTGTAGTAATCCTGAGTTCTTCCCTCTCTTCCATTTCCTAATTAATACCTGCTTTAAGATGTTATTGATATCCTCTATAGTGGAGATGATGCAAAATAACTTGTTCAATTCATCTGACATCTCCTTGTATTCCATTATTAATTCTCTAGAATCCCTTCACCAACACTCACTTTATTAAATGTTTGTTAAATATTTATAGAAACGCATCATCTGCTTGATATTTCTAGCTGGCTCTCCCTTTTTTTTTCTCATGCTTTGGTTTTGTTTTGCATTTCACATAAACATATAACATTTCTATTTTGGACAGCAAGTGGATCCCTGCACAGATCCACTGTGACTTTTCTGTGGTAGCAATCAACAATAAAACTTTTAAGTGGTAAAGTGCTTCACAAGGAACTGACAAAGTTTCTGTGCAGAGTTAACTTGTGATCCACTTGCAGATACACTCTCAGCATTGGCATTTCACCATTGTTCCTGCTGTTGGCCATCTGTCAAACTGCCAGTGCAGATTGCTACCACCCAAGTTAAGGGCTGTTTTAGCCTTCTAACACAGAACTGCTCAAGATCATTCTAGAAAACCATCTAGTCTCCGCAAATAAAAGTTCCACCTGCCATACTGCAACCACAGGATTAGTGCACACAGAATCACGAGGAAAAGCAAAAGCAAACGGAGACAGACATTTGGGGAATGCACAAAGGCAAATAGTTGATGATTCTATGCAATAAGGTTTGATTTTCAAATTTGAGATGGATTGTATATTTCGTGTTGACTTATTTTTGCACTGTGACCAAGTAAATGCTATGATGGTTAGTAACAGAGGAAATGTAAGATGTTGAGTTTTGGCAAATGGGGAATTGAAATTTTGTTTATTGGTGTCAGTTCATGCGGTCCTCCAGAGTGTTCCAGGCAGCAGAAGCATCATTTAAACATTCTGCTGGTCACATTTCCTGTATTGGGACGAATTTTATTCATTTATGCCATTTGTTATGTGTTTCCCTGGATGTGGAAGGAAGAAAAAATTTGCCCTGGAGGAAAACTCACCCCCTTCTTGTCACATTTACAATTAGTGCTGGGGGAGGTGTTGTAAGGCGGGCTTTATTAACAGCACAGGACACACCTCACCAGCTTCCTGATTGGCTGCCTCCCCAGAGATAATGTGAGGTATGGGAATAGGCAAGCAGGTGGCCTCTGAACAGAACTTCCCTGCCCTCGCTTCTGACTCTCTCTGATCCCCCTTTCTGGTGGTTCCCACTCCGTGAGGAGAAAAAAAAGGAACTTAGCTTTTCGCCACTGAACCTCCCTCTTGAAGTTAGGGTGGATTTTAGGACCCAGAAGTTGCCAAGTTTCAGGCCTCTGATAGGATGAGAAACTCACCCTTACTTGCCTATCAACTCTTAATAAGTACATCGGTGGGGAGTTGGATGGTTGCTGATGACATAACTCATAAAGAGCGGCCAGAGGAATTCTTCCCCCACAGTTTTCTTGTAACGCCCCAAATTTCTGCAGATAAACCTTCTCACTGAACTTTACACCAAGATTTATGAATGACCACTGTTCATATAATTAATTGCAAGTTATTTCAACAATTTGTTTTCATCAAACAAATTTTTCATAGATTAATTTAGCAATCTTTAAATGGAGGAACAAAATAGCTTCATGTGTCTTGATGGCTACTCCATATATTTTGATTCAGGAACATTTTGAGATGATGTAGTGGGTAGTATAGTGTTGGAGCAAATACCATGCATATAAAATGACTAATATAAATGTATTGACAGTTAATTTAGTTGTATAATGATTTGTTTTCCCCTATCCAAAGCTATGAAAACCAAGCTAAACAGAAAATCTGTTTCAATTTTAACAACTTCCACTTGCTTGGGTAAGATGGATGAATTCATTAATGTGTACAATATGAAAGGAATCATTTTGACAGAAAAAGTTGCCGGGAATGTTGATGGCTTTCATAATCTCTATACAGAACACACACCTCAAGTAAGAGAAAGACTTTCTAAAAGTAGACAATTGCCAATCACACAGACTTATTTATTTCTTCTGAGGTCCAACATGTGATTGAAATGTTTATGGCATATTTTTATATTACCGGGTGAAAAATGATGTATCACCTTGAGTAATTGAGGCAAACTGTAGCTCAATGGTGTACCAAAGGGGTTAAAAAAAGTGCTTTTTGTAACTTGAAATTGCAGTATCAGATGGAATAAGGAATCATTTGGATCATATATAATATTTCATAATAATTCATACTGAACCAATCCGAGACCCCTGTCCCAATAAAACATATGGGGTGGGGGAGGTGTAGGATATAGTCATGGTCAATCAATGAGGAGCATTTCAGTTTTGCACCTCCATTGTACAAACAGATATAGACCTGCATAACACAATTTCCCCTTGGCTATTTAAGGGCTGAGTGTCTGCAAAAGGGTGGGAGAGGTTTTCTCAGCTGGAGATGACATCTGCCAGGATCTGCAGGCAATAGTTCTCCAACCTGAATCTCAGTGAGGAACAATTTATCGGATGTCTCCACTTCTCTACAAAGACTCTCAATTTAAATTAGCCATCTACTGCAACGATACACACAACCCCAATGTGAGGTCAATAATTTCTGGTTGTGCAGTTGCTTATAGCGATGAAAGTTAATACCCTGTACTCCTTCTAGTTTGAAGTGATATTTGCACCTTCTCACATTTGCAGCCCATTGGGTGAAAAAGGGAGGTTTATGAGGCTGTGTACTCTGAGAGAATGGAATACATTTCATTCTATCTTGCTCGAGAGAAGCCGGCAGAGAGAGTTCACAGCTTCACAAGGACTGCAGGTTTCAGAGTGCCATTAACTGGATACACATTGCTTTCTGGCTGCTATATGCCAATGCTCAGATGTACCACGATTGAAGTGTATTCTACTGTCTCCACATTCACCTGATGTGAAAGCCTATTTAGTGTATCATTCTGGTGAATGTTCAGGGCCCCAATAGCAGTCACGATGCCCTCATTCTGTGGCAGTCCACTGTCTGCACTTGAACCTCCACAACAAAGTGAAGGGCAGCTAAGTGGGTGACAGTGATCAATCTTTCATCCTACGGGTGAAAGTTTGATAAAATTGTGTGTGGGGGGGGGGGGGGCGGGGTTGGGGATGCATTAGGTAGTTTCTAATGTACCATCCTCACTGACAAGATAACTCACTCAATTGCCCACCAATGCACTTATTAAGTGTTGATGGGAAAAAGTTCCCTTTTGCAAAACAATGTTGTAAAATGTTTTTCATTTTTTCAGTGGGGACTGGGTTAGCTGATTGGTCAGGTGGTCAGTGTGTGATTCAGATTAATGTCAACAATCTGGCTTTGATCCATGGTCTGACTGAGGCAAACTTGGGGACAACCTTTTCAAACCATCCATAATAAAAAGCTATGGTTCAGCAAATAATTGTCAAGAACATATCTTCAGCAGGGAGAACTGACGACAGTGATGAAGTAGAACAACAGACGGTTGCATTTATACAAAATACAGAACTTGAATTTATGCAGAATGATTCATGAACTGAGGATGCCCCAATGTGAAGAAAGTTTATTTGAACTATTGACACTATTAAGATGTTAGAAACACAGCAGCCAAGTTGTGGTCAGTAAACTCCAACAACTTCCTATGTTATGATGATCAGATAATCTGAGTTTACCTGTGACTGGAAAGGAAGACAATCAGAACATGGATGAAAACTGCCCTTCCTTGCAATGTTGCCATGGTATCTTCTCCTCCACTGAGAGGGCATTCATTTCAGTTTAGCATCTTATCTGAAAGATGCCACTCCCTCAGTATTGCATGAGTCACATTATGAGCTGAAGTCTATGGAGTGGGATCTGAAAGCAGTATGTCTGTGTCACAGGCAACAGTGCTGCCAAGAAATATCTAGAAAGGATCTGGAGAGTGATGTGAGGAAAGTAATGAATGCCAAGCTAAAAGTTTGGTTGTAGCCTTCAATTTTAAAGACTGACTTAGGTTAGGAGATGGATGTTGAAATTTGGTGAGTTTAGAAAAGGAATGCTATTCTCAAGGAAATCTAAGGAAGGGACAAATATTTCACTGAATTTTTTAGGAAATATTTTAAATATGTGCATGATGTTTCCAACACAAAGTAATAAGAAAGGAGATTTTACCCTAAATTCTGATTTGACAATCCAACTTGTATAATATTGCAAAAGAAATGAATATGGTAGACTTTGCAGTTCTTACCAAGGATCTCTGTAAATAACTGATTCTGAGGTCTGACCACCCAAACAAGTTGATTTTCCTGTTTGATTAAAGTTATTCTTTTAATTTGGAATCTTCAAGAGAGAGTTTTCTCTATACTTTTATCCACTGGTAGACTTTTCAGATTTTTTCCAATAGTGCACCCTGTATATTGACAACACACTTCCAGTGTTATTTGATGATGCTGTAACCAAGGCAATTGTTACACTTGGAAGCAATTCCAAATTTGATTTTAGTTAACAACATTCAACCTGCATCAAGGTTTAGTCGCTGAGTTCAATCTTCAGGAGACTATACTGTCGTTACTTTTGCAGTTAACAGCTGTTTTTCCTCCTGACTTGGTAATGAACAACTGCGCTTTCTATAAAGTCAATGGCATAGTTCTTATAGTGTTGGGGATTCTCTGTTACTTTAATGGGAGTGTATTCAGCAAAAGAAGAGAAAAGACATTTTAGGCTGATATCATTTCACTTCTGATATGTGCCAGGTCTTGATATACATAACCAATTGTAAAACCGCATATGAATTTGTAGCATTACCTAATCTGGAACCCTTTAAAGAAAATCCAATTTAGATAGCCCACAGGCTAAAAATTAAATCCAAAAATAGCCAGACACCACATCTGTGATGTTACTGTGGTCTGAACAGAAAGAAATTTGCATAGTACTGCCATAGATGCAAACCCACATATTGCCAAGTCTGAGTTTTGGTCAGAAGGGAATAGGCAATTTTATGGATGCTTTTCCTGAAATTTAAGACGAAATCAGAATTTATATTACTTCCATCAAAATAAAACCTTGACCTTTTACTAGTGCAAAATAGTAAAACTATACTTCTGTAATGGATTCAATGTAAACAGTGACTATGCATGAACTATTAATAGCTCTGACCCGAACGTAAGAATATTTGAGCAAGATTAAGCCACTCAGCTTCCGGAGCGAGCTCAGTGGTTGGCACGGTGGCTCAGTGGGTGGCACGGTGGCTCAGTGGTTAGCACTGCTGCCTCACAGCAGCAGACACCTGGGCTCAATTCCACCCTCAGATGATTAACTGTGTGGAGGTTGCACATTCTCCCCACATCGGCATGGGCTTCCTCCGGGTGCTCCGGTTTTATCCCACAGTCCACAGTTGTGCAGGTTAGCTGGATTAGCCAGGCTAAATTGCCCATAGTTTCCAAGGATGTGCAGGTTAGGTGGATTAGCCATGGGAAAATGCAGGGTTACAGGGATAGGGAGGGGATGGGTGTGGGTGAGATGCTCTTTGGAGGGTTGGTACGGTCTTGATGGGCTGAATGGCCTGCTTCCACACTGTATGGATTCTATAATATATTCAATTCAGGTCATGACTGATCTGTATCTTAAGTTCACTTACCTGCTTTTGCTCCACTTCTCTTGTTGCTGGTATGCAACTCAAACCTATCAAAATTTTTCTTGAAAACTATTGTCACAGTATCCTCATGCATTTGAGGAAAGAATTGCAGACCATTTTTTCTAAAAAGAATGAAACGTAGTACACTTTAAATTTATTGCCATTTGGAGACAAAACTGGCATTATGGTAGGAGACAGATGGTGGTGGAGGGTTGTTTTTTGGACTGGAAGTCTGTGATCAGTGATGTTCCACAATGATCAGTACTGGGTCCACTTTTGTTTGTCGTTTATACAAATGATTTGGATGAGAATATAGGAAGCATGTTAGCATATTTGCAGATGACGCCAGAATTGGTAGTAGAGTGTACAGTGAAAATCAGTTGGGTCAATGAGCTGAGGAGTGGCAGATGGAGTTTAATTTTGATAAATGTGAGGTATAGCAGCTTGGTAATACAAACAAGGACTTATACAATTAATGGTAGGGCCCTAGACACTTGGGGGTTCTGGTACATATTCTTTGAAATTTGTGTCAGAGGTTGGCAGGGTAGTTAAGAAGGCATTTAACATGCTTGTCTGCATTGCTCAGATCTTTGAGTATAGGAGTTGGGACGTCATGTTGAAGTTGTACAGGATGTTGGTAAGGCCTCTTCTTTCATACCATGTGCAGTTCTCATTACCCAGTTAGAGGAAGGATATAATTAAACTGGAGGGAAAAGATTTATCAGGATGTTCCCGGGAATGCGGGGTTTGAGATATTAAAATAGTCTGGAAAGGCTGGGATCTTTTTAACTGGAGCATAAGAGATTGTGGGGTGACCTTTATAGAGGTTCATAGAGGCATGAGGAGCATAGATAAAGTGAATGACAAGGGTCTTTTCTATGGCGTGGGGAGTTCAAAATAGGGGGCATATTTTTATAAAGTGAGAGGAGAAAGATTGAGAAAGAATATGAGGGGCAACTTTTTTTACACAGAGAATGGTTTGTGTGTGGAATGAACTGTCAGAGGAAGTGGTGGATGCAGGTACAGTAACAGCATTTAAAAGACATTTGGACAAGAACATGAATAGGGAAGTGTTGGAAGGATATGGGCCAAGTACAGGGAGGTGGGACTAGGTTAGTTTGGGAACATGGTTGGTGTGAACTGGCTAGTCAAAAAGGGTCTGTTTCCTTGCTGTGTGACTCTATGACTCTGTGACCTCCATATTTTCCTATCTTATCTGTGATATCTTGACTATATTTTGTTTGAACTGAATTATAATAACTTTTTGAGGACTTTACTAACTCAGTTTCAGACAACCACATCCGTATGCAACAGGAGAAGGTGCCAGGATTGATGCATGTATAATAATTGTGTTGAATGCTAATTTTACAAGGTTAGGGCTATGATCCCAAATTTAGCTGCACTACATTTGCTATAAACACTGGAAGTCCATGTTTGCTGCGTTAAATTTTATCCTTCTCTAGCAAACTTATGTGCAATGATTAAAACATCAATTAAATGTAATTATTGAGGAGTTGTGTGACAGCTGTAAGATGTATGGTTGCTTCTGTGTTTATAAATGTGTTGGGTTTATATGCCAGAAATCAAATTTTGAGTAAATTTTAAAATATTCCTGAAGGGCTTATCTCACGCTTTTGACATAATTCTCACATTTTTAAAAATCAAATTGGCTTAGCATTATATTGACGACAAGTCGTTGGAAATAATTATCTTCCTGAACCAGCCAGGTTTAATTTCTTCATTTACAGATCATAATGCTGAGAAAATACTTTATTGCAGTAATAATATAATTGAAAGGATGTACTACAACAACTCATCAAAGATACTTTGGCAGTGTGCCCAAAATCCACAAACTCTACCATCCAGAAGGACAACAACAACAGGGAAATGTAAACACTATCATCTACAATTTCACTTCCAAGTTACACAACATATTTATAATTGCTTTCTCTTCATGGTCACTGGGTCAAAATCTTGGAATTCCTTACCACACAGTGTAGTGGGTGTTTCTTCGCCAAGTTGACTAAATTTAGCTCAAAGGCAAAGGTCCACCATCAACTTTTCAAGGGAAGAAGGGATTATCAGTGATATCTGCATTCTGAGAATTAATTGAAAAATAACCAACAGTTTTGAAATGTTTAAAGATTGTGTCTTTTTATTTTTCTGTACTTTTGATTGTAGACTGAAATGAAAACAGAGCAGTTTTAAAAACCAAGGATTGCTGAAGCATTACTGCAGGCTTTGAAAGCAGATAACCTGCTTCTAATTGTTTGTCTTGTTTACACAGCTGCTGGTTCAGGCAGTTGTAGGAGAAGGAGCAGATGGTTTGATGGAGATTAGTCAACTGCAAATAGTTGACTGGTCTATGGAGTAGTGGACCAGTTATTGATGGCAAAGTCCATCTGCCTGTCAACAACTATGTGACTGGTTCTTGGGTAGTTAAAAAACTTGGGACTGTGAACAAGATTGAGAAAAGCCTTCAGATTTTCTTCAGCTCAGGAGCTCTTTCTGTTCTATGGTTAAAAAAAAGCACTTTAAGCCTAAAGAAAACAAATTTAATTTCCCTTCAGCAGTTACTATAAGCTGCAAATTTTAATTAATTATTCAGGGATCTTTTATATGCATGACCTAGCCATCCTGTGCCTCCTGCAAACAAATGAAAGCATTCGGAGAAGAAGGACTGAGAAGTAGCATTCCAATCAGCACAAGATCCATCTCAGCAGATCCTGTGAACAGAGATCACTGATGTGCTTTTCAGTTTTCCCTCTGTCCATAACATTCAGTTTGTTTTCCTGTGTATGTGAGTGCGTGTTTGCATGTGCATGCGCATGTGTAAGGTGGGGGGATGGTTTATAAGGATATTTGAGTTTTAACTAGCAGATTTATATGCCACTTCTTCATAATTGTTTGCCTGTATCTACAGATACTTCTTGGAATATGTAGTAGTTTGTACTCAGTGCAGAAACCTGGGCAGTGCTTTATGTCTTGCTGGGTTTGAAAGTTGGGATAATTGTGGAATCCTGTGTACTTATAACATATCTCCTGACTCCACTTCTGTCTCTGTGTTTCTTTATACTGTTTTGTGTATATCAATTATAAAATAAACTAATTAGCAGAACAACCACTTGAATGTATACTGCATTTGATTTGATTTATTATTGTCACGTACCAAAGTACAGCAAAAAGTCTTGTTTTGCATGCAGTACAGGCAGATCAAAATGTACAAGGATGTACAGGCCATTGGGTAATTGAACAAAGTGAAGCATACAGAGTTACGGCTGTACAGGAAGTGTACAAAGCAAGATCAACATTAGATTTGAAATTAGAGCGGTCCATTCAGAAGTCTAATAACAGTGGGGAAGAAGCTGTTCTTGAACCTGTTAGTACGTATGCTCAGACTTCTGTATAATCTGCCTGATGGAAGAGGTTGGAAGAGAATGTAACCAGGAGCGGAGAGGTTGGCTGGTTGCTTTTCTATGGCAGCGAGGAGTGTAGGTGGTGTCCATGAATAGAAGGTTGGCTTGTGTGATGGTCTGGGCTGTGCTCACAACATTCTGGAATTTTTTACAGTCCTGGGCAGAGCAGTTGCTATACCAAGCCGTGACGAATCCAGAAAGAATGCTTACTATGATGCCTTTGTAAAAGTTGGTGAGGCTCCTTATGGACACGCTGAATTTCGTAAGCCTCCTGAGGGAGATGAGGCATTGTTGTGCCTTATTGACTGTCACATCTACATGGGAGGACCAGGACAGATTGTTGGTTATCGTCACTCCTAGGACCTTGACGTTCCCTGCCCTCTCCACTTCAATTCCACTAATGTAGATAGTGGTGTGTCCTCCTCCTTTCTTCCTGAAGTTGATAATCAGCTATTTAGTTTTGCTGAAACTATCAGGTATATTTTGTCCTTTTTTTTCTGAAGAAAGTTTGAGGCAGAGTGCCAAGCAGTCTGTTCAAAGCCAAAGAAGTTGAAGTTTGTGAGGCCTTGGGTTTTTTTAAAATTGGAGCGATAGAAGCAGTCTTAATGGGTGGAGTCAAGCTGCTACAGAACCAGGATTTTAAGTTTTAGCTTTCTGCAGTTGCTACAGTCTCGAAGCTGGATGTGGAAATTCTTATTCCTCTCACTGTTACAGCTATAAGCTGGGGTTCTCTTCCTGCTGCTAGAATTGCATGGGAGACAATCTATTTTACTGAATTTGCCTTTATCGAAGGTATGTCTATCGGATGTTACTACACTGGAAGAGTTAATTAATAATTGTTAATATATCTATTATTTTGTGAAGCATTTGTTAGAGTTACAGTTAAGCCAATTCTTTTATTTTATTTTTTATCGACATTTTAAATGTTGTGTAAAAGTAATTTTTTTTGCTTAAAGTCAACAAGTTTGACCAATTGAATTACATCTGGAATGCAACACCTTACACGTAAAATAAGAAAACGTTAGGGTCTATGCTATCTTCTTAATATGAGGAGGGTGTCATGTGCTCCATAATATGAGAAACAAATTTTAAAGCTAAATTGAAATAACATTTTGTGGAGAGGTAAATGATACACTCTAACCCCTGCAGTGCTCACTGGCCAAATTCACTGGCAGTCTCTGTGTTCTCCTTCTCTGTGGAAATGAGTGCAGATATAATAACAGAAGTAAATTTTCTGGCCAGGACCATGAGAAACTATAGAGAATTGTGAACACAGCCCACACAATCACACAAACAAACCTTCCATCCATTGACTCCATCTACCCTTCTTGCAGCCAACATCATCAAAGGGTCCTCCCACCCTGGTTATCATTTCTTCCAACCTCTCTCGCTGGGCAGAAGATATAAAATCTTAAACACATGTACCAACAGATTCAAGAACAGCTTCTTCCCCGCTGTTATGAGACTTCTGAATGAACCTCCCAAATTTTAAATTTAATATTGATCTCAATCTTTGTGCACCTTCTTTGCAGCCATAACATTGTATTCCTCACTCTGTTCTATTACCCCAATGTACCTTGTATGCTATAATTTGCCTGTACTGAATGCAAAACAAAAATTTTCACTCTACTTAGGTACATGTGACAATAATTAATCAAATCAAATTTTTAAAAAAGTGAGGCAAGAAATCAGGCTGTCTGATACACGCAATGATCTACAGTCTGGGCCATTGCTTATTCCCACTGTGGCCAGGCCCAGAAACAGATTTATGATTCCCAGCCCAGCCAAAGGTCAGGAGCCTGGAGCTGAGGTACAATTGAAGTTTTAGAAACTGACCCTTTACATCGTGGAACAGGGGCTACAACCTCACACAACATATGTTTGTCTGTACCATGGACTCCTCATGACCACAGAAACTACAGGTGACCAGAGAGGCCAGACTTGCTCAGTGGTTTCAAGGGACCATTGTGCACAACACCCAAGTGATTGTTTTTTAAAAAAAAGGTAATGCATCTTAAGTAAACAAAATCAAAGTAAAATGTCATTTTGGTGACTGACATTGCATTTTAACCCCTGTGTTCTGCATCAGCAGCTGAAACCTTTGAGTGTGATTCAATATCATTACAGTGTGTTTCATTCAAACAGAATCATGACGTCTCTTTAAATAGTTTCAAAAATCAACTCATCTCCTAAAACGATTAATATCCTACTGTTTGTCCCACTAACATTTAAGCCAAAAGTGGGTGAGTTTCGAGTGATTTCAGTTCTAGTCACAGATCTTTAATCTTTTGAGTTTCCAGCCAAGCCCTGATGTTATTCTAGAGAATGGGTGCTGTGTGCACTTCTGAGGCTGATGTGTCCATGCTCAGATAACACGGTGTGGAGCTGGAGGAACACAGCAGGCCAGGCAGCATCAGAGGAGCAGGAAAGCTGATGTGCCGAGTCTGGACACTGTCCCGAAACATCAGCTTTCCTGCTCCTCTGATGCTGCCTGGCCTGCTGTGCTCATCCAGCTCTACACCTTGTTATCTCAGACTCCAGCATCAGCAGTTCCTACTACCTTCTATATTCACTCTAGTTCTCAGTTGTATTATTCACCTAACAAATACCATAACCACAGTTTTCCTTCTTTATCTTAATTTCTGTCTGTTTTGTCATCCTATCACTGTCCCACCTACCTTCTCCCAGCCCCACCCGTCCTCTCTCTATTTATTTCAGAGCTCCCTTCCCCCTCTCCCATTTCTGAAGCAGGGTCCCGGCCTGAAACATCAGCTTTCCACACTGTGCTATCTCAGACTCCAGCATCTGCAGTTCCTACTGTCTCTGTATCCATACTTAGGCGTGTTGTCCAAAACTGAATGCAAATGTACTCTGATCGAGGCTGTGTGCAACTGAAAAGTAACTTCCTCCTCTTTCTATTTTGTGTTTTGTGTGCTAAAAGCTGACCTTGAATCATTGACTGCTTTTTGCACCTTTTCGTTTACCTTTCTTGTACTGGTGCATTAGCTTTCAATGATTTGCACACATGGACACCTAAAATGTTTTGCTTCACTAGCCTCTCACCGCTAGAAACAATATGAATAGACTGGCAGAAATATTGTGAAAGCATTAACTTCACGGTAAGGAAAATCACAATTCTGGTGCAGCAAGTGAGAGAGAGAAATCTGCTTTGAATGTTTGCATACAGGTAATAGAGTTCCAAGAAATGACGATATATGGCAGAGAGTCACACAAGCAGAAGAAATTATATCTGAATCTGCTGTTCTTCTTCACACACAATTTGAACTCATTCAAAATGCAGTAGTGTACTAGACCAGCTGTTGCATTCCTTCCATACATATGGAGAGCTGGCTTGAGCATTCATGTTAGATATGGTTCAGTTGTCTCGAGTCACAAGCCTGTAGGTTCAGATACTTAAGCACAAAATCTCGGTTGACACCCCAATGCAACATTGAGAGAGCCTTGAATGTTGAAGATACTATCTTTCAGGCGAAATATTAAGCTCTGTTGAAACAGAAAAGATCCCACAGCACTTTTGATGAGGAGGAGATGAATTCTCACAAGGGTCCTAACCAATATTTATTTCTCAATCAATGCCACTGAAACTGATCATCCACACACTGTCACACTGCAGTTGTGGGAGCTTGCCATACGCAAATTGGCTGCACTGTTTCTTACAGTGACTACACTTCAAATATATTTCATAAACTGTAAGACACATTAGGAGTCCCGAGATTCCAAAAGTTGATATCCAAATATAATCTTTTTTTTAAAAGTACTCCCAAAGGATTTGCCTTCTTTGCAGCTCTCTTTTCTGCAGACCATCTGACTGTCATTACAGCTCGCCTCCACTCCCTTGCTCTTTCTGCTATCATTTTCCTTTTAAACTATTTGTCTAGTATAAAAAGTTTGAGTGGAGTTATTATATCGGCAGGGCTGTATACTTATATTTCAACTAATTCCTGCAATTCTCTTCTCCAAATATGTTTGTTCTGTTGATTTTTGTTCAGGTTGCCTGCTTCAGTAATCTTACCAGATGCATTCAATTGCATACATTTACTTGGGTAATAATAATAATTTTCAACAATTTCCTCATGGAACTTAAAATAGGATTAGAATGAGGAAATGATTAGGAAAAGCAATAATAAATGTGGTATGATGAAGGAAAAAAACATGCAGCTGTGTGGTACAAAGACAAAATAGCATTATGTGGTTCAGGGAGCTGCTTTTCATTGCTACTAGCTGTGACTGACATCATTTGGAGATTAAAAAACTGCACATCACATTATTAGCAGAATATTGGCAGTAATCCATGGGAGTTAAAATCGACTGGTAGTGGCTAAGTATCTTGACTATCGCAAATAAACATGGATTTCGATGAGTGTTCAACATAGAAGCTGATTTGAACAATAGAAATTTTATACAATATATATCTTGCATTTAATTATAACATCTACTTAAAAGCATAATACAGACAAGCCTTCAAAATGATCATTCTTTAGAAAAAAAAGACTGCAATCACACATAAACTTAACCAGGTTAGATGGCTGTTACCAAAAACTGTCTACCTTTAAAACAAAACAGAGGCCAGCAGTTAGTTACATGCTGATGTGGTCCAGTACATTGCCAAAAATTTTAATGGCCAATCATATCTATATGAAATAGAAAATTAGCCTTCAATTCATAAAAGCAGTCATCAATATTCTTAAAGAATAAACATTTTTCATGTGCTGGACAAAATTTAACATGGAAGCATTACATGCTTTTCTGTCAAAAAGTTGATGAATTGCTCATTCCTGATGCAGGTATGAAAGGAGTTCAGGAATTTGATGTGCCAAGTTGAATATCAGGTTGTGTGCACCAAATTTGAAAAGTATTGTAACTTCCTAATAGCTAATGAACTGTTTGCGTCCTGATTTTATTGATTTAGCTTCAAGGGTGGCATGGTGGCTCTATGGTTAGCACAGCTGCCTCACAGCACCAGGGACCTGTGTGGAGTTTGCGTGTTCTCCCTGTGTCAATGCAGGTCCTCTTTGTGTGCTCTGGTTTCCTCCCACAGTCCATAGACATGCAGGTTAGGTGGATTGGCCATGCTAAATTGTCTATTATGCCCAGGGATGTGTAGGCGAGGTGGATTAGCCATAGAAAATGCAGGGATAGGGTGGGATGCTCTTCAGAGGGCTGGTGCCAACTGAATGGGCCAAATGGCCTGCTTCCACACTGTAGGGATTCTATGATTTGCAATTATATAATTTAATCAAAAGCCAAAAGTAGATATTGCACCAATAGCATTTTAATTTGTTCTTTGTTCTCACAGATTAGACTGCTTAAAATGCCTGAGAACTGTTTCTATATAAAAGCAAATAAAAACAAATATGGAAGTCCTGACCTGTTTACTGAAGTTAGTTTTATCTTTGGTGCACAAAAATGAGATACCATGTTCACTTTCAAACAAGATTTCCTGACTTGGAATACATCACCATTCTTTCACTGTTGCTGGATCAAAAATCTTGTAACTCCCTTCAAAATAACACTATGGAATTCCCTGCACCCTGAAATCTGCAATAGTTCAAGAAGATAGCTGAGCATCACCTTCTCCAGGGGATGACCAATAAATTCTGGCCCAGCTAGTATCACAAACATCACATTAACACATAAATCAAAAGCTGGAATGGTCAGGTGAGCCTGCATGTCCCAGCACCCATGGAGTACATTATGGTGGTTGTTTATTGGAATGGCCATTATTGGCCATAGCACCAGTGGTAGAGCAGAAGCCTTTGAAGACTATGATATCCTGTTATCTAATCTTCCTCATTTTCCACATACCCCTTATCGCATAGTTTCTGCTGGTACACAAGCTGCAGATGGAGTGAGCATGCCCTCCTTGTTTTCTCCAATCTACATTATCTCATGACAAATTTACCCTTGTGCCTTTTTTCTTTTAGCTAGTGAAGGAGTATGTTCTGGTCTGACAGTGGAGGAGCAGCATCAAGTATAGAGTGAGGATGAAGACACAGCATTGTCACTTGAATTCACACTCACAGCCACCAGTTCAGATATTGGCACTGCATGTATCTTTATGGATGCTTTCATACTGAGATCATTATGAGGCCCCAAACATAACGGCAAGAGACAAGAATAGTGCACAGAATAAGCACAGGGCTGGTAGAGAGGGCTGGATCTGCTCCAGAGACTCTGATGAGACTATGAAGAGAAGCTTATATACTTGGTGCATTGGTGGGCCTGTTTTAAACCCTGCATTTAATGTGAAGCAGCATGCAGGAGCCCAGTTCTAAATTTTTGTGGAGAGTTTGACACCCATCCTTTCCAGCAAGCTGAAGTGATGAAGAATGTCCATAGACTTGTGAAATCTGTCTGAATACCGATGTCTCAACCTCCAAAGATCAGAAACTCAGACAGTTGTCAACAAGGTCAGCTTGCTGCTATACAGGATCTAACTGTCTCCCATCACAACAGTTGATGACTATGATCAAAATGACTATGGTCAAAGCAGGCTCTTGGCTCAGTCCAGCACCAAATGACTAGGATTACTGAGGCACAGCCCCAGGAAGTGGCAGCAGCTCCATGGAGTGCCCACCTGCCATTCTCTGACAGGATAAGGGCAGTTATCCTCCTACCTCTGTTACTCTGCCAGCTCACTTGGTGTTGCCAGCCCAGATTGCTGCAGCCCATGCCAAGATGATGCAGCATGCAGTCAGATCTTCCAAGTCTGGAGCTGCTTACCGTTGTACTCTACAGCCATCTGCAATTTCCACCCCAGCCCCATTAACCCTTTACATTTACCAAGCCTCCATCAGCCATTTTGCTGAATCAATAACCCTTGAGTAGGCAAATGTTAATGAAAGACAAGAGTTAAAGGCATGCACAAAAATTATGCTTTTAAATATGACATGGATTGTCTTGATCTATAAATTTGTTTTGGAAAGTTTATTTTGTGTTTTTATTTCACTGGGAATTGGGTGTGACTGGCTGGTCCAGTATTTTGTGCCCCGGAGGAGGTGATGGTGAGCTGCCTTCTTGAACTGGTCCAATCATTGGGTTGTAGAAACACCCAACAGAGCTGTTAGGAAGGAAGATCCAGGATTTTGACCGAGCGAGAGTGAAGGAAAACCGTTATAGCTTCAAGTCAGGATAAGTGTGTTGTTTGGAGGGGAACTTGCAAGTGGTGGTGCTCCTGTGTATCAGTTGCCCTTGTCATTGTAGGTTTGGTCTCAGGTTTGGTAGGTGCTGTTGAAGGAAACTTTTGTTAGGTTACTGTATTGCATCTTTTAGATGGTTCAGTGTGCATTAAAGGTGAAGCTTGTGAACATTGAAGGTGGTGGATGGGTGTCTATAAAGCAGATTGCTTTGTCCTGGATATTGTCAGCCTCCTTGAATGTTGTTGGAGATGCACCTATCCAGGAAAGTGCAGTACATTCCATCAGAGGTCTGACCTGTGCCTTGTAAATGGTGGACAGGCTTTGGGAATCAGGAGGTCAATTACTTGCCACAGAATTCCTAGCTTCTGGCCCGGTCTTGTGACACAGTATTTATATAACTCATCTAATTCAGTTGCTGGTCAATGGTCATCACCAGGATGTTAATAGTGGCGGATACAGCATCAAAAAAGTCATGAATGTAGAAGAGTATTGGTTAGATTTTATCTTTTTTAAGTTCCTCACTGCCTGGTACATGTTGGCATGCATGTTACTTGTTGATTGATGCGTATCCACCCAGATCTTGGTGTACATAAATACGGGCCTACTTCGTTTTCTAATGAGCTGTGAATGGTACTTAACATTGTGCAATCAGCAGTGAACATCCCAAACTTTGGCTTGATGATGGAGGGACAATCATTCATTGAGAAGCTGAAAGTGATTGAGCCAAGGACACTATCCTGAAGAACTCCTGCAGTGATGTCCTTGGGCTGAGTGAGTGACCACGAAGAACTACAAACATCTTCATATGTGCTATGTATGACTCCATTTGTAGAGGGTTTTATCCCCTATTCCTATTGACTCCACTTTTTCTGGGGCTCCATGACACCATAAGTGGTCAATTCTGCCTTGAAGTCAAAACCCTTGAAGTCGCTCACACCTCATGCCTTGAGTTCTTCTCTTTCATCCATGTTTGGATCGAGACAATCATAAGGTCAGGAGCTAAGTGGCCCTGGTGGAACTAAAACTGAATATCCATGCATTCAATGTCGTTGGCTTTAGTAATAGCGGAATGGGGTACCAACAGGGAGTGATGTTGAACTTGTCTCAGACACTTGTTAGACCTCAACAAGAGAATTGTGTAAAGTTGCAGGGTCCTACTTATAGGAAAAAGGTGAAACACAAATAGAAACCAGTAGAAAAATGCAACAGGTCTGGCAGCACCTGTGGGCAGAAAGCAGAGTTAATGTTTTCACATCTGACAACTCTTCATCAGAACTGAGTTCTGTTTTTCTGTTTTTTTGAATTTCTGTTTTTGTTTCAGATCTTCAGCATCTGCAGTTCTTTGTTTTATTATAGAAAAGATGCGAATGCATTGGAGAGAGAACAGAAATGATTTACAAGAATGGTTCCAGGAACGAGAAACCTCAGTGATGTGGATTATTTGAATAAATGCTCTCCTTGGAGACAAAAAGCTGAGATAAGATTTGATAGAAGTTTTCAAAATCATGGGCAGGCTTGATAGAGTAGATAGGGAGAAGCTGTTCCTGCTTGTTAAAGAGAAAGGAAAGAGCAGGTATAGATTTAAAGTGATGTACAAAAGTAGCAAAGGTGATGTAAGAAAAAGCATTTTTTCACAATGAGTGCTTAGGGTATAGCGTACACTTCCTGGACTTGTGTTGAAGGCAAGTTTAGTTGAAGTATTTAAGAAGGCATTGGATGTTTATTGAGGTAGAAGTGGTGTATAGAAATGTCAGGAAAAGGCAGGAGATTGGCACGAGGGAACAGAAAAGGTTCAGGTACAATAGGCTGAATGGTCTCGTTCTGTGCCATGAAAATTCTGTGATCCTGTAAAGCAGCTTGGCAAGTGGTGCTGCTTGTTCTACAGCACAAACCCGTAGGATGTTGTCAGAACATTAGACGCCATAGCCTTTGAAGTATTCAGAGCTTTTTCGATATTACATGGAATTAATCAAATTGAGTTAATACTGGAATCTGTGAGGCTGGGGACGTTAGGAGGAGTCTGAGATGGATAATACACTTGGTATATCAGGTTGAAGCATTTCTGAAGAAGGGTCTAGACCCGAAATGTCAGCTTTCCTGCTCCTCTGATGCTGCTTGGCCTGCTGTGTTCAGCCAGCTCTATACCTTGTTATCTCAGATTCTCCAGCATCTGCAGTTCTTAGTATCTCTGAAGATGGATGTATATGCTTCAACACTATCTTTTGCAATGATCTGCAAGGCTCCTGCATCATTGAGGATCGGGATATTTGTGCAGCCTCTTTCTTCTATAAGTTGTTTAATTGCCTAATTTGTGATTGGATGAGGCAGGACTCCAGAGCTTAGAGTTAGTGGTGTTATATGCTGCTTCGAATATTTAGTAGACAGGTAGCCCTGTGTTGGTGCTTGACTAGGTTGATACCACATTTTAGGTATCCCTAACACTGCTGTTGGCATTTCCTTCTGCACTCTTTATGTAACCAGCGCTGAGCTCCCAGGCTCCCAGTAAGGTGGGTGACACGCTGGGCAATGAAGTTGCAGATTGTCGGTGAAAGTAATATTGTTGATGTTGATGGTCCACAATGTCTCAGGAATGCCCAGTTTTAAGTTGCTAGATGTATTTGAAGTCTGTTCTATTGTGGTATTACCATAAAACATGATGGAAGTTATCCTCAGTGTGAAAGTGGGGCTTAGCCTCCACAATGATTGCACACAAGTCACGCCTACTGATAAAGTCAAGGACAGATGCAACTGTAATACTACACTTGGTGAGGATGAGATCAGTAAGCTTTTCCCTCTTTTTAGTTTCCTCACCTGTTGTTGCTGACAGTCTCATAGCTGTGTCCTTTAGGGATCAGCTAGCCTGGTCAGTAGCGGTGTTACCTAGCCATTCTTGGTGATGGACATTAAAGTCTCCCACCCAAAGTACAACTAGTGCTTCCTCTAAGAGATGTGTACCATAGAGGGGTACTGATTCATCAGCTCGGAATTATCTTTGGCAGGAATTTTCCATGCCCATATTTTACTTAATGCTATGAGACTTATTGGAATGCAGAGTAGGTTTTGAGGACTCTCAAGGCAACTCTCTCTTCACTTTCTGCCATCTTTTGTGGGTCTGTTTTGTTAGTCGGACAGGACATATGAGTGATTACCTGTAAGGTATGATCCTGTCAGATTGCTGTTTAACTAATCTATGGGACAGCATAACTGCCTGGAGTTTGTTAACAGGTCTTTGCAAGGTCAACAGGGCTGGACCTCTATTGTCATATCTTCTCTTTAGGCCTTGCAGCAGTTTGATACAACTAAGAGATTTGCCAGGCTGTTTCAAGGGCAATTAACAGTCAAAAATAATACTGTGGGACTGGAGTCACCTGTAGGCCAGACCAAACAAAGTTGGCAGATTTCCTCCTTTAGCGAGGAAGAGTGAAGCAGAGTTAGTAAGAACTGCAGATGCTGGAGTCAGAGACAACACAGTGTGGAGCTGGAGGAACGCAGCGGGCCAGGCAGCATCAGAGGAGCAGGAAAGTTGATGTTTTGGGTTGGGACCCTTCCTCAGAAAGGCTAAGAGTGAAGCAGATGTGTTTTTTGACTCGAGACTCGATTCACTTGCAATGTGTGAAAGGATTTTTTTTTCTCAAATCACACTTCCTTCTTTTGCAAATCATGTTAAATCTGTGCTGTCTCATTCTCAATCCTTTTATGTGCAGAAAATGTTTCTCCCTATCTGCTCTACCCAGTCTCCTCATGATTTTGAAAACTGATCAGATCTCTTCTGAAAACAGAATGTTCCAGTTTCTCCGATCAATCTGTGTAACTGAAATTTCTCATTCCTAGAACCATTCTCTTATACCTCTTCCGCACGCTCTCTCACATCCTTGAATTACTGAGGTGTGGCACACAGAATTGTTCCCAGTACTCCAGCTAACTAGTGATATGTACAAGTTTGGCATAGCCTTCTCACTCTTAGACTCTATGCTAGCTATTAATGAAGTCAGGGATACTATATGTTTTACTAACTACATCAAGACAACATTTAACAAACTTCTCAACAACAAGTTTTGACATCAAGAAGCCTGAGTAAAACTAAAATAAATGGAAATCGGAGGAAATGCTATCCACAGCTTGGAGACATATCTAGCAGAAAGGAAAATGGTTGTGCTTGTTGGAGGTCAATCATCTCAGTCTCAGGACTTCACTGCAGGAGTTCGACAGGGTTGTGTCCATACTTGCCACCCATACCAACTACCCATACTTGCTTCAGCAATGACCTTCCCTGCATCATACTGTTAGAAGTAGGGATGATTTCTAATGATTGCACCATGTTCAGCACCATTTGTAACTCCTCAGATACTAAAGCAGGTCATGCCCAAATACAGCAGGATCTGGACAACATTTAAGTTCTGTTCTGAGGAAGGGCCACCGGACCCAAAATGTTAACTCTGTTTTTTCTTTCACAGATGCTATCAGATCTGCTGGGCTTTTCCAGCAACTTTGTTTTTGTTCCTGATTTACAGCATCTGCAGTTCTTTTGGTTTTCATTCAACAATTAAGTTTGGACTTTTTAATAGTAAGTGGCATTTATGCCACACAAACACTGGGCAATTATTATTTCTAACATAAGAGAATCTAACCATCTCTTGTTGACATTCAATGGAACAAAAGTCTCCACTGTCAACATCCTAGTAGTTGTACCATTGAGGACAAATCTCTTCCTTGATTGGCACTGCATTCTTTGGATTACATATTCATTTTCTGAATCACTAGCACACAGTGGCATCAGTAGGTACCATATACAAGATGCATTGCAGTAACTCTGTCCATAGCACCTTCCAAATATGAATCACTATCACCTAGAGTAAGTGTAGCACATGCATGGGAAAACCACCACTTGAAATGACCTGACAAACTAGTTGGCTGTATCGAACTGCTGCAAAACCTAAAAAGAAGAAATGACGACAGGAAATCCAGCCCTAGTGATCTTGCAAAGACGTTTAACCAAATTCTGGGGTCTTGCGCTGTCTTACAAGTCATTCAAATCACACTCCATCCTGAATTGGAATTATCTTGACACTTCTTTGTTGGCACTGCATCAAAATACCAGTGCTTCATGTTTAGCAAAACCACGACGTACCTTAACCATAGAGATTGCTGCAGTTTAAGAAGGCAGTTTACCACCACTATCTCAAGGCAAAGTCAGAAATCATATGACACCAAGTTATAGTCCAAAATCCAAAATATAGTCCAAAATTTGAAAACACAGGCTTTTGGAGCACTGCTCTTTCACTTCACTTGATGAAGGCACAGTGCTCTGAAAGCTCATGATTTCACATAAACCTGTTGGACTATAATCTGGTGCTGTGTGACTTCTGACTTTGTCCACCCCTGTCCAACACCGGCACCTCCACGTCATCTCAAGGCAATTAGAGGTGGGCAATAAATGTTGGTCTAGCCAGTAATTCTCACGTCCCCAAAACAAGTATTAACAAATGTAGTTCTGCTTTAAATTTTATTCAAACAGTTTGCAAATGTCAAGGAAATTTTGATCATGAATGCTACGAGAGAAGTTTATTAATATTCCTCATCGTGTAGATAGGTTGCTTGCATGCACGAAGCTCTTAGCTGTTCTTCAGCTTGTCACATTTAATAGGTCAATGTCAATCAAACTGGAACAAAAATTTATACTCCAGTGCATAAATGAGCATGTTCTTGTGTTGCTTTCATTCAACCATCACTACAAATAAAGAAGTCTTAAATGTTTTGTAAAGACAAAGTAAATGTAAAGGCAACTCATTAGGCTCAGTTAGTACACCTGAAAATGTTTTATGCATTCTGTGTCAATTTCTCAGAAAAACAGGAGGATTTAACACTCAAAACAGGAGCATTAATTTCTTATGCACAGTTTTTTTGAAATATCAGAGATCCAATTTTTGTCTCTGTGTAAAATCTGTTAGAAATTGGCAATCACATGCTGGAGAAGTCAATAGGGGACCCATTCTATTTTCCTGATTTTCTAGGTTCCTGGATAACAGCAGGTCTGGCACTAATGATCTATAATGGAGCCATGTTTATGGGGGCTTAGTGGAACAGGTTCCAAGAACTGAGTAGCATTCTCCAATTTTAAGTGAATTCCTAAGCTTATATTAATGTTGTTTCTTAATGACCCCTTCAGCTTCAATTGATTGTTTTCCAGTTCAGGGAAGAAAGTATCATTGTGGAGCTGCAGAAAGATATCCTCTTGGCTGGACAAGTTCCAGCAATGCTTTGGAGTTTTTAGAGGAAAACCAGAGAAAGGGTGAATTGGTTTCTTAGGGGAGTTAAGGTCTTACAGGTCACTGACTACAAACATCTTATGAACCCTTCCTTAAGACTCAGGAACCTACTTCATCTCATATTGATGCATTTGGAGGAGAATGTTGTAGAGACACTAGCGTTGGTAAAATGTTACAAATGTAGTGAAAATGGATGATTAATATTCAAATTTTATCATTTGAATTGAATACTTAAGACTGCCCAGAACTAAAAATAGTTTTATAAAGGGCACTACTGACCTCAAATGTTTGCTATGGTTACCTGACAAGTCCAGCCAACACATATGGAATATATGAAACTGGGAGAATTACCAATTTTCACCAAGGAACCATTTAGAATTAGAGATGTTAATTTCTGTCATCTGTTAGAGCAATTGACTCATTTATGAAACATGTTAAGCCCACATTTCCAGAAGTTTTTTCACATTATAACCATTCATTGGGGCTGCATTCCTTTGTAGGTGGAGAGGACAGGCTGTAAAATCTTGGATGAGCGGCCGTTTGTAGTGCCTAGTGTTTTGCTTCAGTTCTCCTGGTATGATCCCTCTGCTGGGGACACCAGTACCTCATGCGATGGCACACAGAGACCCTTCATATGCCGTGGTCCTTCAGGCCTCAGACAGTCAAAGGACAACTGTCAAGGTCATTGAAAATGTCAGAGCAGCAAGGTCAGAAATCTGCCTCTACATCACAGCATTGTTGAATTGTTATGGCACAGAAAGAGACCATTTAGTGTATCATGCCAACCCTGGCTCATTAAATGAGCATCATAACCCAGTGCCAATCTCCTCCTTTCTCATGATACCCTGGCACATGACCTGTATCCAAAAAGTTTAAGATTTGACAGAATATGAACACTTGGCAACATATAGTCTGTTGCAAATTCTGATTTGTGTATCTCCCAGCTTTCCTTTGGCGTCTTCATCCTGCTGTGCCTGGCCACCAGACCTATCAAATCCTCATCCTCAGGGGAGGAATGATGCTCCAGTATATGCTAACTGCTCAACATTTCTCCCTTCAGGCATGTCAAGATGTGTCATGCACAGCACATCACCACAATACGGCTGGACATATTGAAGGACTTCATCAGCTTTAGGTGCACATCCAAGTTTCATTAGTCGAACGCGTACAACCTAATCAATGATTGTTCAACTTGTGCTGTGGCACCAATTGTAACTCTTTCCAACATCTGTTCCTGGGCTCCTCACAGAGGTACGTGACCATCTCTTTGGTTTGAATGCATATCACCCAGTATCCACCCTTGAAAATGAGTGAGGTGCCTAAGTAGGTCAGGCACCTGAAATGTTTCAGTAAATAAACATCTTAACAGCTACCCCAGGACTTCACACAGACGTGAAAGATCTGTATATGGCGGTCATAAACCAGTTGTACATTGAGGCTGTGGAAGATCTACCTGTTGCTAAAGTTAGCTGTCTTCTCAGTGGGAGACCTTAATAACAACATGAATCCTTTCAATGGCAATCTGTACCTTGTGGAACCCAACGATGTTCTGGATTCTATATCTCTTTGAGCGTTATTGTCTGAATTGGTTCGGAATTATACACGCTGGTTGGCTTTCTTGAACATGGCAGTGGTGATCACCTTGGTACATTGATGAGCTGTAGACTGGGAGAAGGCACTGATATTGCGAGAAGATCAATGGAATAGTCTTCAGCTGTGGAAATTCAGCACTATGGTGACATTTAGCATCATGGAGTGCCCACCTCTTTCAATGGGACTCAGCTCCTTGTCTATCATGATGCCCAGTTTCATGACCACCTCCCAGGAGTGGAGCAGTCTTCAGTGACACTGCTGCTTCAACATTTACAGGAAGATGAGCCTCTGACAGTGGAACTTTTTGGGGAGAGTACAAGAGATGAATTTTGTGTCTGTGCCCACCTCACCTGCATGCTCTCTTAGGTTCAAGCTTCTGCGAACCTCTAGATATTGAATGCCAGTTCCTGGAGGCAGCTGCTCTCTCCATTTCTGATGCGCCTCTTCACTGGTTGCCCTGAAGCCTGATTAGATGAGACCCTTAGCAAATCACATACTTTATCTTTCAGGATTATCCCACCCCACTTTCGTTACGCATTCAAGTATCAAGAAAATGTGGACACTTAATCAGAATTCCCCAACTGTGCAACACAATTGTGTCTTGGCACTAAATATTTACTGCTGTTGACTTTGACCCATCCTAACAAGTTACTCTATCCTTCACAAAGACTGTCTCCTGACAGATGAGGAACTGAGATTCTGCCTCGATATAGCTGGCGTGTCTCTGAAGCTCTATAGATCTCATGCACATCTTGGAAAATGTGAAACTGCTCATAAAACCAGCACTAATTGCTTCTGGAGCCCATTTAATTACCTTCTGCCAGATTGAAGTTCAACTGCCTTTCACCCGGCCGGCCATCTTTTGTAATATTTGCAAACTAAATGAAGGTACAGAATTTTCACTTGACATTTTCTGCCATGATGGTTCCATGGTGTTTCGTCTTCTATCCCATCTTTAAAGAACCTGTAGATTCAAGGTGTATATGTGAGTGGCCAAGAAAACAGACCTTTGGAATAAAGTGCTGGTCACCTTACACAGTGGGTGTTGCTTGCCTTGTAAGAAGAAACCTAAAAATGCAATGTGTTTGATAGATAGAGATTGAATGGCAAATCACTTGGAAAAACATTGGCAGGATCAGACAGAGTCAGCATGGATTTACAGAAGAGAAATCATGCTTGACAAATCTACTGGAATTTTTTGAGGATAAAAGTTGGAGAGTTGATGAGGGGAAACCAGTGGATGTAATTTACTTAGTCTTTCAGAAGGTTTTTGATAAGGATCCGCATAAGAAATTAGAATCTAAATGTAAGGAACATGAGATTGAGGGTGACACGCTAACATGGATAGCGAACTGGTTGGCAGAGAGGAAACAAAGAGTCAGAATAAATGGGTCTTTTTCCGATTGGGACACTGGAGGGATCAGTGCTGGAACCCTAGCAATTCACAATATATATTAATGATTTAGATAAGGGACTAAATGCAATATCTCCAAGTTTGCAGATGACACAAAGAGAGGAAACTGTGAGGAGGTTGCAGAGATGCTTCAGTGTTATTTGGGCAAGTTGAATGAATGGGCAAATGCATGCCACATGCAGTAAAATGTGGATAAATGTGAAGTTATCTTTGGTAGCAAAGACAGGAAAGCAGCTTATTATCTGAATGGTGATAGATTGGGAAAGGGGGAGGTGTAACAAGACCTGTGTGTCCATTCACACCAGTCACTGAAAGTAAACATTAAGGTGCAGCAGGCAGTAAGAATGCAAATTGTAAATTGGCCTTCATAGAGGGAAGATTCGAGTACAGGACGAGGGACATCTTGCTGCAATTATACAGGGCCTTGGTGAGATCGCACCTGGAATATTGCATCCAGTTTTAGTTTCCTTATCTCATGAAGGATGATCTTGCTATGGAGGGAGTGCAATGAAGATTTACCGGACTGATTCTTGGGTTGGCAAGATTGATGTATGAGAGATTGGATTGGTTAGGACTATATTCTCTGGAATTTAGAAGAATGAAGGGAAACTCATTGAAACCTATAAAGCTCAAACAGGACTACACAATGTAAATGCAGGAAGGATGTTCCTGATTTGTATGGGGGGGTGCGTTATGGGTCACATTCCAAGGACAAAGGGCAGGCTGTTTATAACTGAATTAGGGAGAATTTTCTTCACACAGGCAGTGCTGGGCCTGTGGAATTCTTTGCCATACAAAGTGTTGATGTCAGAATATTAAATGTTTTCAAGAAGGAGTTGGGTATAATTCTTAGAGTTAAAGGGATCAAAGAGTATGGAGAGAACGTGGGAACAGGGTACTGAGATTGACGATCAGTTAAGGTCATATTGAATGGCAGGGAGACTCGAAGGGCTGAATGGCCTACTCCTGCTTCTGTTTTCTATGTTTCTGTATCTCTGTGTTTGCCCGCAATGATCCCTTTGACTTCTGTGCCTCTCAAATCCTCTTGTTTAATTATCTCCTTAAAACCTACCCTTTTTTGGTCACCAGTCCCAATGACTTTTTATGTGTTTTGGTGACAAATTTTGTCTGATTGTGCTCTTCTGAAATGTCTTCAGATGTTACACTTCTTTAAAAGGTGCTGTATAAATTCAAGATGCAAGATCACAGATGTTAAATGACCGTTGACAAAATGCAAGAGTGAGCTGTCAGGCAAAGTCAGGGGTAGAAAATCTAGCCCATAGGGTAATACAGCACAAATTCCCTTTGGCCCATGACCTCTGCATGGATACCTTTCTCCACATAAGCTATCAAACCTATTAGACTTTCCTCAATTCTAAATCCCTTGTACGCTCATTATTTTCAAGTATCTAACCTCTAAGGGAAATAATTGCCTTTACAAGATCAAGGGCTTTCATGGAGGCAAGAAATTCTGCTTTTGATGAAAAAAAATCTTTTCTAAACTATGCCTTAATTATCTGAGTGATTCTATGGAATTAATGCATGTCCAGCATCTACACCAGCACCAGACCCTCCATAAAAACAAATCCTTTAGTCTTGAATTCAGCTGCTTTTTGTGTGATCTGACTTCACTCAAACTTTACTGTCACTTTTGCCAAAGTTCCAACTACAACCTACAGAAAGATTCATTGGCTGTAAAATGAGGTGAGGTGTTTTCAGGTCATAATGAGTTGCTGTATAAATGCAAATTATTTTTTAGGGATGAACAAACAAATCTTTGATGAGGAAGGTCAAAGTAACTTGTCCCCTTAACTACATCTACACAATATTAGAGAACCAATGATACAGACGTTGCATTTTTTCAGGATTACTGAGATCTGCAATATTTTTACTTATTTGTAATTCTGTGATATTTTCTTTCACTATAATTGCTATAGTCGCATGATTGAATACTTGATTATTACAAGATCGCTATAAATGTCAGAAACTGCACTGCTTTTGGCAATATCATAAGAAACCTATTGGAAACCATGAAACGTCAGAATTCCTGTCACACTATAGAAATGACAGAAATTTTAGATTTTCTGGGATAGGTATTTGTTACATTTTACCAACCTTGGGGTCATCAAAGAATTCAGTGCAGACAAATATAGCAGCCAGCATCCGTTTTGTTAGTGTTTCTAAACCACTGCTAAAGTCGCACTGACCATATTGTAGCTGGCTTCGCTTTCCTGTTGAAAGATCCCTCGATAACATTGATATAGGATGAGTGTAGCAACTAATGGGCCTGCCCGGCATGTAAATTTGCGACAGTGGCTGTATCTCAGAAGTACTTGACTTGGTGTAAAGTGATGTGTTGTGAAAGCTGCTATATAAATTATTAAAACACCTTATGATTCTGTTTCAGTTGCAGCTACAGTGATGTCCAACCAGATGACAAACCAAGTACATCCAATGTTGTCGAGATCTATCTTTGTACTGGTTTACTAATGCCCTTTAGGGAAAGAAACTTGCTGTTCTTAACCTGGACTGATCTACATGTGACTCCAGCCCCTCATCACTGGATTTGACTCTTAACTGCCTTTTGAAATGGTCGAGCAAGCCACTCAGTTGGAGGAAACTCCTACTCGTGCTCAACATCGCCACCAACAGTCTTCCCTCTCAGCTGCACACAGGGATGACCATGCGACAGTTCTGGTGCTACAATATAAGCTGCTCACAAGCAGTTTCTTGTAAGGTGTTGCACATGCCTATGCATTTTCACTGAAAATTTAAAGATAGTATAGATTGAAATAAGCAGGTCACGCACATCAAAGAAAATGTAGGGAAATCATCACTACCACAAAATTTCTTGGATAACTAGAGAAGAGCAATAAATACCAGCCTTATCATTGACAATTATACCTTTGGAATAGATCGAGAAAAGGAGGCCAATGTATCTAGCATAGTGTTATGTTTAGTTTCAGACTGAAGTGAGGTGAAGAGAAAGGTATTGATTTTCACTTTAGTTTTCGACACATGAGCACAATATTTCATCTCTGGACATATATGGAACAGTGATAGTAGCATTGGCAACAAATGTACTGCACCCAACTGCTTGATTAGCATATTAGGAAGTGAATTGAGACCAATGTTTGCCTTAAACCCAGTTGAAGTCAGGATTCTTTGGCTGGTAATGAAAGGTCAAACTATAATAGCTTCCTGTATAAGACTTTTCTAATTGGCTATTTCTGTAAAGACTGCTTGCCAAAAATGGATTATTAAACTGTGCTAGGTTCAACAATTAAGAAACCATGTTGATTGGGTAAGAGACAAATTGAGTGGGTCTGTTGTCTCCCTGAAAGCAGCATCTAGAGAAGGTTATTAATATGGCTACATTGGTACGTTAGTGATGAGCTGATTTCCCTGTTGGAGCAGCTCAACAAAATGCCTGGAACTCTATCCCCTTATCATGGAGCCTAGACACAATGTGTATCTTCAAAGGGGTTGGTGGGTGGAGTGGGAGAGGTGGTTTGACAGACATGGAAGGAGTTGTGCTTTGAAAAGTATTAATGGAGCTGTTTATTTTAAAACTGAATAAGTCCTTTTAAAAATTGTTGTTGTCTGTTTACCCAAAGCCCCATTGGTGAATGCTATGAACGCAGCAAGATCCTCCGATATATTTGAAAGTTGCATGACAATTCCAGTGTCATTATAAATTATTATGGCTTCTGCCTGTTTAAACTTGGATTCTAGACTGGCCAAATTAAAGCCTCCAGCAAATTGGTCTTGTTGCCAGCGAAAATGGAATTGTTAAGTGCTGTCCTGCTGTTTGCTTCACACAGTTACCATTTTTAAAAAGGATAAAAACTGCCTGATGTTGTCATTAGTGTGAATCTCTGATTGTGTTTCATCAACAAATAGTTTGTTTATGTTGGCTGCACTTATTAGGAAACTCATGATTTTGCACCTGTTAATTTATAAATAAATTACGCGAGACCTAACCTGATATTTTCTGATAGAGTGAGTAGGTTCGTGACTTCTCTTGCTCAAGGCTCAAGTTTAGAAGGTTACTACTTTACTTCCATTATACAGTAAAAAGAGCCGGGTAAATAAGGATACAATATGACCAGGCTGTTTTGTTTCTTAATCATCATGCTGGCAATTGCTGTCACTGATTAAGACAATAGATTGAATTTTGTCAGAATTAACAGACAGGTAGGAGAAAATGGAATTATGCAGCAGATGGCATAAGGCAAGACGTTACCAAAGGGACCTTCCTGTCCTGCTGGGGCACTTCTGTCCAAAGCAGTTCAAAGTACTCAATGCCAAATTATCTCTCTGCAATATTACCAACCTTGCTTGAAATTCAAGACAACTCTGCCACCATCTGTGCCTTGGTCATACAGACACAAACAGCATTAGAAGGGATTGATATATCCTTATTTCCTCCACAAGCCGTCAAGAATGGTTCACAAAGTGGCTGAAAATGCAATTTCAGCAAGACTTGGTTGTGATTGTTTTGTGGATTGTAATGTAATAATTTTTCTCTGAGTGGAAATATTTGTAAGACGCCAACAGCTTGAGTCTCCCACATTAAAGGTCTGAATCATTAGTCAGAAAATGCATTAGTTTTGGTTCCCTTGTTTTCACCAGACCCCATTTCTTGTTACAGTTCCAGATGGGATTCCTCAAACTGTGAAGCTCCAGAGAGAGGAAGCGTCTATGGAGAGAAATCACAGATGTTGCCAGATCTGCTGAGCTTTTCCAGCAATTTATGATTTTGCTTTTAATTCCTGTCCTTGTGTTGTCTTCAAAGTGTGTCTTTAGTTTGGGATGTATTCCACAGGTAGTCAGTCGCTGTTGAACAGGGGGTCAGCAGTACTTTGTAATCTTTGTAGTCATGACAAATCATGATCCAGTCCGAATTTTATTGACACTTTTAGATGTTACATCCCATCTGTTCCACATAGAAGTATTTTTATGCCTTCA
This sequence comes from Rhincodon typus, assembly GCF_021869965.1. Lineage (NCBI taxonomy): Eukaryota > Metazoa > Chordata > Chondrichthyes > Orectolobiformes > Rhincodontidae > Rhincodon > Rhincodon typus. The sequence goes on along the minus strand of NC_063337.1, from coordinate 104,838,541 downwards.
GTATTGTCCCTGTAGCAGATTTCTTTCAAAAGGATGCAGGATCTTAATCACATTATCATCTGTGTGGGAGTAAATGTATATTTAATGTATATGTATGTTTAATTAGTGCTATAAGAAATCTATTATAATGGTCCATCTGTATGCAGGTAATAAATAATTCACAAAAACTAAAAAATTACAGAGTTAAAATGTTCAACCTTCCTTTGTGTAAGCATTTGTAATCAATATTGACAACAATTGTAAAATTTAACAGATTTTGCATCTCCAGTTATTTGATAAATATCAAATATTTTATCTCCAGAAATATAAAGCTCATATGTATTACAGTTGTTTGAGCCTCAAGTTAACTTTGGTGGAAATGTCAACTCAGAGGACCACACAAGTTTGGGTACAGGTCGAAGATTAAAACACTGGAAGTGTCAGAACCTCAGGAAAACATCTCTAATCTACTGTCTTCCATATTTTTCTTGAGTCCATTAGATTACATGCATACAGCCCCTTGGGAGAGATATGTTGCTAATTAATGTAGTTTGTGAGGAATGTGGAGAGGATGACGGGATAACTTTTCCCCTTTCTCCAGACTTCTTGGTTGTCTGTAACATGATGCATTTTAGACTAATTGTTTTCATGTCTTTCAGTTGTGGGCTTTTCTACAATGAACACAAAGCAGGATTTCAGTTAAATTTAAGTCTGAGGGAAAAAAATGGGCTGAATATTATGTTTTGTAGTTCATTCTGAGTTGTGTTGAGCATTTTGGATGGATTTTTGAGGCAAGGCTAAGTGGGTTTTCTCACTGTCTCTTACCAAAATCATGACATTAACTGTCTACCTCACCCCTATGATGTTCACCAAGTCTGACTCTGGCCCCATCTTACCATGTGCCATTCAGAATGGCTCAAACTCAGCTAGCATCTGCTGATAAACCAGCATCCCTGGCTCCCATGCATCCAGACACACACTTCATTCATTCCAAAGTCATCCTGCTCAGTCAAAGATTAATGTCTAAACATGATAGCACAGGTGATTATCCAACAGGGAGCTTGAGATCCTAGTTAAGGGCATAGTGCAGAAGAAAGCTATCATTTTCCCAGAGGAATGGTGGAGGAGGCCATGTCACCAAATTCTGGCAGCTTGGTCACCATCTGGGTCAGTGCCATCTTCACAGACTGGAGGTACAACCAGCAGAGCTGCATGAAAATGAAGGGCCTTCTCCACTGACCAGGGTAAGTACCACACTCATCTCTGCCACTACACAGTCACTTCATCTCTGCTTCTGCACCCACCTCCTACAGAGACTCTTGGTCTGCCATCTTACTTCTTCCCTTACTCACTGCCACCCACCACTCCAACCATCACCATCGCCACCACCAACCTCACACACACTAACCCTGTCAGTCCTCTGTGCTGCCTCTTCAGTACTTCAGAACACCTCAGCACCCAGCTTTCTCCCACCTGTACCAGCAATAACAGTTGCACTACCTTCTTTCGCCTTACTCAATCGCTCCCTTTCTCTCAGTGCAGGAGAAGACAGGCTGAGCTCATAGTGGCGAATGGATGCCAACATTACACTTCTGAAGAAGAGTCTAGGCCCGAAACGTCAGCTTTCCTGCTCCTCTGATGCTGCTTGGCCTGCTGTGTTCATCCAGCTCTGCACCTTGTTATCCCAAAGTTACACTCCTCACCCTTTATGAGGTGAGAATCCTGTCCCTGCCAGGTGAAGATTGGAAATGCTCCTGCCAGATGCCAGGATATCCATCTTCTACCAACTGAGTAAATATCATTTTGTATTCGACCACAATCTCACATTAATCCCTTGCAGATTTGACAAGCATCTCCACCAGGGAATCCGTGGATCCCCCCAGAAGCCACATCCTGGATCTCTGAGGTTTAGAGTACTGAGGTCTGAGAGGAGGCATCAGGAAAGCTGCCTTCCACAGCCCCTACCAGCTCAGGTATTGACAGCTCATTGGGTGCGTCGGTGTTAGAAGGTGTGAGAGCACAATCTGGTGGGCACTGCGACAACTCCACAGCTGGCTAATGAAGAAATGACCCAGGCCGCTGGCACTCGGAGGACTGAGAGAGGCCAGGTACAGCTCCATCCCTGGTGGGAGATGGCCCTGTAGTGTGTGTGTGTGATCAGGGACTTCACCCACATGCACAGGGAGGTGCAGGGGCAGGAGGCAGCAATGTGATTTATTGTAGGTGACCCTCATCTGGTTCTCTAGTCTGACAGATTTTCTGGAATCCATCAATGAAAGCAAGTTATGAACATAACAGTAAGACGGGGATTCAATATATCTCACAGAAATATGGAAATAACTATTCCATAACCGTGCCTACTTTCTTACCTTTGCCCTATTGATAAGACATGAAAGAGATCAATATCAACTGAATAAATTAATCTTTACTGTGTTGTCTATTTATGAATTAACCTTGATTCACTAAACATGGCTGCCACAGATTACCTGGTGCAAATTTACTGTAATTCTAGAAAGTTCCAACAGTAGTCTCTTGTGGCAGTGTAGTAGTGTCCCTATCACTGGGCCAGGAGGCCTGAGTTCACTTTCCACCCGCTCCAGAGGTGTGTGATAGCATTTCTGAATGGGTTGATTAGAAAATAAAACAAAAAGAAAATTCCAACATGATTACAAGGACAGGAGCTGAGATTCCTTCCTTCTGGGTCATCGCACCCTTTACATCGAAGCCAACAAACATCAAAGAGTAGCAGTGTGTCTGTGTCTCCCTACAAGGGGTTGCTAACAAAGTGAGAATCATTGAACTTCATTAAACTTGCCTGCCACAAATGAAAACCTCCTCAAGGCCCAATTTCTAGAAAGATTTTCATATTCGCCTTTGAAGCAGTCTGATTCCCCGCCTACAAACATCATCTTGCATATCATCCCCAACTTTAAAGGAATTCAGCAACACCCTGAATCCATTCATCAGGATATCCCTGAACCCTGCTCCTGAGTGTCAGAACCCTCATTGTACTTCAATATATCTAGTTAAACAATTCCTACTTAGAAAACTCTGATATTTACTGTTTATTTCTTGTGTCCATGTGTTCGTGTGTGTGTGTGTGTGTGTGTTGTGTGCGTGTGTGTGTGTGCGTGTGTGTGT
>NC_063337.1:104813553-104835411 GCF_021869965.1 Rhincodon typus | reverse complement strand
TGTGTGTGTGTGTTGTGTGCGTGTGTGTGTGTGCGTGTGTGTGTGTGCGTGAGAAGTTGCCTAGATTTGAATATGCTTAAGAGAGTAGGCTGTGACTCAATTAAAATTAATGTCAACAAAAAAAGGGGTTATAAACACACTACAGCCTATTCAGAAATTAACTCACTCTGCTAATGGACAGAAGGCAAGAAGAATTAAATGGTTTCTTTCTGTCTCTGTCTGCTCTCCATAACACCATCGACAGGGAAAGTACTTTTGGTGAGAGTTAACTTTTTACATTTTGGGGAGGGCTGTGCTATCACATCAGGAAAGTGGCAGGGTGGCTGCATTGGTTTGGAAAAGAATAATATGACGAGTCCCAGCAGCTGCAGAGTGCTGGTGATGAGAGGACAGCAGAGGAGGAACAAGGTGAAGAGCTCAGACCCTCCTCAGATCACTTTGAAGGAGGTAGAAAGGGTAGCAAAAGGAATGCATCCCCAACTGCTCATGTTACTGAGCACACACATGATTAAAAAGATTTATGTGAGCTAACAAACAAAACACAATGGATTGAATTTTACACTTTTTTAGCTGGCCCAAGTTACATTGAATTTTGTGGAGGTTTTGTTTCTTCATGAAGCCCAGGGAATTTCCTCAACACATTAATTGCCTATCTTGCCCCAATTGTATCTCTCACATCTGACTTCCACCCCATATTACCATGCAGCATTCTCACAACAACTTGCCACTGAACTGCTATCTGCCAACACACTGGCGACATTGCACCATTTTTGGAATGCTACTGTGCCCCTGGCCACACATTGGCAATCTGGCATAGCCTCACCAGCAATGCCATGGTACAGCAGTCATAAAGCCACATTGCTCGTGACATGACTGACAACTCCCTGTCATATACAGCCTCATTCTCTAATTCTTGTTGCTGTTTAACTACTACGTAAAACTCTTTACTGGTCCCTCACTACATCCTCTCTGAACACAATCTAAATCAACACTCCTCTGTGCCCAATGCCCACAGTGGACTGACATTGCCCAGTAAGGGACCGTCATAGACCGTTTGACAAATGCAAACAGAAATGTGAGCACAGAAAGGAAAAGGGAACAGAGGATGACTTCTGCACCTTTAATTTGGACATCGTGACCAAATAATTTTACAGTCAACAATTGCATGCTGTACCAAGTTCCATTCCATTGGCACTGGATGTTACAGAATATCTACAGTGTGGAAGCAAGCTATTTGGTGCATCAAGTCCACACCAACCCTCTGAAGAGCATCCCACACAGATCCACCCTTCCCACAGCTAGTCCATCTAAACTGCACAATTTAACATGGCCAATCCATTCAACATGCACATCTTTGGAGCATGGGAAGAAACCAGACCACCCAGAGGAAACCCATGCAGACATGGGTAGAATGTGCAAATTCCACACAGACAGTCGCCCGAGGGAGAGATCGAACTTGGCTCCCTGGCGCTATGAGGCAGCAGTGTTACCAACTGTGCCTTTCTAATGCCAACAAGCTTCTGTCTGGCTTGTAGCACCTGTTCTCTATCATGGATAAGATCAACTTCCTCCTCCCCTATGCCCTCACCCTCCTCCTGGGAAGAATACAGCCATCATCCCCAGCTCCTCAGCATCCAGTGCATCACCTCATTACTTGCTCCAACTGTGCGGGGCTCAAGAGCCCAAGGTGAATATAGAATCATCATAGAGCCCCTACAGTGTGAAAACAGGCCCTTCGGCCCAACAAGTCCACACCAACCCACAGAGCATCTCACCCAGACCCATCCCCCTGTAACCCACCTAATTTACACATCCCTGAACACAACAGGCAATTTCACATGGCCGATCCAGCCATCCCTGCACATCTTTGGACTGTGGGAGGAAATAGGAGCACTCGGAGGAAACCCACACAGACACAGGGAGAATGTGCAAACTCCATACAGACAGTCACTCGAGGGTGGAATCGAATCCGGGTCCCTGGTGCTGTGAGGCAGCAGTGCTAACCACTGAGCTACCGTGCTGCCCTTTGCTGTACTGGCACTGGCATGATGAAGCACACTCTGTCCATTCGACATTGCAGGGACCTCCCAAGACCGGTCCAAGCAAATGGAACCAAAACTTCAGCAGCTGCATCATCTCCTGCACCACAGTGTTAGTTGACACATAGACCGCATTAAACATGCAGTCTGCATCAGTCAGGAGTTTGTGCAATGGTATCATGGCCCATGGTCACAGTATTCCTTGTCCCTCAGTAACCAGTTTGTATGGCCCATGGACCCTCAAAATGCACCAGGTACATGAGAGTTCTCCAGGATGTAGGATTTGTGGCAGCTGCCAGGGCATTGGGCACACACCTGCAGGAAGTGGTAATATTGACCATAGATCACCTAGATATTAATGAAATGGAGCCCATTTCCACTGAGGAATTCCACAGTGTTTCGGCACTCTGAATGCCATGTGTATATAGTCAATGACACCCTGAAGACAGAAATGCTCCTGAATCCAGCTCCCTGGGCTGTAGCACTGACCTCGTCCTTGCGATTCCATCCCCCTGCCCTGGGACCCACTAGCCTGTATTGGTACTGAACCTCACACATCCCCCAGGGAATGGAGTCAAGGCTGGAATTCTCTCTTTATTCCAGACAGGGCTCTACGTTTGCAACCTCTCCCTGAGCTGGGTTCTTCTCGTTCTCCACACTGGGGGAGGGGTGCTTGCTGTTGTTCCTGGGCTCGCTGTCAGCCCCACTCCTCCTGCATTTATCCTCACCTTGTTAGGTAGGCAGCCACTGCAAGGAACATGCCCCAGGGACAGTGCCCATCTCTCTCCCTCAGTGTTAAAGCTCTACCTTGGGCAGAGAGGGAGTGAAAGTGTTTCTTCAATCTTGGAACTGTAGTTGGTGGCTTTAACCTGCAGCTGAGAGGTTGGGTATACTTTGCCACACAATGAGATATCCCGGATCTGGAGAATGATAGGTGTTGGGGTTGGGGTGGGGAGCGGTTTATTTCTCCATTGGACTCTATCCACATCTCCATCAGCACAAGCAGTAACTGGCTCAAGGGACCGTGATCACCTCGAATCAATGCAGCACAGCATCATTCTCCCAAGCTACACCCACATCGAATGTTGAACTTTATGCTGCATTCTGCACAGGCGCTCATCACTTCTATTTGACAACCCATGAGTCAATGTTGTGTGGCTCATGTAGGATTCTTGGAATTTGAACAAATAGTGGTTTCCCTTCATAAGAAGGCCATAAGACCATAAGAAATAGGAACAGGAGTAGGTCATTTGGCCCCTCAAACCTGCTCCACCATTCAATAGTCTCATGGCTGATCTGATGTCCCTCATGTCCACTTTCCTGCTTTTTCCCAGTAACTCTCGATTCCTCGATTGATCAAGAATCTATCTATCAGCCGGAATTGGCCATTTGTAATGATATTGGTGTTAACTTCAACATTATTGAGATGTCTAGGTTCAGTTTGAAAACATCAATGGCATGTTGCAAATTGCCTTCGATCAGCATCTGACCACTAGGCACCCTCAATCTGAATGCATATGAAATGGATGACACAATTATTGTGCAAACACTGTTATTTTTAATTTTTTTTAAAATTGCAGGCTGTTAGGATGAAAGAACTGTTTAAAAACCAAGGATTACAAGAATTGCTGCATGGTTTGAATGTAAGTAACTTTATACTCAGAGTGAAGGGTGTCTGCACAGCAGTGGTAGCAGATGAACTGAGGCTAAAGGCTGGTGTAAAAATTGAGATTCTGTTGGCAATAAATGAAGGATTGGCTTGTAGATTGTTAGTGGCCAGCCACCAATGACAAACACCTTTTCCTTGCCTGAGTAAAATGGTGGCAGAGTAGGGTGCTCCGGTAGGAGCGGGACGGGGTAGCTGTTGGACTGGGCTGTGACCCTGGTGGTCAGACCATGTGTGGAGGACCTGCGCTGAGTTGCTGCACTATAATGTCTATTTAAAATTTCTTACTTTACTGCAATGTTAACCCTTTAATATTTTCCTGTTTTTAACTTCTTTTTCAACTCTGTAACTAAGCAATTACTTCTATTCCTCTGCTGTATCCAAGAATTGTACCTAGGTACTTATACCTAAGATGTCACCATAAGAGGTAGACATTGTAAAAGGTTTTCACTGTACTCCTACAATGGAGTACACATGACAATAAAAGGAAAATGTATTTTATTATGCAATTGGTTCTCAGTAGATGAACAGCTTGGGTCTGTGAACAAGCTACAGAGAAGCCTTTGGACCATCACTAACTTAGTGGGTCGCTGTCTGTTCTCAGCAGTAAGCCACTTTAATCCTGAAGAAAACAAGTTTATCTTTCCTTCTGCCGTCCTTGTAAACTGTGACTTTTAATTAATAGCTTAGAGTGAACCAGCTACCCTGCGCCTTTTGTGAACCAGTGGAGGTATCTGGAGAATGATAACTAAGAAGCAGTGTTCCAACTTGCAGAAGAATCATAAGAATTATCTCAGTGACCCTTGTGAACAAGAACCACTAAACTGCTTTGCCAGGTTTTCCCTTTGACCAATACACATTTTACCTCAGACTGTCTGCCTGTGTGTGTGTGTGTGTGTGTTTGTGTGTGTGTGTCTGTGAGAGGGGGACTTTATAAGGAGATTGGAGTTTTAATTGATAAAATTTTATGCTGACACTTTATGACTGTTAACCTGAAGTTAGTTACCTGTTATAAGTAATCATTTTGTGTTGTGTATGGAAGCCTGATCCTTGCTTTCTGTCAACCCAAGTCCAAAAAATTGGTAAATTGATGAATTTTGCGTTATTTATAAAATCTTTAATTTTTATAATGACATCAGAAGTAATGGACTTGATTTCCAGTGCACTATCTCACTGAGGTGTGATAACTACAAATCCAATATAACTTGTAAATAGCTACTTTATGTTTTTCTCTGTATAACATCATGGTTTCCCAAAAGCATGGATTCTGTGCTTTCAACCATCAAAATGACACTGACTCTGTCCATCCTGGATGCTGTTCCAGCCATTTCCTTCACAACCAGACTAGGCAGTGTTATATCTGGCATTGCAGATTCCATTGGACACCATCTTCATTGGGTTTTGCCAGGACACCCCTCCCATTAGAGCCTGCCCGACTTCTATAACCCTGCATAAATCCAGTGGGTCATTTCAATCAAAGTGGAGACCCACCACATTGAACATGGTCTACAAATGTCATCCCTGTCCTCTGGGCCCCTGTGTTACACCTTAATGACCCTGTTCCTTTACAGTCCCTCTGTGGAGGCCTTGGTGATGGTCAGAGTCAATAAAGACCTCCTATTGCCTACCATGCCCCATGCCCCAATGCTATTCAGAATTCCTCCCCAGTCAACTTGAGCTTCTCACCCCACCCCATCACTGTCCCTTTCTCTACACAGACCCCTGTTTCTCCTATGCACCCCTCCCACATTCAGTCTTGACTCCCCACCCCTTCCGGATTACACTGAGGATGATTCCTTCCCCAGTTCCCGACATTATAATTAGGTTCAATGAATGTGCAGTGTGTTTTACACACAGGCAGGTGGAGCATGCTGAGATGTTTGCTTGCCATCTTAGCGTGTGTTACATCAAGATGCCCCTCCCCTCCCCCAGCTCCTAATGTGATTCTACCTCACATCTTGCTGGAGGCCACACAGCTCAGGTCCCTATAAGATTCTGCCCAATTTCTTCTCAAACCCCCTTGCATGCCCTTGTGCAAATAGAAAACCTTCCGTTCTTTTTCCACAGTGAAAACCCTATGGTTCCAGCAAAGGTAGCTGCAGGATGCCCAGTTCCCCGTTCTGACTGTCAAAATAAATGTGCATTTCAGAGATGTTTTCCTCACGACCAGTAAGACCGATTATTTACAATGGATATTGCAAATGTTCTCACTGATTGGAGACTACACGGATGATACTCAACAGGGAACTGCCACTCTTGCAGTTTGAGTATCAAGCACTCTATTTGAGTGGGTGATTTGCTGTGTGGATTGCCGAACAAGCTTACGAATTGTTCATGATCAGTTATGATTTCAAACTTATTTCCTGTGCTTCCCACCCACTCCCCCTCCCCACTCCCTGCTTGACTTTCACTGGCCTTAAACTTAAGTATTTTTATTGCTGATGCTGCCCATCCTAGTTTCTCCTGGCTTCTTAGTTCTTATTCCTGCATTCCAGAATCCATGGTATTTTGTTTTTTGTGGGAGGATTAATGACTCTGTTGGTCATATTTTAAGTCTAGTTTGATCTCACGATGGAATTACAGTCTATGTAGCATTGCCAACTTTTGTTGGATGTATCGCTAGAGGTTTCATCACATTATCTCTCACTGTCAAACAATAGACTGACTTTTTCTATCTGCAATACTTTTATACCTATGAAACTAAAGTATTAAAAGAAAAGAAAATGAAAAGATTGCCTGTTAATGTCCCAATGATCTTTCTGTCAATTGCTTGTGGTAATGTACAGGTGATTCACCTGTAATTTCCAGATTGTCCATTGTCAGCATCAATCATTGGCTTCCTCAAGGGGGCTTCCATTGTTTACACTTCAAATTCATATGAGGTCAAAATCGTAGAATCCCTACAGCATAGAAGCCGGCCATTCAGCCCATTGAGTCCACACCAACCCTTCAAAGAGCATCCCACCCAGATTAACCCCCCCTACTGTATCCGTGTATTTCCCATGGTTAATTCATCTAGCTTGCATATCCCTGGACATATGGACAATTTAGCATGGCCCATCCACCTAACCTGCGCAACTTTGGATTGTAGGAGGAAACCCACACAGATACAGGGAGAATGCGCAAACTCGACACAGACAACCACCTGAGGATAGAATCAAACCCAGGTCCCTGGTGCTGTGAGGCAGCAGTGCTAACTGCGGTACCACCGTCCCACCCACTCTGGAATGCTGGAGTCATAGTCTTCTGGGAAACCACTTTACCTCGACACAAAACCATTAACGTATCTGTACCCTGAGACCCACGTCAATCTCAAATCAATGAATGACTGAGAACATATATAGAATTTGGTGTTATCAACTTATCAATAAGTTTCACTATAAATGGTCATTAAAGCAGCTATTTTCTTTGAGTTCTCAATTAACAACTCATCTCCATTAATAACTCATTTATTTCTGCATTTCTGATTTTCTGGAACTTCAATGGGCATAAATCAGCCTTTCATTTGTTTTATATTGGATGGAATATTTTTCATTTCATTTTCTTTATGCATCAATAAACATTTGTCTAGTTGGCTCATGAAATTATTTTATAGCTTTATGCATTTACTTTTTTAATATGAAATACTTCAACAGGAAGTAACTGTCTCATATTAAAGCTTTGTTACTTCAGATGACGCTATCACTTTTTATGAAAATCTGTGAACCAGCAGGATTGGTCTGAAGAGGTTCATCAGATTGTTTTTTTCCTTTATCTTGCAACGTTGAAAAATAATGGAATTTCAATATCAGCAGTGTCTTAGAGGATATCAAGAAATAAATTAAAGTAAAATGCAAACCTGATTTATCACAAATTACTTACCAACCTCACCCTATTAAAAACAGACATCACCCTTAGCCCTGCAGTAACAACTGGAATATTGCTATTTCTAAATCGCAGTTTATTTGTCGAAGAAAATATTCTTGCTGTTCAGAAACCCACCAAGTTTCTTCATAGTGACTGCACTGAAGCTCAGAAAATTTGTTTATGCTTTCACATACCTTTTGAATTATACAGATTTCTTAGGTACTGTTCCCCAATCTGTAAATATGCATTTAAAATCTCTTAATTAATGCCCATGCCAAATTTAAACTGAACTCATCCCTGAACTGTAATTGCTTTCTCATTCTCAAATACAAATTAAAAACACTCTTTTGCTGTGTTCTTTTTCTGAATGATGGCAAACTCATCTTTTTGGAGAGAAATATATGTGCCACATTGTCTCCACTGAACTCTATCTGCTTCCCTCCAGATCAGCAAGCATGGCAGGTGTGATAGTGAACTTATTGTGTCTGTCACAGTAACAGGAGCTTCCTGTGACATGAGGTTGAACTACAGATGGCTTGGAAGATCTGACTGCAATCTGCAGAAGTTCACAGCATTTTCAATGATTGCCTGGGCAAAATAAAAATAGGAGAAATTTTCATTTCCCCTATTAACATAAGAACGAAACCTATAATTAATTTGAATACATGGATGCTATTGGTAGTGTAGTGAACTGCATCATATACTGCAGGTTAGATCGTCTCAAATTCAAAGCTGTACAAATATATTCACTCATGCTTGGAAAAGTAAATCATTCAGCCTATTGAAACTCTTCTGCCAAGCAATTATACAGGAGGAATTTGACAAAGAATATAATGTGATACAGATCTAGTTTATAGTCTTTAAGGGCAAGAAAATGACCTGTCGAAAATGAGTTGGGGTAAGAAAGGAAATGACACATAACATAAAACTAAAGGAAAGACACACAAAAAACCCAAAAATAGCACAGATCCTGGCAGCTTGCTGAAATGAAAAGTTCAACAAAAGGTGAGGAAACAAGAGCTACAAGATGAAAAGAAACTTGTAAGTGATAATAAAAATCAACATAATGTTTGTGTAATTATGTGAAGTAAAGAGGGTGAGCAGGAGTAGTATGAGCCCATTAATAAGTGAACACAGTGATTTTGTAATTAAAAGTTACGAAGGTTTTGGAGTAGATTTGTAGCTCGGGTTGTGGGTGTTGACTATACTTAGACCCATCGTCTCCCTACCAGGCACGCCATCACACAGATTAGCCAAAGGACTACAAAGGAGACTCAGGCACCTAGTCAACAAGTCACCCCACTCTATCCACTCAGCCCAAGAATTCCTCAACTCCATCAAAGACATAAGGATAGATGACGAGGAGACTATGATATCGTTTGATGTCACTGCCCTATTCACATCAATAGACATACCACTAGCAAGGGAAACAATGACAACATACTGGAACAAGAGCAAGACCCCAGTGAAACCATCTCTAAGGACAACATGCTCAAACTATTGGACCAATGCCTCACCACCCACTTCACTTTCAATGGCCAAACATACAAGCAAATCAACAGGACACCCATGTCGAGGCAGTGATGCAAAGACTGGAAAGGACGGCCCTTCTGCTCATCCAACCAAAACTATGGATACGCTACGTGGACGACAAATTTGTCATCATTAAACGAACCAAACTAGAGGAGACACACAAACTAATAAACAACACCCTCACCGGAATAAAATTCACCAGAGAGGAGGAGAAGAACAATCAGCTCCCATTCCTGGATGTCATGGCAGAGTGCAAGACGAATGGGGAACTGCAAACAAAAGTACACCGAAAAGCCACACACACAGACCAGGTACTGAACTTCAACAGTAACCATCCCCACACACACAAACGAAGCTGCGTATGAACACTATTTAAACAGGCAACAACACACTGCAGCAACACGGAACCACACCAAGAGGAAGTGTTTTCAAAGATAATGGATATCCAATAAACTGGGTTAGAAGATGCCTACACGAACGACATCAGGAATATACTACACGCCCCGACAGACTCATCACACTACCCTACATCAAGAACACATCGGAACTAACCACATGACTTCTATGACCGTTGGGCATCAGGGTGGCACACAAACCCACATCAACCCTACGACAACTGCTCACCCGAACCAAAGACGCACTCCCCGCCATGGACAGGACCAATGTCTTCTACAAGATCCCCTGCAGAGACTGCAGAAACATTACATTGGACAAAGAGGAAGGAAACTAACAACAAGGGTACAAGAGCACCAACTGGCTACAAAAAGACACGACCAATACTCACTCATCTCTATCCACATGGATAAGGAGAACCACCAATTTGACTGGGACAACACCAAAATCCTGGGACAAGCTAAGCAGAGACAAGCACGGGAATTCCTAGAAGCCTGGTAATCCACGAAGCAAGCTATTAATAAACACATCGAACTCGACCCCATATACACTCCACTACAAAGGAAAACCGGAAGTGAGGCAATCCATCTCAACGGACTCCAGAGTTTAAAAACCAGGCAGGAAAACACACTGGCGCTTCATCAGAGGCTGCACTGATGATGTTACCCAGTTGGGTAATGAAATGTCTGCGAAACAATGAACCAGCTCTGCGAGCCAACCAACCATAACTAAAAGTTAGGATATTGCAGGCAAGTTGGGTAATTATTTTGAGAAGGAAGAGGATAACATGCCAAACATTCCAAAGGAATATTGAATCAGGAAAAGAAACTCGCCAAAAGTAATGTATGCAAAATAACAATGATGAAGGAAATAATGGGATGAAAAGTCAAAAATCTCCCCGATCAGAGAATAACATCCTTGCATTTTGAAGGAAGTAGGATAAGCTAGAGGTTTCCTAACCATAACCCTTCAATTTAGCAAATTGTACATGCCACTTTAACATTTAAGAATGGTGAGAGGGAGAAACCAGGGAATTATAGTGAGTTAGCATAACATCTGTTGTCAGAAATCTGCTCAAGTCTGTAATTAAGAATAGAGTGACAGAACACCTTAAACATTTTCAGATGGGTAGAAAATGCCAACATGGATTTGTAGAAGGCAGTTTATCTCTGACAACCATGCAAGGTATTGATATGAAGTTTCAGAAAGCATTCAATAAACTCACTCATAGATTGTTAGCTAAAGTGCAAGCTCTTTAATTATCGGTAAATCTGCTTAGGTTGTTGGCTAAGCAGCAGGTAAAAAAGAGCAGGAATAATGGGCTGATACTCTGGCAGTAGAAGTTTCTTTCTGCAGAATCCTGTGCACTCCCCTGTGCTGAGTTTGGTGGCAGGTATTTAATTGGTTGGGAAGATGGCGAGTGAGTGTCCAGGCATCGTACTGTGCCCGTCCCAATTTAGTCCAAGATAGAAAGGTACAATTATGGCCTTCCTATCCTACTGATAAATAAAGCCCTTATGTGAGCAATTACTGTCCACTTAAGCTTCTCATCTGTGCCACTGTTATTGACCCATTGGTAGACAAAAGGTAGACCCAGCATTGGAAATGTAGGCATAATGAGTGCCATTCCCTTCCATTGTCACTGGAAATCTATCCCCTAGATTCCAAAATTGAAATCAGAGAGATTACACAAACTAGGGTTGCATTCCATTGAATTAAAAAGAATAAGGCATGATTTGATTGAGATTTTGAGGATAGTAAGGGGAACTGAGAGGATATATTTTAATAATAGACCACACCAGCCAATTCATGAGTCTGGGACTAGGAGGGATGGTCAAAAATTATAGCCAAGCATTTTAGGAGTGAAAGTTTGGAATGACATCTACATGCAAAGGGTAGTCAAAGTGAGGAACTCTATTCTACAAAAGATAATTGATGTGAAATAAATTTTTACTAAAGTCGGCTGGTGGGGTAGTCACTGGATATGGTGTGGTGCATTCGAATTTTTGGAAGACAGTTGACAAAGATTGACATAGGAGCTGAGGCTAGAGAATAAGAGCAGTTGGGATCATGGGTAATTTACTGGCATGGATTGATGATTGGTTAATGGAAAGAAAACATGGAATAGGAATAAATAGGTCATTCTCAGATTGTGACTGGTGGGCTAACATAAGCATCAAGTCTGGGCTCCAGCTGTTCATAATCTACACCAATGATTTGGTTGAGGTAAATAGGGCTCAAGTGACTCAGTAGTAGTTTTACTACCAGTTGAGCCTCAGGACCTAAATTCAAATCTCACCTACTCCAGAAGTGTGTAACGATATCTCTGAGCAGGTTGATTACAAAATATCTGGATGTGACAAATAGTACTCTTCTGGCACAGTGGTAGTGTCACTGCCTCTGAACCAGGAGGCCTGAGTTCAAGTCCAATCTGTTCCAGAGGTGTGTACAACATCTTTGAATGGGTTAGAAAAAATGAGAAGAGTCAGAGGTGACTTGGTTGAATCTCAAGATATTGACAAGTTTTGTGGGTAAATGTGGAGAAGTTATTTCCTCTTATGGAAGAATCTAGAACTAGGGATTGCTGTTTGAAAATTAAGGGTTAACCATGTAAAGCAGATTGATATGAGGAAGAGGAGCCCTGATGGTGCCATGGTAAGGTCCCTTCTTCAGAACCAGGAGATCCAGGTTCAAGTCCCACCTGCACCAGTGATGTGTAATAACATATTTGAACAGGTTGATTAGAAATATCTGAATGTAGGGAGAAAATGTGAGCTTATCCACTTTGTAAGAGGAATAGAAGTGCAGAACAGCTCTTAAATCATAATAAATTTGGAAACGTTGATATCTGAAGGGACCTTAGTGCTCTTATTCATAAATCAATGAAAATGCATCCTTATCATGCAAGCTCTTTATCACTATGGGATTTTACTACAGTAGTAAAGGTACCTTGCTTCAGCTGTATAGAATCTGAATGGGAGTGGACCTGGAGTATTGTGCACAGTTTTGTTTACCTTACCTAGAAAGGATATGTTTTCAATAAAGAAATGCAACAAAGATTCACAAGACTTATTCCTGACTTGGTGAATGTATCTCCAGTTGCTAAACCTTCTTCTGGGTTGTAGAACCCAAGGAGAGTTTGGAGTTACTGTGGAGCATCCACAAAGCTGACAACATACAAAGTACATTTATTAAAGTGGTCACAATACTGATGAAGACCAGGCCAACAGAGCAGGAAGGAGAGACCACTAGCCAGTTTAGGATGACCAGGCAGGTAGTGCAGGAGTCCCCTGGGAATTTCTCACACACTAACTGGTTTTAAAAGATCGGGAGGCAGTTGCTTAGTGGTATTATCGCTGGACTGTTAATCCAGAGACCTAAATAACATTCTGGGGACCCAGGCTCGAATCCCCCTAGCGCAGATGGTAGAATTTGAATTCAATAAAATATCTGGAATTAAGAATCTAATGATGACCACGAACCCATTGTCGATTGTTGGAAAAGCCCATCTGGTTCACTAATGTCCTTCAGGGAAGAAAACTGCAATCCTTATCTGGTTTGGCCTACATATGATTCTAGATCCACAACAATGTGGTTGATTCTAAACTGCCCTCTGGACAATCGGAGATGGGTAATAAATGCTGCCTGGTCAGTGATGCCCTCATCCCATGAATGAATAAAGAAAAAAAAGCAGTGAAGC
This sequence comes from Rhincodon typus, assembly GCF_021869965.1. NCBI lineage: Eukaryota > Metazoa > Chordata > Chondrichthyes > Orectolobiformes > Rhincodontidae > Rhincodon > Rhincodon typus. The sequence goes on along the minus strand of NC_063337.1, from coordinate 104,822,234 downwards.
CAATGGTTCATCAGAGGATTGTAGAAAGAACTAAATTTGTATTGTCACCATTCATGCATCTGGACAGATGGGATTGGCAACAAGAGTGGAAGGACAATAGTGCTAGGTGTTTCAGTAGTTGGGTGAGCTGACAGTCGTTTCTGTGGCTTAGATGCGATTCAAGAATGGTGTGTGTTCTCCTGATGCAAGAGATTAAAAGGCAGAACATCAAAGGCAATAATCTTTGGATTAGACCCAGTACCACATGCTAGTGAGTATAGAAAAAGGAAGATCGAGGGCATGAACAGACGCGGGACAAATAGTGCAGGAGAGATTTTCTTAAGTGTTGATTCTGCGGTAGGTGAGATTTGTATAAGATGGGTGGGCACACAATAACAATACAGGAATGAATGTTCTCATGGGGAAATTTACATATGGTATTGGGGAAGGTTTAAAGTAGTTTGCCATGGGATGGGAACCTGAGAAGGAGCTCAGATCAGTGAAAATCAAACTACTTAGGGGAAGTAGAAAAGCTGTAAATGAAAGTGGAAAGCAGCAGAAACAAATCCTAGAATCAATCCAGTGTCAGAGTTCTGAAGAAGGGTGACTGGACCTGAAACACTAACTTCGCTTTCTCGCTCTCTGCAGATGCTGGCAGACCTGCTGAGTTTCTCCAGAAATTTCTCCTTTGGTTTCAAATGATAGTACAGTGTTAAATAGCAAGAATTAAAAACATTCCATCTTAATTTCCAGCAGCATTTTCAACAAGAATTGATGCAAGTAGTTGTAAATGCTTGTGAATTGGTTGCCATTACAGAAATGTGCTTACAACGATGAGCCAGACGGAAAAATGAATATTAAGGGATATTTTACATTTAGGGAGGACACAAAGAAAGTGAAGTGGGACATTGCTAATAATAAGACAAAAAGAAGAAGAAGATGTAGAATCCGTTTAAGTGGAGCTAAGAAACAGCAAAGGGCAATTATTGGTTAGGAAACGTTTTATAGATCACCAATTAGTAGCAGTAATGTAGGAAATGGTATAAATCAGGAAACTAGAGGTGCAGTAGCAAGTGGAATGAAATAATGATGAGTTTCTGAAAAATATGTTGACGAACTAACTGAAGACATATGCTATTTTATATCTAGAATTATACAATGAGAAAGGAATAATTAATAATCTTCTTGCAAAATAAACTTTAGGGAGTAGTGACAATAGTATGAGAGAATTACCCATACTGTTTGAAAAAGATGTTTTTCAATCTGAAACTAGGGTCTTACATCTGAAAGATATTAATTATGAAAGTATGAAGAGGAAATTGGATGTAGTGAATTAGAAAATTACATTAAAACACTTGACAGTAAAATGGGATTATTGCTATTTGAAGAAATAAAGCTGAATTTTCACGAAACATGCATTCAATTAAGTTAAAAATAACTAACATGAAAAGTGAGAAAGCTGTGGCTAACAAGGCACATTATAAAAAAACAGAAATTACTGGAAAATCTCAACAGGTCTGTCAGCGTCTCTGGAGAGAAATCAGAGTTAATGTTTCAGGTCCAGGGACCCTTCCTCAGAACTGATGGTAGGAAGGAAAAATGATGTTTTTGATACAGAGGATATGGTGGAGGGAGAGGGTAAGGAGTAAATGATAGGTGGAGATAGAGCCCAAAGAGAGACAAGAACAGTTAGACAGACAAAGGAGTGGATAACGATCAGCCTGGGAGAATGAACGGTTGCTAATGGGGACTATTAATGGTTAACAATGGGTAGTGTGTAATAGCAGACCATATGAGAACAAGGCCTGGTGTCTGGGGCTGGAGTAAGGACATGGGATAAGATGCCTCAAGCCCTAAAATTGTTGAAATAAGCATTAAGTCTAGAAGGCTGTAGGCTTCCCAAGCAGAAAATGAGGTACTGTTCTTCCAACTTGTGTTGAGTTTCGCTGGAGCGTTGCAGCAAGCCTGCGACACAGATATTGGCCAGGGAACAAGGCGGTGTGTTGAAGTGGCAGGCAACTGAAAGCTCTGGGTTTCTTTTGTGCTCTGAACATAGGTGTTCAGCGAAGCAATCACTCAATTGATATTTCATTTTCCTATTGTACAGGAGACCATATTGTGAGCTTCGAATGCAGTAATCTAGATTCAATGAAATGCAGGTAAAGTGCTATTTCACCTGGAAGGTGTATTTGGGCCCTTGGATACTGAGGAGGGGGGTGGTAAATGGGTAGGTGTTACAGATTCTGTGGTTGCAGGGGAAAATGCTGTAGGGCTGTGGGGTGTGTTGAGAATGAAGGAAGAATGGACCAGGGTGTGCCAGAGGGAACGGTCCATGTGGAAGTTTGACAAGGAAGGGGAGGGGAATATGCGTCTGGTAGTGGCAAATTGCTGGAGGTGATGGAATTGGTGGCTAATGATCCTCTGGACGTGGATGCTGGTGGGATGGTTGGTAAGAACAAGGGGAACCCTACTGGTATTGTGGGAGGGAAGAGAAGAATAGGAAATGGGTCAGACCTGGCTGAGAGCCCTGTCAACTATGGTTCTGGGGAGTCCTCAGTTGAGGAAGAAGGTGGACATTATGGAGGCTCTTTTCAAAGTTGGCATCACCAGAACAAATGTGATATGAAGGAACTGGGAAAATGGAATAGAGTCTTTATAGGAGCAGGGTGTGAGGATGAATAGACAAGGTAATTGTGGGTTTTTAATGGATGTTGGATACTGGTGGCCAGCCTGTTCCCGGAAACAGAAATAGAGATGTCGAGGAAGGGAAGGGAAGAGTCTGAGATGGACCAGGTGAAGGTAAGAGTTGGGTGGAAATTGGAAGTGAAATTGTTAATCTTTTCCAATTCTGGACAAGAGAAGGGAGCAGGACCGATGATATCATCGACAGTCTGGAGAAAGAGTTGTAGGTGGGGTCTGGAATAGGACTGGAAGGGACTAGACAAGGGGAGAAAAACCTGAGTCAAGCTAGGAAGAGATGAATTCTGTGGGGCAGGAGCAGGCAGAAACAATGGGTCTGCATGGGCAGTCATGTCTGTGGATTTTGAGAAGGAGGTAGAAGCAAGCAGGGTTGGGATGAGCTTGGAGACAGTGAGGGTGAGAATACCAGATGAAATGTCATTAGTGACTATTGCTTAATGTTCCATGGTTGGGTCATGGTCCACCAGGTGATTGGAGGAGGTATCTAAGATTTGGCACTCACCCTCTTGGAGTTATGGAGTTATGGTTCCTATTAGATCAAAGGCGGAGGCTTACAAAGTTGCCATCACTCATTGTAAACCTGAGGATTGGGAGAATTTTGGAATTCAGCAAAAGAGGACCAAGAAATTGATAAAGAAAGAGGAAATAGGAAATTAATGCAAACTAGCAAGAAACAAAATAGAAATTTGTGGAAGTTTCTATAGTTATATAACAAGGAAAAAATAAACAAAGACAAATGTGATTTCATTACAGACAGAGACAGGAGACTTATAATGGGGAACGGAAAAATGGCAGTGAACTTAAATAAATGCTGTGGGCTGAGGCTTCCCACATTTTGACAAAGTATATTTTTTGCTGAGTTTCATGCGAGATTTCTCTCTGGGAAGCCGAGTGAGCTTTGTTGTACAATCATTCCATGCTTGTCTCATTATGTACTGACCACATTCTTGTGGCTCCTTTCTTGTCCAGCGCTATCCCAATTCTCCCACTTGCTGTAGTCATTAGACCACAGCACTGCTGAGGATATATGGATATTCCCAGGTGCCAGCACAACCTTGGAAGCCCAACTATGCACCTATCAAGCGTTGGCAGTTCAGAGTTGCCCTTCACTAAGCGCATAATAGCACAGCAGCCAAAAACTAATGCTTCTTATGTAGGTGACATGGTTGACACTGTCCCATCATTCAGTGTGGGTCCATTATATGAAGGAAAGACTTTAGTTGCATCGAAGCATTTACTTTCATTCACCAACGGCAAAAGGATACAGAAATCAAACAAACAGAAGTTGCATTTAATTTTCAGAACAGAAATGAACTGCTTGCATGTCAAGCACTAACAATTTTAAAGACAATGAATGACCACTGCACCCAATTCTTAATTACTGGTATTGGGTGCTATGGGACTGGGAGGAAAAGTGTTCAGAGTGGTATGAGCACTCATGGTAACACACTATTGTCTATTTACCATATGGCTAATGATGCATTCATCACAGTAAGGTCCAATGTCAAAGTTTCAAGATGAGTCATTCAGTGACTCTTCTGGTCTGATTGGCTCATGTCCCACTGTACAGAGGAGTGAATTAGCCATTATTTGTAAGTGAGGTGAATATTGACTGTTCACATTTGGAGAAAGATTATTCCAAAGTTTCCCACCCTCAGTGAGAAATAGGCAATCCCTCGTTTCGGAACAATGACCCTAGTCCCAGGTTCTCCCACTAAAGGAGATATGTTTTTCACATCTGTCTGTCAAGAAACCTCAGCATCTTATATGCTTCAGTCAAATCACTTCTTACTTTTCTAAACTCCAGGGCATGCAATGCTATGCTGTCCAACATTTGTTCATTAGACGACTCATTCATTCCAGGCATTAATTTGGTAAACTTAACCTGAACTGCCTCCAACATATTTATAATGTTACTTAAATAATGTGACAAATATTATACTTAAATAATGTGATAAATATTGTACTTAATACTCCAGATGCCTCATCAAAGCCCTGTATAACTGAAGCATAATGTCCCTACTTTTGTATTCAATTCCCCTCACAATAAGTAACAAAATTCTATTAGCTTTCCTAATTACTTGTTATATTTGCATGCTAACCTTTTGTCATTTATGCATGAGGACACACAGATCCTTCTGCATCTCAGAACTCTGCAATATCTCACCATTTAGATAACTTTTTTTTATTCTTCCTTCCAAAACTTCACATTTTCCCATACTATACTACTGCGCTAAATGTCATTACTCCAATTTTAAGATTATTTGATTTGTGTTCAACACTCCACCCCACTTCCTGGAAGGGGCAAATAGTTCCTTTCTATACACAAGCACAGGACTTTAAATCATGTTAAACATTTCAATTATCCCCCTCTCATGCCCTTTCTGAGTTTATCTTAACTAACATATTCATCACCTGCTCACTTGACTCCACTAAACAATTGATCACTAAACTTTTTTTTGCCAGCTTTCTTATGAATCAGCAGCCTGGGAATTTTGTAAATGTTATCACTCCTCACCCTGCATTATAAATGCCAGTTGTTGATGAGAAAGTGATGGAAAATTGTTAGCATACTTGATACTTGAGTAGGTGATATATATATATATATTTTATATATATATATATACACATACATATATAGGTAGCATGAGCCAATAGGATTCAAGAAACAAGTTAATTTGTTTGTTTATTTTCATGTCTTCACATAAATTTGAATTGTGAAAGATAATGCTGAGTTGGCACTCAGTTTGTGATGGTATGTAATAAAGAATTGATAGTTTGGATTATGTATTGAAGTCATTATCTTTGATCTCCTGTCCCTGAGCACTGCCTTATGCAGAGCTAGATTGTTCACAACCTTGCTGTCATATATGATTCTGAGCTGAGTATCTGAGGCTACTATCCTCAATATTCTCACCAAAACTACAAATTTCTACTTTAGTGTCTGCTCCATCCTACCTCAGCCCATCTGCTGTTGAAACCTATATCCTTGTTATAATCTTTTAAGGCTTGACTATTGAAATGCTCTCCTGCCATAGACACCTTGCTCAGCCCTCCCCACCACCATGTCTCCCACATCCTAACTCACTTTGATTGCTGTCCATCTTGGCTCCCAGTCTAGTAATGTTCCAGTATTAAAATCCTCACCTTACGTTTCTTCTCTCCTACCTCTGTAACCTCCTCTAGCCATTCAACTCTCCATTTTCAGTGTTCCTTTAGTTCTGGCCTCTTGTGCATCCCACAAATTCATTATCCCACTATTCACAGCAATGCCTTCAGGCATCTAGTCTGTTCTGAATATCAACCACTTCTTTACCTCTGAATTTTTCTTTAAGATGTTCTTGACAATCTTTTTAATGAATATATTTCTGAATGTGTTCTAATTGTCCTTTTTAGCTTTGCGCCGGTTTTTGTCCAATAAACCTTCCATGAAATGCCATCAGTGAAATGACACTTTTACGTTAAAAGTTCCATACAAGTGCAAGTTTCTATTATAATAGAAATGGGCATGTGGTGAATTTTGTCACTATAAATGAAAGATAAGTTAGACTGTTGTACACGGAGGTGCATGCTCTGAACAGGGCCTCCAACCATTAAATGAATAATACATCAAACCGCTATAGCCTAATTAAACTTTTATGTCAACAATTTCTGATTCCTTTTGTTGGTTTTGATCGGTTCACTTTCCATCTCTTAGTTGACTGAGGCATGGTCAATGTAACTGCCAAAGTTGCACACAGATGCTTGCATTGAGATGACTGAGAGGCTTTCAGATTTACAGGCATGCCCTGACAATTGAATTCCTTATCTGATATAAGATCTTCAGCATAGCTTTAAAAGGAGCAGAAGCAAATGAGCGGACATGCAGCAGAAAGGGTCAGTTCATAAATTAGGCAGGAACAGCTGCTCATTTTTGCACCGAATTTTTCCCCTTCTCTTTCCCTATTACACTCAGTTCTCCAGCAGGACATGTAAGTTCATCAAAAGAGCTGAATAGTATCTGGTACTTCGTTAGGTTATTGAGATAACTGGCCTCTAATTACTCAACTTTTTTAACGTTGCCATGAATATTGTATGATGGCAAAGAAACTTAAAAAATACATTTGTGTAACACTTCAGAATAAGGTTTACAGATTGAGATGACATATTTAGGAACATAGCAACAGGAATATGTTATTCACGCTTTCAATCCTGTTCAGTTTCGATTAGGGCAATTGCATACCTCAAATCTGTCTACATGCCATCGTTCCAAGTCCCTTCATGCCCCTAACCTAATATAACAACCTTAGTTGTGATATCCCTGAATGCCTTCAGAATTAATAGCCTATTAACCTTCTAACCATATTTTGGTACCTTTCCACTGATATTTTATTTTGCTCATCTAATTCATTCATTTTAAGATACAAAATATGACAATAAATAAGTGCCTTATGTACCAAATAAATCATGACAATCAGCACCTACATATTTTGCAGAGACAGGATGACTGAAATTGAAATGTGAAGCAAGCTTTCCGAAGCGTAGTTTTCAGATGGGAAACTCTAATTCACAGGATTACAGATTAATAGAATTGTTACAATGCAAAAAAAAGCATTTCAGTCCATTGCGTCTGCACTAGCTGTCTGAGCATTTTGACTTTGTGTCAATCCTGAGCATTTTCCCTGTAAACTTGTACGTTGTTTCTATCTAAATAACGCCCCAATGCCTCTTGAATACTCCTATGAATCTGCCTCCACTACATTTCCAGGCAGTGTATGCCAGGGTCTAATTACTCCTTCTGTGAGCCTTACTGTGTAAAAACCTTTATCCTCCTCTCACATTTTCATCTTTTGCAAAACTCTTTAAAACTGTGCTCTCTAATTCTCAATTCATTTATGAGTGAGAACAGTTTCTCCCTATCCGCTCTGTCCAGTACCCTCATATTTTTGAAAACTTGAATCATATCTCTTCTTAATCTTCTCCTCTCCAGGAAAGCCAATCCCAGCTTCTCCAATCTATCTTCATAACTGAAGTTTCTCATCCTTAGAACAGTTCCTGTAAATCACTTCTGCATGCTCTCCACAGCATTCACATCTTTCCTACAGCAAGTGGCCAGAACTGTACACAGTACTCCAGTTGAGGCCTTATATAAGTTCATATAACCTCTCTGCTCCTGTAATCTATGCCCCTATTTGTGAAGTCTAGAAAACTGTATGTTTTATTAACATTGTTTGTCCTGTCACCCTTAATGTCTAATGTACTTACATACCCAGCTGACCTGGCTGACAGATATAAACAGGTGTGTCAGATGTTCTGCTTACTCAAGAAGCTGGCTCCGAGCTAGAGATAGTAGGAACTGCCGATGCTGGAGTCTGAGATAACAAGGTCTTCTTCAGAAAGGTCCAGACCCGAAACATCAGCTTTCTTGCTCCTCTGGTTCTGAGCTAGCTGGGTCAGTGTCATGCACTATGCACGTGTAAATAAAGGGTGACTTGCTGACGGGACACTGGCCTTTGTTGAGTTATTTCAGTCATCATTTTTCATAATCCATCTTTGCTTCACATGTTTGCTTTCTCGCCTCTTTACTGTGTGTTCTCTATTTGCCTTGGTCCTCGACTGATACCGGTCATAAATGCACTTTTTCTTTTTAAATTTAATTTCTATTTCATTTGTAATCCAGGAAACCCTACAATTGTATATCCTACCTTTCCCTTTTTAGAGAATATACCTTGCCTCTTTAAAGGTTGCCCATCGTTCAGCTACTGTTTTTCCCCATGACGCATCCTCTTTCTCTAGCATTGTAATGCTTTGCTCAACAAAAATAACCATCCCTCCTCCTTTTTTCCCTTTCCTGTGATTTCTGTACAACTTGTAACCAGGAATATTTAACACCCAGAGATAGTAGAAACTGCAGATGCTGGAGAATCTGAGATAACAAGGTGTAGAGCTGGATGAACACAGCAGGCCAAGCAGCATCAGAGGAGCAGGAAGGCTGACGTTTCGGGCCTAGACCCTTCTTCAGA
>NC_063337.1:104780951-104808553 GCF_021869965.1 Rhincodon typus | reverse complement strand
TGGCCTGCTGTGTTCATCCAGCTCTACACCTGCTCGAAAAATAGGTCGTGGCATATTTGAAAAGGTAGATTTTAGAGGGGTTTCCATGCAGTGATAATGTCCCTACCTCTGAACCAGAAGGCCCAGGTTCAAGTCCCAGCTGCTCCAGAGTTATGACAGCTCTGAAGAGGTTCATTAGAAAATATGACTGACTTTATTGAAAAATAATGCCCTCTTCATGACTCATTTTACTACATATCTTTTTGTCATTAGGAAATTTAGCTACCATACTTTCTGTTCCTTCATCCAAATCATTTATAAAACATGTAAAGAGTTGAGACCCTGGCCCCTATTGCACTCCATAGGGTGACATCCATAATCTTGATGGGGCACCTTATCAATTATTTTATGGAATTCTAAATACAACATAGTCACCTATTCCTCTTTACCTACAGCACAAATTACTTCTTCAAATATCTCCAATAAATTAATAAAACATGAACTCCCTTTGGCTAAACCATGTTGATTCTGCCTGGCCACCTATAACCTATGCAAGTGTTCACTTATAACATCTGTAATAATAAGGTCTTCTAACATTTTTCCTGTGACAAATGTTAAGTTTTCTTCCCTTTTTGAATAATGGAGTTATATTATTTATTTTCCAATTTAAAGGAACTTCCCTGAATCTAATGTATTTTGAAAAATTAAAACCATCGCATCAATGATTTCACTGGCTACTTCTTTTCAGACCCTAGGATGAGATCCACCAGGACCTAGGGACTTGTCAACTCACAATTCCATCAATGTACTCAGTATTACATCCCTGACAATTATAATTTTCTTAAGTTCCTCCCTCTTTTTCAATTCCTGATTGACAGATATTCCCAGGCTGTTACTTATATCCTCTCTAACGAAAAATGGGACAAACTATCTGTTCAAAACATCTATGATGCTAGAGATCTGAGAACGAGACTCATGTGCATCATCTGGATGTGATAAGATTGTAGAGCTTTAACCTGAATTTTTAGATTTGGGTTGCGAGTTCTGCCACTCAAATGAATGTAGTTCTGCAATGCACCTTCAATAAGCTCTCAGATTGGTCTGATACTGCTTTTGGCATGCTATCCTACACTGCTTGTTGAACTGGGGTTGATCCACTGACTTGATAGTAATGGGAAGTAGGGGCTATATTGCCTCATGAGGCTACAAATTGTATTTGAATACAATTCTGCTGGAATTGATGGCCCTCAGTGCCAGATGGATACTCAGTATTAAGTTGTTAGATCTGTTATGAATCTACTTTTTTTTAGCATGGTGGTAGTAACAGTAAAGGGATCCTCAATGTGAAGATGGGACTTGATATCCACAAGTGCTAAGCAGTGTTAATTGCGACGATTACTACCATGGGAAGACACATTCTCAGCAGTTAGATTGGTGAGGCTAAGGTCAAGTAAGTTTTTCCTTCTTGTTTGTTTTCTCAATACATGCTGCAGCCCTGGTCTGGTAGACGCATCTTTCAAGACTTTGGCCAGCTTAGTTAGTAGTGGTGTTACTGAGTAATTCTTAGCATTAGACTTTGAAGTACCCCACACAGAGTTCATTTCGCTCACCTTCATCCTTCTTCCAAGTTGTGGTCCACATACAGGAGCACTCAATCATCTGCTTAGGTGGTGTGGTTGGGAATTCCTTGTTTGCATTTCAACTGTGACCATACAATCTCATAGAATTACATATTGAAGACTCTCAGGATCCTTCCAACCCAGCTTTCCTGGTATCTTTGGTCATTGTGTCTTGTTAATGAGACAGAACATAACCAGGGCTGGTGATGGAGGAACCTTGGACATTTGGATTTGGCAGGTAAGACAACAAATGAAAATTTATGAGCTTTGCTCACTCTAGCTCTCTCTCCAGGAACCAAGTTGGTGGCCAGCCAACAGACACAGAAAATACCCTGCTCCACATCCGCTACACACAGTGGGTGGACTACATTGGTGGATAGTGGGACTTCAACCCCTCAATCAGAGAAAGTCCCATCCTGCTGGCCATTGGAAGCACCAGAGTTTCAGAATGGACAGTCTCAATCATAGAATCCTCCTATGGCCAACCCACCTAGCCAGCACAACCTGGACACTATGAGCAATTTAGCATAGCCAATCCATCTAACATGTACATCTTTGGACTGTGAGAGGAAACTGTAGCAGACAGAGGGAGAATATGAAAACTCTACACAGATAGTCACCTTAGAGTGGAATTGAACCCGAGTCCCTAGTGCTGTGAGGTGCAGTGCTAACCACTGAGCCACCATGCCACTCTGCATGTTGTAACCAGCCCTGCAATCTGTCTAAAGAATAATGTTCCTTGGATCCCCTTACCCGAACAGACAAAGAGCATTGGGTGTGGAGAGTTTGACCACTTAAGGGAAGGTGGGTGAAGGGATGGATTTTAATATTGATGCATGTGTGAAAGAAGGAGGTTACTATCTTTTGGAGGAATTGTACCTCTGATGAGTATGAGATACCCTCCAAAGGTGGTACTTCCTTCTTGCACTTCTAAAAACTGAAAAAAAAAATGACTGCCCTCTCTGCTCACCTGCCCACATTAATTGTACCATGATTTGGGCAAGATGATGCTGGAGTAATTGGAACTTTTAACAAGTTCAAAAGCCTGATCAAAGATTTACATTTTAAGGAACATCCCAATAGCATTAAATAATAAAGAGATGCGAATGGATTTAGAGACGAAACACTAGAGCTTCAAGTCATGGCAGCAGAAAGCATAGCAAGCCTTGGTGGAGTGAAAAACCAAGGATGAACTGAGGGTGATCCTTATAAAAGTTTAGAAAATCATGACAGACATGGATAAGGTGAATAGCAAAGGATTTTTCCATAAGGTAGAAGAGTTCAAGACTAGGGGGAATGATTTAAAGTGAGAGGAGAAAGATTTAAAAAAGACATGGGGGGCAACCCTTTTAGACTGAGAGTGGTTATTGTGTGGAATGAACTTTTAGAGGAAGTGATGGATGCAGGTACAGTTACAACATTTAAAAGACATTTGTATAAGTACATGAATAGGAAAGGTTTGGAGGGATATGGGTCAAATGAAGGCAAAAGGGACTAATTTAGTTTGGCAACATGATCAGTGTGGACAAGTTGGACCGAAAGGTTTGTTTCCATGCTCTATGATTCTATAACTGGAAAAGCACAGAGAGCTTGGTGTGTTGAAGGACTGGAGGAAGTCGCAGAGGTAAAGATGAATGAGGTCATATATCATTTTGAAATCAATGATGGGAATTTCAAAAGTAGAATATTGTCGCACCAGGAGCTAGATCTGCAAGAATAGATATGATGTGTGAGCAGAACTTGATGCCAGTTAAGATATAAGCAGCAGAATATTGGATGAGTTCAAGCTTATAGAGGATGTAGGTAGGAGTTCTGTTGGGACAGCATGGTAATAATCAAGTCTAGATATTAAAACAAATTATCTCAGCAGCAAAAGAGCTGACAAGGTTTTGCTATCTATCCTAATATCACCTTATCCAGGTCAAAGTTTAATAATGCTGCTGTAAAATGCCATGAAACATTGCACAATTCGAAAGGATCTAAATAAATGCAGGATGATTTTGTATATTAGACTGTGCAATGGGTCCATCATGATCTGATAATGTCAATTTTAATTTCAGCATTAAGGTCACTTTGAAGTAAAATCCAGCTGTTTGTGTGAATTTTGTGAGTTTTCTCCTTGTATTGCTGTAATATTAATTTCCGTTTTTTATGAATCAAAGATTATGGAAGAATTTACTACATAGCAGTCACTGGGTGTGAATTATAACTCATTGATATTTTCTACCTAAATAACAGAAGTTAATATTCTAGAGATAGCTTAAATGTTTCATCCTGGTCAGTATTGGAATAAATAGAATGATGTGTTATTTTCTTGGCATTATTGTCTAGGAATGTATATATTGTTAGGTAACTTCTTCAGTCTTAAATTACATAGACATAACAGTTAATATTGATTAATATATTTAGATGTTGTTAAAGTTTACTAACCTTATTAGAGCAATGGAGGGAAGCAAGTTTGTTTTGTTTCTACATTTTGAATAAAGGATGGGAAAGATGTTTTGAATAAGTAGGCATATTTTGTTCACCGCATGACAGTGATTGATGACTTCAAATGTTACAAAACCATTGCTGCAAAATTATAGGGGCACAACTATGTTCATGTAACAACAATTTTAACACTTGTTACAATTCAGATAGCCTAACCAGCCGTTATTGATACCACAAACAACATAACTGAAACATATTATCTGCTCCTTTATCTTGTTGCTGCTTGGAGAACCTTGCTGTGTCTAAATTGGCTGCTGTGTTTCTCAATTTTTTACCACTGGGACAATACTTCAAGAAGTAATTCATTGAAGGTAAAGTGCTTTGTAATATTCTGAGGTCATGAAAGGTGATGCCTATGTGTAATGAATGGTGTCAACTACTTGGGAGAGAAGCTGAGAAAAATCCTGAGAGTAATAGACCAAATACTAATCACGTTCAGCCATTAAAATCAGCACATTAAGCAGACTTCTGGGCTATATTAGCAAATCAATAAGGCTTAAGGTTGATACTGGTGTAATTAAATTGCTAAATGCTCTGATCAGACTTCAGTGTAGGTATTGCTTTTGGGTCTAGTCAAATAAGCAAATGAGAAGCCATCAAAACCCAATACGCAACGTGAAGATGCGATATGAAGTTGATGACTTCACATTCGATAGGAGAACAATGAAACCCTTCAGCTTTGAAAGTAGTCAAATTAAAGTAAATACTAAGAGGCTACATAGAATAGAAGGGTTAATTTGAAGTACTGTTACAAGTTTGAGTCATACAGGATGAGAAAAGGGAGCACAAGCTGCTAAAAGGCAAGTTGAAGACTGATGAAGTTGAAGCGTTATTTTCAATATTACGATCAATAAATAGTGCCATCTTCGGAGATGTGCACAGGCTGAAAAATTTTGGAAATTATTCAGAAGTGGTAAGATTCTATAGTAAGGGCTTAGAAGCTAAATTTTAATCAATCTTTGGTGACGGGTTGCAAGGCGCAAGGAATTGCTGAATGTTGTGGATGTGCCTCTCATCTTCCTGCCTTTATACTGTTTTACGGCTCCATTGTCTTATGGTCTGAAGGATTGCTGAATGTTTCTCTTCACCTGGGATTGATTCCACATTGACCCAGGCTGCTACGTCCATCTGGACTAGCTGCGTCTGCCACCAGGTTCTCCTTTGGTAAACTGGAAGAAACAGTCACGTCCCTCTGTTGACTACCCACCCACCAGGACCTCCAAGTTCCTTTTGGCTTTCTTGTCAGTGTTTTTTTTTCTGAACTTGAATGTACAGGACCACAACGTATGGGGCAATTCCTGGCTTGTAGTACTGCTGTGGATTTGGGGTTTGAATATGGTGCCAGCAGTGTGAACATTCCAAAGTTCCTTCTGTAGTGTGAGCCCTTCCACCAAATGTGTCATCATTAGTTCCATCAAGCAACATGTTCTAATATTATACAATGTTTAACACAATTTGCAACTCTTCAAATACTGAAATAATCCATGTCTAACTGCAACGAGACTTGGACAATATCAAAGCTTGGGGTGAAAATTGGCAAATAACATTCCTGCCTCACAAGTGCAAAGTGATGACTAACTCCAACAAGACAGTATCTAACCATTGTCTATTGACATTCAATGACATTGTCATTGTTGAATACACCACTATCGACATCCTGGGGGCTACCATTAAACAGAAAATGAACTAGACTAGACATACAAATACTATGCTGCAAAAGCAGTTCAGAGGCTACACCAACTAACTCACCTCCTGATTCCCCAAAACCTCTGCCAAAAATCAACAAGATGCAAGTCAAATGTTGATGGAATACTCCTCACTTGCAGCTCATGCAACACTCAAGAAGCTTGACATCATCCAAGACAAAGCAGCCTGCTTGATAGGCACCACTTCACCAAACATTTGTTCCCTCTACCACTAAGGCACAAAAGCAGATAATATGTAAAATTCACAGATACATTAAGAAATTTATCAAATCTCCTTAAAAGGCACCTTCCAAATCCATGACCACTACAATCTCAGAGGAAAAGGTAGCAGATACCAATTGAAAATTCCCCGCGCTCCCCCCCAAACTTCTCACCATCCTGACTTGCAAATATACTGTGGTTCCTTCATTGTTTCTGGGTCACAATCCCGCAATTTCCTCACTCACAACATTGTGGATGTTCCTACGCCAGTGGTTCAAGAAGGCAGGTCACTATTATCTTCTCAAGGGCAACTAGCAATGAGCACAAAGTGCTGGGCTAACCAAAGAAGCCCGTCTTCCATGAATTCATGTGGGTTTATTCACTTTGGAATCAAAAACAAGAAGGCAGGTTACTACCTGAATGGCTGTAAATTGGGAGAGGGGAGTGTGCAGGGGGATCTGGGTGTCCTTGTGCACCAGTCACTGAAGGTAAGCGTGCAGGTGCAGCAGGTGGGAAAGAAGGCAAATGTTATGTTGGCCTTCATTGCGAGAGGTTTCGAATGCAGGAGCAGGGATGTGTTGTTGCAGTTATATGGGGCCTTGGTGAGGTCACACCTAGAGTATTATGTGCAGTTTTGGTCTCCTTTTCTGAGGAAGGATGCTCTTGCTCTTAAGGGAGTGCAGCGAAGGTTTACCAGGCTGATTCTGGGGATGGCAGGACTGATGTATGAGGAGAGATTGACTAGGTTAGGATTGTTTTCGCTAGACTTTAGACGAATGACAGGGGGATCTCACAGAGACTTGTAAAATTCTAACAGGACTGGACAGGGTAGATGCAGGGGGATGTTCTTGATGGTGGATGTGTCCCTAACCAGGGTCACAGTCTGAGGGTTCAGGGTAGACCATTTAGGACGGAGATGAGGAGACATTTCTTCACCCAAAGGGCGGTGAGCCTGTGGAATTCATTACCACAGGAAGTAGTTGATACCAAAACATTAAATGTATTCAAGATGCAGCTAGACATAGCACTTGGGGTGAATGGGATCAAAGGTTATGGGGAGAAAGCAGGATTAGGCGATTGAGTTGGATGATCAGCCATGATCATAATGAATGGCGAAGCCGTCTCGAAGGGCTGAATGGCCTCCTCCTGCTCCTATTTTCTATGTTTCTATAACAACATCTGAAATCCACAAAAACTGCAGTCCCCTCTAATACTGTGGTCAACTTTATCTCTCATAATCGAGATGTAGACATATTCTTCTACTTAACTGTTGCAGTGCTGAATTGCACCCCCTCTCAGTTCTGATGAAGCTGTGAGGGATGATGTTCCCAACCCAAACTGCACTAGAAAACCAATAAGATCTTTGGGACAGAACACCAGCAGGTTGAAAAATTATATCAATTTGAGGAAAATTCAGCTCATTGATGAGTAAAACAAATGAGTAAGAACATAGAGTATAGCTGAGACTTACAACATGTATCAAAATATAACTTACCACATTCACTAATTCTTCGAAACAGTTTTATTAACAGCTATTTGTCACTACAATTAACTAACACAGGATCTTTTTAGTAACCATTTCCTGGACCCCAAAGAATGCAAATTCTATCAATAAAACAGTTGGAGAGTATAAATGTCATGTTATTAGAGATAATACCACTAAATTATGCAAAAGAGACTGATTTGTATTTACAACTAAAGTTAACTAGATGACAGACTTTATCATAATTTAAAACACAAATCCTATCTTGTAGAAATTTACCCAAATTCAGTACAAAATTAATGTGTGGTATTAAAGAATTGTGTTGCTCCAACATAACTTGCTTGAGAAAATGTGACTAGATTTGAAATAGGTTTTCTTTAATTCATAGGGGAAAATTGAACTTTTGACAATATAAAAGGAAAGCACAATCAGAATTGTGAACAGGATTGCTCTCGGAACCAATTATCTTCTCCCTCATTTATACTAATTTAGTGAAACTCTGCTGCAAATAGGAATAAACATTGCATTTATTTTTGCTGAAATAAAAAGGTTTTGTCTGCACAGATCAGAACATTTCACAAGAATACCAATAAAGGTCAAAAAGCAATATTTCTATTGTATGAAAAGAGAGAGCTGATTGGTTGGTAAGCGACCTGTGATTGGTACAGGCATTACCACAAAGAACTCAGACATTAATGGTGATATACTGTTAATTGCCAGGCTTTGTTCAGATGACAAATGAGGTAGGCTGGTACTGATTGTTCAGAGGACATGAACCAAATTAATGGCTGTCACCCTTTTTTTGCAGTTGAAACAGGCACAGTGTATGTGCATAAAAATTAGAAAGAAGTGGAGAAACTCAGCAGGTCTGGCAGCAGGTGTGGAGAGAGAAACAGAGTTAATGTTTCAAGTCTGACATGACTGTTCTTCAGATTTCTGCCAGACCTGCTGAGTTTCTCCACCATTTTCATCTTTGTTTCAGTTTTCCACCATCTACAGTGTTTTGCTTTTTTTTTACAGCGCGTGCCCATGTCTTCTCTTTCAGCAAAGAACAGGGCCCTATGGATTAATATTTTTACTTTCTAGTATACACATGCGAGCTGGACTGACAGTATTAAATTGGTTGCTTGTGTAATTCTTCACACACTTAGGATAATCCAAAAAATGTTGTTCAATTGCAGAATCATATCTAATGTTGGACATTGAGATAACATGGTGTAGTGCTGGATGAACACAGCAGGCCAAGCAGCATCATAAGAGCAGGAAGGCTGACATTTTGGGCCTAGACCCTTCTTAAGAAATGGATAATGTTGGACACTGTGCTGCCAGTCTTGCAAGCGTGTCCTGGTTGAATACAGTCAGTATCTTGCTTGTTCCAAACAGCTGAAGGAATGTGCTGTTTGATATGATCTGCCAGTCTTTTAGGTGCATGCCCTATTTAACCGGACACCAGTATTGAAATTCATCTGCAACGTTGCTCATTTGTGTGATACCTTTTTGGTAAATGCGTTTTTTTTCTGGAATACTCAAGTTCTATATTACCAAAAGACTAATGGGTAAACTGGTCTAAAATAAATAAAGATAAATGAGCTTAATGGTGTCAATCCAGGCATTATAAATGTTGTGCAATTAAAGATTATAAATCAATTCATTATGCTAATTACACCTAATTTCTATGCAAAACAATTGTTGACTGAGCTCAGAACACAAAGACATGATTAAGAATTCCTTAATCTTGCAAAATTCAGATATTTGAAAAAAAAACTCAGCTGGCCCCACTAGTATACTGCCCACATCATTATATGGTTGGCAAAGGCAGATGGGTGACAATCTGCTGTCCTGTTTCTTTTTAAAAATAAAACTTCCTAAAACATCAGAAAAGAAGGTTTACTATTTTATCAAAGTGCTCTTAGCCAATTGGGAGCATCTCCCCCAGACAATAGTACTCACCCTGCTCCCTCCCGACCCACATGCACTTTAATATCTACCTTTCAATATCTACTGCCCTCCCTTAGGTGGCAAACTATATCTGCCCAAATTTCCAGACATTCCTGAGCCCAGGGTCCAGGCCTCCTTCCTGGGCCAGCCTGCATTCCCAATTATGCTCACTGCAGAATGGGGCTGTTGGACTGTTGGAGCTGCCTATCAATGGGACATCGCCACTCCACTGAGGGACAGAAATGCCACTCTACACTAGTTGAGTATGTCCACAGAGCTTTATAGCTGTGCTATATGTCTGGCAGCTAGCCAATGATGCTTTTTTTTCCGTAAATTTCTGCCCAGTGTTTCAGTAATATGACAATACATCTGAACTACAAAAATTAAAAATCCACAAGTCTTAAGCAAGTGAGTTGTGTTCAATAAGTGGAACTGCTATAAGCACACAGATTCTCACAGCTGCCTTGCGTGCATTTCCTTACATCCTGCTTCCTGCAAGGGCTTGATTATATTCTTATACTTTGCATGTAGAGATTAGCATCCAGGATTGGACCAGGCTGCATCTCAGGGTTACTTAGTTAGTGCTTGTTCATTTAGTGCCTGGCTACACACCCACATTATCCCACCTTGCCTTCCCTTACTTGTGACTGCAGTCACAAAACCAGGGGCAGCTTGTCTCGCTGGTCAACAGCCTTTAGTCAAGGAGGACTTGACTGTACTAGGGGAAGGTTGAGTGAGGTGAAAGTGGCTGACACAGCTGGTAGTGCTGGTGTACAGAAGGTGATGGAGTTATCCGGGTGAAGGAATAGGCAGCTCAAGGACCACGCAGGGTTGGATGTGATATTTCACTTTGGAAGGTCCCATGCAGGGTTAGTAGTTTGGGTGGGGGGTGTTGGGAGTGGTTGGTAGGAGAGACAGCAAGTGAGGGAAAATGTTAGAAGTTTTGAGACCTGCAGAGCACAAGTATTGGTGGGAGGTGGATGCAGCAGCAGAGATAGAGTGATAGTGCAGAAAGGAGAGTTTGCCATTTACCTTGGTGGAGTGGGGAAGGTCATTAATGTCTCTGTGGCACTGCTGGCTGTTCCTCCAAACCATAGATACAGCATTGAACTGTGTAGTGAGCTCAGACCTGGCTGCCAGAGTTTGGTGGGGTGGTTTCCTCTACTGGTCCCCCAGGAAGAGGCTGTCTTGGGACCATCTGTAGCACCAGGACCTCCCTTATGCCCATGTCAGAGAATCACAGCATCATTGTCCCCTTATCAGACATCCTTGGAACTATTGTTCTTCAACAAAAAGGGCAGTGTTGGAATGTGTTACGGACCCAGACCAGACCTCCTCAAAATGTATTAAGAAGGTAGCCTAGTCCCTAACATTTTTTTATTTAAAAGGTAAATGTCAGGTGCTGTGTTCCAGATGCAATTTGATTGATCAAACTACTTAATGTTGAGCAAAACGGAATTTATTCAAACAGTATAGTTACATTAAAACAAAAGAGAGAAGAACCTGTATTAACTTAACTCAATTGGATAACTTAACTGAATAATAGATACAGCAACTATTACTAATAAACTGTTCAAATATAGCAACATCCCATAAACATACTCTTGGCAAAAGACAAATTGAGAAAACAGATTTGTCTCATGTGCAATCCAGCAAGCCCAGGAATAGAACCCCCAGCTTTTGGCTGTAATCAAGAGGCAGAAAAAAATCTTCCACTTCTTCAAGACCCCAACAGCAATGCTGCTGAAAACCAAAAATCCCTTCTACTGTGGGCTGGAGCTTGACAACACCCATTCAGGCTGCTTCTATTGTTTCACCTTTTACAAAAACATCTGAGGCTTCATAGATTGTTTATCTTCTCATAGAATGTTTAACACCTGTCCCTCACTCTCTCTCTCTATAAAAGACATCAGGACAAAACACACTTCTTAAAGCTACAGCATCTTCACAAATGCTAGTGCTTGTCTGGGTGAATGGTGGTCTTTTAAAGATGGTTCAGGCACTAGGGATGCCAGTCTTTCAGTGGACATCTGGTGCGTGGTAAGTCCTTCTGGGAACAGTGGGTGGTAGTGTTGGGCTAGAATTGGGCAAGAAGGGCACTGTAGGCGTAGGATAAGTTGTTAACGAGATGAATGTGGTCTGAAGCAGCGAGAGATATTGCCAGGCGTCACAGAAAGAACACCTTGATGGGACCTTAACTCTGCTGCATATTTCCAGAAAATTCTGCTTTTACATAGGGAGTCCTGTGATGGTTCTCAGTTGTGACATTGGAAGTACCAGATTGTTATTACTTTTGTGTTTAGCATTTGCTAGAAACACCAGAGAATATCATCATAAATGTGCATTCAGAGGAATCCAATCTCACAGCCTGTCATCAGATCATAGTAACAAACATTTTAGAAAGTAACACATTATAATAAAACCTCACTGAGCATGCAGTTTGACTGATGAAAGGAGATATTTACCTTAGTCCTTCAGGAAATGGATGTTAAGCAAGACAAATGACTCAAGACCAAGTATCTGGGATTCATCAAGGGCTAAGTCACTCCCATTATTGCTATTTTCCCCAATGCTATTACTCCTTTTCAGTACAGAAAGCATGCAAACTTGTTTAAGTATGTAATGAGGCAGATTTATCTTTGCACCCTTGTGTTAAGGTTATCGTTGAGGAATAGATAATGTAGAAAACTGAAGAACAGATTATGCCACAGAAATACATGTAGATCTGTAGGCATTGCCTGTGTTGTCTGATCTTTAGATAGGTCTTTTGATAAACTGTTAGAAACTCAGCATGTGAAGTAACCATCCTCTATATGCCTTTGCAGTAACTGAATAAATAATCTGAACACATAATCAGTATCGCTGATAAAACAAGTTGTAGAGCTGGATGAACACAGCAGGCCAAGCAGCATCAGAGGAGCAGGAAAGCTGATGTTTTGGGCCTAGACCTTGCTTTATTTTCCCCTTCTTTTAGAGAATGGGGAGGAGGTGCAGCATGAGAACAGATTGCGGAAATATAAACTTAACCTTATGATTAATGTCAGTTGGAACTTTGCTTAGCCAAAGGTCTCCATGATTTCTGATATGTAATCTTAAAATTCTGAGACTACATTGAGACTGCCCAAGAAAGAAAGAACTTGCATTTACAGAGTACCTTTGACAACACTTGGGTATCCAAAGTGCTTTACAAGCAATTCAATATTTTTAAACTACAGTCACTTTTGTTTGTAGGAAAGACAATATTCACTCTGCACAGGGCAAGCTTTCACAAACAGACATTAAATAAATCATCAGTATGCCTACTTTAGGATTAGCAAAAGGACAAATATTGCCAGGATTTCTTCCCCTGATCTTCTTTATATAATCAAAATAATCTGTTACATTTATCTGTGAGAGGCAAATAGATACTGAGTTTAGCATTTTATCCAAAATGCTGCACTTCTGACAGTGTAGCCCTCCTTCAGTTCTGCATGGATGCCTCAAAGTGAGTTCATAACAGACTTAATCCAGTTCACTGAGAGTCTCCTGAAAATATCTGATTGTTTTCAACATCTAGGCATCATTAACACATATGTTAAGGCTGCACTGGCAGGTTTTGGAGACTGGAACTAATATTAAAAGTACCGTGATTGAGTTCGGATGGACTTCTGGCTTATTAGGCAGATCATACAATGTTATTTGAAGAAAATCTCCAAATTATAAGAATTAGTGCCAAAGGCATTGTCAAAGTCTAACAAAATATGATTCATCAACTAACCAGACCTTCAATTTTTTGATAGGTTTGAGAGTCTGCACTTTGTCTTTAATTCAGAAGGAATGACTTTTTTCCTGTTTCTAGACCATTTAGGCACTGAATGGATTCTCATGTTGTGGGATCAAAGGAATGAGTGGATTCTTTATTTGCTTCCCTTTCTTAGCTTTAAATAATATACAAAAAGAAAACAGAGATTAGGTAAAAGAGTTTATATCCTGTCAGATGAATCCTATGATCCAGATTTTCATTTTGATTCAATACGTGAATTTCAACTTCATGCTGCATTGGCACCAACACTTAGATGTAATTGGATCAATGTTGAAATGAGGATATTGTACTAATTTCAGACCCAGCTGGCTAAATTGTTATGCCATGAATGGAACTTGCAATGTACAAGTTTTAACTGGAAATTCCAGGTCCTGAGCTCCTATGTCGTGGTCCTAAAAGGAATTGCTGAAAGCTGCACGATGAAAACACTCCTCTAGGTCTGTAAAACAACAAGGACAATTACTGCCTCACCCTTGTTAGCCCCTACCATTATCCTTTCTCTCAGTCTTACCTTCAGACCCTTGTGCGGGTACCTTGTACAACGTTGACAGGGGAGACATGTGGCAGTGTTCATTTGATATCTGCAGCTCATCCAATTTGTTTTGATGAGGTTTGTGGATTAGTTCAGTTCAATTCATTGGCCTCTCTCTTTTAGAATATCTTCAATATGTGTTGCCAGAAATTTACATAGGTTGGGGCCCTGAATGGCTTATTTCCCATTGCAGCAAAAATACTTATTAATCAACAAAATATATGACAATAACATTTGAATGCCTAAAAAATAAAGGTTTCATGAAACCATAAAATGCTTGTCATTTTGGAAAGAGGCCTGATATAAATCATATGTTCTCCAAGTTCTTCAAGTTAACTTGAAGAATCAATATTTCAACGTTCGTCGATGTTATTCCAATCATTATACTGCCCATGAAAAGCGAAACACCAGCTCAAGCTTTGAAGATTTCTGGTGCTGCCAAGCCTGAAGCAATGCCTTGTTCAACTTTGTTATCCTGATACAGCAACTTGTATGTAATACTCATGTGCTTATTCCTTTGTTCTTTATTCCTCTGGTCTCTTTTTGAGTTTACTCAATTGCAGACTTTGCAAATCTTGCTTACCTCACTGATTAGCTCATTATTGCAAAGTTTCATAAACCTTTTAACTAATTTGAATAAATTGTTAAGATGTGCAGCAGAGGGTGACTGAGAGGGAAAGGCATCACTTTGGCACATACGTTAGAGCCTAGAAGCAGTCACCTGCACTGAAGGGCGATTGTCGTGGGCTTGGTATCAAGGAGTGCTTAAGCCCCAAATGTTGCATCACTGTAGTGTCCCTCCCTCCTTCCTCCTCTAACCAAAAAGAAAGGTGGGTGGGAAAGACAAGAGAGACGTGCTATTAAAAATTTGTTGGTAGCAGAGTAAAAAGTGAGGCATTGACTTGAGAGGCTTTGGTAAGCAACGGCTCAGCAACAAGTACAGATAAACTTAGGTAAAGTTCTTTTAACTTTCCTTTCTAGTCTTAGAGCATTTGAGGTAGTAGTTAGGGCAGTGGCATGCTCCTCCTGCAGGATGTGGGAGCTCAGGGAGACATCGTCCCTGATGGCTACACCCGTGGGAAGTGCAGCCAGCTCCAGCTCCCGGGAGACTGTGTTGGGAGCTGGATCTGGAGCTGGATGCACTCAGGATCATCCGAGATGCTGAGTGCATCATAGATAAGAGTTACAGTGAGGTGGTCACACCTAAGGTGCAGGCATAGAGAAGCTGGGTGACCACCAGGAAAGGCAAAGGGGTGTAAGCAGAGAGTGCAGGAATCCCCTGTGGCCATTCCCCTCAAAAACAAGCATACCATTTTGGATACTGTTGGGGGGGGGGGGGGAATGACCATTCAGGGGAAAGCACCAGTAGCCAGGTCCATGGTAGTACGACTGGCTCTGGGGCACACTGGGAAAGGGTAAAGGTAAACAGGACCTTAGTGATAGGAGACTCGATAGTTAGGGGGCCAGACAGGAGTTTCTGTGACCGCAGATGGGAATCCAGGATGGTGTGTTGCTTCCCAGGTGCCAGGGTGCAGGGTGGCTTCAGAATGTTCTCAAGGGAGAGGGTGAGCAGCTAGAAGTCATTGTGCACATTGGTACAAAGGATATAGGTAGAAATAGGGATGAGGCCCTGAGGAGTGATTACAGAGAGCTAGGTAAAAAGTTAAAAACCAGGACCTCGACGGTGGTAATCTCCGGATTACTTCCAGTGCCACGTGCCAGTGAGGGTAAGAACAGGAGGATATGGCAGATGAATGCGTGGCTAACAAATTGGTGCAGGGAGCAGGGATTCAGATTCCTAGATCATTGGGATCTTTTCTGGGGCAGAGTTGACCTGTTCAAGAGGGACCTGAAGTGGAGGGGATTCAATATCCTGGCGGGCAGATTTGCTAGTACTACAAGGGAGGGTTTAAACTCAGTTGGCAGGGGGGTGGGATCCTCAGCAGCAGGGAGGTTGGTGCGAGGCTGGATGGGGACACAGTAATCAGAAATAGTAAGTTGAAGAGACAGGTCAGGCAGGAACACGACAGGGAGTGAGAAATGCCTGTTGGATTAAATTACATTGATTTCAATGCAAGAGGGCTGATAGGTAAGGCTGATGAACTCAGGGCGTGGATAGGTACATGGGACTGGGATATTATAGCCATTACATAAACATGGCTAAGGGAGGGCCAGGACTGGCAGCTAAATGTGCCAGGGTACAGGTGCTTTAGGCAAGAGAGAGGTGGAGGAAAGAGGGGAGGGGGAGTTGCATTTTTGATTAAGGGGAGTATCACAGCAGTAGTCAGAGATGAAATAACTGAGAGATCATCCGGTGAGGCTTTGTGGGTGGAGCTAAGAAATAAGAAGGGGATGGTGATGTTATTGGGATTATACTATAGGCTCCCAGATAGTCAAAGGGAATTAGAGGAACAAATATGCAGGGACACTGGGGAGACTTGCAGCAGTAATAGGGTTGTCATAGTGGTGTCTTTTAATTTTCCTAACATAGACTGGG
This sequence comes from Rhincodon typus, assembly GCF_021869965.1. Lineage (NCBI taxonomy): Eukaryota > Metazoa > Chordata > Chondrichthyes > Orectolobiformes > Rhincodontidae > Rhincodon > Rhincodon typus. Next base: position 104,792,306 of record NC_063337.1, on the reverse strand, counting down.
CCAGCCATAGTGTTAAGAGCTTAGATGGGGTGGAATTTGTTAAATGTGTTCAGGAAAGTTTCCTCAAGCAGAATACAGAGGGTCTTACTCAGGAAGGGGCAAAACCCGACCTATTCTTGAGAAATAGGACAGGAGAGGTGACTGAGGTAACAGTGGGGACGCACTTTGGGACCAGTGACCATAGTTCTATTAATTTTCAAACAGTTGCAGAGAGGGACAAAACTGGCCAACAGGTTCAAACTCTAAATTGGGGCAAGGTGAATTTTGATGGAATTAGGCAGGAAATTGCAGGGGTTGATTGGAATAGTTTGTTTGCAGGCAAAGAGACCACCAGTAAGTGGGAGGCTTTTAAAAGTGTGCTAGCGAGAGTTCAAAGTCTATATATTCCTATGAGGGTGAAGGGCAATGTTGGCAGGAGTAGGGAACCCTGGATCATAAAAGATATTGAAGCTTTGACCAGAAAAAAGAAGGAGGCATAGCTCAGGTACAGGCAGCTGGGATCAAGGGGATCCCTGGAGGTATATAGGGGATACAGGAGTTTACTGAAGAAGAATATCAAGAGGGTGAAAAGGGGAACATGAGACAGCTTTAGCTGAGAAGATTATGGTGAATCCGAAGAGATTCTTTAAGTATATTAAAGGAAAAAGAATAACCAGAGAGAGAATAGGACTGCTCAAGGACAAAAGTGGACATGTATGTGTGGAACTGCAGGAGATGGGCAAGGTTCTCAATGAATATTTCTCCTCTGTGTTTACCGTGACCACAGACATGAAGACTTGGGAAGCTGGGAAAGTTAGTGGTGATATCTTGGGGACAACCCGTATCATAGCAGAGGAGGTGTAAGTATTAGAATGTATGAAGATGGATAAATCTCCTAATCCTGACCAGATATATCCGAAAACCCTGCAAGAGGCTAGAGAAGAAATTGTGGGGGTCCTGGCTGACATATTTGCATCATTATTAGCCACTGGTGAGGTCCCGGAAGACTGGAGGGTAGCGAATGTTGTGCCATTATTCAAGAAGGGCTGCAAAGAAAAACCTGGGTATTATAGACCAGTAATCTTAACACCTGTGGTAGGTAAGTTATTGAGAAGATTTTGAGGGATAAGATATACATGCATTTGGAAAGACAGTGTTTGATTAGGAGTAGTCAGCAAGGTTTTGTGCTTGGGAGGTCATGCCTCTCAAATTTGTTAGAGTTCTTTGATGAAGTGACCAGGAAAGTTGATGAGGGCAGGGCAGTAGACATAATCTACGTGGATTTCAGTAAGGCCTTTGATAAGGTTCTACATGGTAGACTGCTCTGGAAGGTTAGCTTGCATAGAATCCAGGTTAAAGCTGGCAAATTGGATACGTAGAGATAACAAGGTGTAGAGCTGGATGAACACAACAGGCCCAGCAGCATCATAGGAGCAGGAAAGCTGACGTTTCGGGCCTAGAAATGGGGGAGGGGAAGGGGGTTCTGAAATAAATTGGGAGAGAGGTGGAGGCGGATAGAAGATGGATAGAGGAGAAGATAGGTGGAGAGGAAACAGACAGGTCAAATAGGCGGGGATGGAGCCAGTAAGGGTGAGTGTAGGTGGGGAGGTAGGGAGGAGATAGGTCAGTCCAGGGAGGACGGACAGGTCAAGGGGGCGGGATGAGGTTAGTAGGTAGGAAATGGAGGTGCGGCTTGAGATGGGAGGAGGGGATAGGTGGGAGGAAGAACAGGTTAGGGAGGCAGGGACGAGATGGGCTGGTTTTGGGATGTGGTAGGGGGAGGGGAGATTATCTCTGAGACAAATTGGATACACAAATTGGCTTGATGGTAGGAAGCAGAGGGTAATAGCGGAAGGATGCTTGTCTGACTGGAGGCCTGTGACTAGTGGTGTACCTCAGGAGTCGGTGCAGGGCCCATTGCTGTTTGTTGTCTATATCAATGATTTGGATGAAAATGTACAAGATATGATTAGTAAGTTTGTGGATGATGCTAAAATAGGCTGCTTCGTGGATAGTGAGGAAGGTTATCAGAAATTGCAGCAGGATCTTGATGAGCTGGGAAAATGGGTTGAAAAATGGCAAATGGAGTTTAATTTAGATCAGGGTGAGGTGTTGAATTTTGGAAAGTCAAATCCAGGTAGGAGTTTTATGGTGAATGGTAGGGCCTTAAGGAGTGTAATGGAACAGAGGGACCTTGGAGTTCAGGTGCATGGTTCTTTGAAAGTGGAGTCTCAGGTAGACAGGGCAGTGAAGAAGTCTTTTGGTACACTGGCCTTCATCAGTCAGGGCACTGAGTATGGAAGTTGGGAACTTACGTTGCAGTTGTACAGGTCGCTGTTGACGCTGCACTTGCAGTATTGTGTTCAGTTTTGGTCACCTTGCTATAGGAAGGATGCTATTAAACTGGAAAGAGTGCAGAAGAAATTTACAAGGATGTTGCCAGGACTCAAGGGACTGAGTTATAGGGAGATGTTGGAGAAGTTAGGACCTTTTTCTTTAGAGCGTAGGAGACTGAGGGGTAACTTATAAAAGTATATAAGATCATGAGAGGTATGGATAAGATGAATGCATTCAGTCTTTTTCCCAAGGGTGGGGAATCGAGGACTGGAGGGCATCAGTTTAAGGTAAGAGGGGAAAGAATACATGGGAACCTGAGGGACAACATTTTTTACACAGAGGGTGGTACGCACATGGAATGAGCTCCCAGCAGAAGTGGTTGAAGTGGGTGCATTAACAACATTTAAAAGGCATTTGGACGAATACATGAATAGGTTTAGAAGGATATGGGCCAAGTGCAGGGAAATGGGGTTAGCATGAATGGACATTTTGGTCGGCATGGGCCAGTTTAGACCAAAGGGCCTGTCTCCGTGCTGTAGGACTCTATGATTCTATGCACAATAAGTTATCATGTTATTCGGCATTATGTTATGAATCATTCACCAAATAATAATTCACTTAAAGTCACAGTGTCATTAAACCGTACAGCACAGAAACAGACCCTTCAGTCCAACTTATCCATGCTGATCAGAGATCTTAAATTAATCTAGTCCCATTTGCCAGCTATTTGCCTGTATCCCTCTAAATCCTTCCTATTCATATATCCATCTAGATGCCTTTTAAATGTTGTAATTGTATCAGCCTCAACTACTTTGTCTAAAAACTCATTCTATATGCGCACTACCCTCTACGTAAAAAAGTTGCCCCTTTAAATCTTTACACTCTGACCTTAAACCTATCTTCATTAGTCGTGGACTCCACTACCCTGGGAAAAAGGCCTTACCAATTACCCTATCCATGCCACTCATGATTTTATAAACCTCTATAAGGTCACCCCTCAGCCCCCAATGCTCCAGGGAAAATAACACCAGCCAATTCAGCCTCCCCTTATAGCTCAAGCCCTCCAACCCTGGGAACATCCTTGTAAATCTTTTCTGAACCCTTTCAATTTTAACAACCATTTTCCTACAGTAGGGAGATACGGTATTCCAGAAGTGGCCTAACCAATGCCCAGTACAGCCGCAATATGACCTCCCAACTCCTATACACAATGCACTGACCAATAAAGGCAAGTGTACCAAATGGCTTCTTCACTATCCTGTCTACCTGCTACATTACCTTCAAGGAACTGTGAACCTGAACCTCAAGGTCACTTTTGTTAGGCAACACTCCCCACAACCTTATCAGGTCCAGCCCTGATATGCCTTACCACACCTCATATTTATCTAAATTAAACTCCATCTGCCACTCCTCAGCCTATTGGCCCATCTGATCAAAGTCCTGTTGTACTGTGAAATAATCTTCTTCACTGCCCACTACTCCACCAATTTTGGTGTCATCTGCAAACTTATTAACCATACTTCCTATACTCACATCCAAATCATTTATATAAATGACAAAAAGCAGTGGACCCAGCACCAATCCTTGTGGCACAGGCCTCCTGTCTTTTAGTTTGACAGTGTGTTACTTTTTGCATACTGTATTTGGAAGCGAACTGATTGAAGTTGGTGAAGCACAACTAACTTGAAATGAAAGATTTATTCAGATGTTTTGAAAAATTCTGTACGTTTCTGTGAGTATTTTTTAAAGGGTGGTAGAAAGATCCTTGTATTTGCACGGCATACAAATAAACCCCTCAGGATGTTGTGTAAATTCTAACAGATACAGAAACCTCTATGACCTCAGTTCTTCCTTAGGAAGATGCTTAGCACTCTGAGCAACAAGATAGGAAGAATATTCTTGGATCGCTTGAGAATGCCAAACTACCTGACATGCTGATCCCAGATTCGATCAAAATATTGGGAAAGGACCATAGTACAGTCACCAAAAATTGGGTGACCACTTATATTTATATGTACTTGTGTTGGGGTCCTTCCTTCCTGGCCTACTTTCTTCCTTCCTTCCTTCTTTCCTTCCTTCCCAAGCAGAAGTATCCACGAAAGATGTCATCATCTCAGAGATTGTATTCTCAAGTGTCTGAATCTAATTATTCAACCATTACTTCTTGAGTTTTCATTTCTCATTGCACAGATGAGAGCTGTGACCTTAGCTCCACTAATTTAGAGGAAAATTAAATGTTCAGTTCTTGTTAAGATTCAGTTCTGCAAGTATTTCTTTGAATAGTTTGCTGCAGTTTCTGTCATGTCTCTGATGCTTGACTCCATGAATTGGGACTGGTGTTAGGTCTCCACCTGCAATTTCTGGTTCAACAGTATCTACACAGCATCTGTGACACCCAGGCTGATGGATTGTACTCGAGGCCTGGAACTATTGATCCTCAACATGGAATCCATCAACGATTGTAAGCTAAAGACTTTTATATTTGTATGTTTTGCCATGGAGTCCTATGTCTGTGGGTCTTGATGGCCTAGACTTAGGCTCCCAACAGCATGGAAACAGGCCCTTCAGCTCAACAAGTTCACACTGACTCTCACAGCGTCCCACCCCACTAAAGCCCACCTATTGTACACATCTCTGAACACTACAGGGCAACTTAGCATGGCCAATCCACTTAGCCTGCACAACTTTGGACTGTGGGAGGAAAGCAGAGCACCTGGAGGAAACTCATGCAGAGAATGTGCGAACTCCACACAGACAGTCGCCTGAGAGTGGAATTGAACCCAAGTCCCTGGTGCTGTGAGGCAGCAGAGCTAACCACTGAGCCACCATGCTGCGGGTATGTGTTTCATCTAGAATTCACAGAGATAGTATATTGACACTTGTCCTGTATCTAAGTTGAATAGTTACCAGTTTTCTGAAGACAGATCATTTGAATTTTTTCAAACATTTTAGATGTAGGATGACATTGAGATTTTCCACAAGACTGACAATGTGAAAAACGTGCTTACCACTCTTCTTCTTGTTGCACAATTTATATGTTTCCTGTATATGCTTGTCGTGGAATGCCAGGCTATCTTTATTGTTACTGCAATATATTACTTGCTTACACTGTTTTTGTGTCATTTCAGGTCTTTTTGTAACAGTATCAATCATTGGTCTAGTGCACAGTGGCTACCAATGGTGTTTCCTAATACATACCTTGCAAAGTTGATTTGAAAGCTAGGCATATCTATAGTACATGCAGTAATCCACATCTTCCACACACCTTATTATATTTTTGTGTTCTGGTGATTGTGTCAACTGCTGAGTTTCTTTTTCAAGTCTGTAAATTTGGCGACCTGCAACAATCACTTCACACTTGCATTGGATTTAAACTTTGAAGAAGTTTAAAATTCCAATGGACTATTGCCTGACACCTGAAACCCACTGAAACAGCCTGCTGGTCTCATGTTGAAGAGTTCTGAGGATTCAGACTCAACTACCTGACCCTTCTGACTTGGCCCAACACCATCCCCCATCTACCTGACCTCAACTGCATGCCCACCTCCACCCTCCCCTCTACTAGCTTCCACTCCTAAATCTGACTCAGAACTCTCTGAAGCAAAACCTGTCATCCACATCCCTCCAGACCTCAACAACCAAATTACCATCTCCAACTCACCCAACTCCCTCAACCATTTACCTGCATCCCAACCTCCTGAACCACCTGCCCCTCTAGCCTCTCATCGAACTTACTATCACCCTACCCCCTGATGTAAGTAAAAATTCTAGGCAGTAGCCCTTTTATACATGGAACATGGTGTCAGAATTATGTAACTGGGATGGAGTGGATTTCAATAGCTGTAAGAGAGACAGCAGCTGTGAAAAATGTCAGGTAATAATTAAAACTTCAGTCTGCAACTTCATACAAGACACTGACTGTTGAATGGGTCATTATCACTTTGAACATTCCTATGGAGATGGAGGGAAATTTGAGGGTGAATTGGAAATTTCCTCGTCTCAAAGGCTAAATTCTTAACATCCTGCAGAGTTGAATAAGAAACCTGAACAAATCAGAATGGTAACTCTTGTCATCATGCTGGGGAAAGAGTGTTTCAAGATATATAACATCGAGACCCTGCTGAGAGACAGTCAAAAAAAAGACTGGAGAAATTTGAGGTCTTGATGGAGGTCTACTCATAACATTTATTAACACTGGGGGCAAAATTTTCTGATTTTTCATTGAAGTGTGGATTGAGCATGTTATGGCTAAGGTTAGGTTTAGGGTTAGAGTCGGAGTTAAGGTTAGGTCTAGGGTTAGGTCTACGGTTAGAATTAGGGCTGCTGTTACTGTTAGGGTTAGGGCTGGGTTTAGGTTTATGGTTAGGATTAGGACTAGAATTAGGGTTAGGTTTAGCATTAGAGTTAGGGCTAAGGTTAGGGCTAGTTCTACGGTTAGGAAGTTTAAAGAAATTGTGTGAGGCAAGGTTTTTACTCAGCGGGTGTTAGCTGCCTGGAATACAAGCAGATACAATAGCAACATTTAAGAAAAATTTAAAGAGAAATTCATATGTGGCCTGGTTTCCATGAAAAAGAAACACATAGTCAGCATGGATTTGTGCGCGGAAAGTTATGTCTGACAAATCTTTTTGAGTTTTTCGAAGAGGTAACCAAGAGGATAGATGAGGGTAGGGCTGTGGATGTTGTCTATGTTGACTTTAGTAAGGCCTTTGACAAGCTCCTGTACAGCAGGTTAGTCATGAAAGTTGGGTTGCAAGGGATCCAGGGAGAGCTAGTTAATTGGATTCAAAATTGCCTCAAGGGTAGGAAGCAGAGGGTGATGCTTGAAGGTTGTTTCTCACACTGGAGGCCTGTGACTAGTGGTGTGCCACAAGTGTCAGTGCTGGGACCTTTGTTATTTGTTATTTACATAAATGATCTGGATGTGAATGTACAAGGCATGATTAGTAAGTTTACGGATGATACAAAATTAGGAGGTATTGTTGATAGTGAGGAAGGTTATCAAAAATTACAGAGTGATCTTAATCAATGGGGAAGTGGGCTGAGGATTGGCAAACGTAATTCAATACAGACAAGTATTAGATGTTGTACTGTGGAAAGTCAAACCAAGGTAGGACTTATACAGTAAATGGTAAGATCCTGAGGAGTGTTGTGGAACAGAGGGACCTTGCATTACAAGTGCATAGTTCATTGAAAGCAGCATCACAGGTAGACAGGATGGTAAAGGCAGCATTTGGCATGCTGGCCTTCATTGGTCAAGGCATTGAGTATAGGAGTTGGGACATTATGTTACAGTGGTATGAGTAGTTAATAAGGCTGGATTTGGAGTATTTTGTACAGTTTTGGTCACCCCATTATAGGAAAGACATAGTTAAACTGGAAAGTGTGTAAGGAAGATTTACAAGGATGTTGCCAGGACTAGTAGGTCTGAGCTATAGGGAGAGGATGGCCAGGATAGGACTTTTTTCCTTGGAACATAGAAGAATGTGGGGTGACCTTACTGAGGTGTATAAAATCATGAGGAGCATAGATAGGATGAATGCATACAGTCTTTTTGAAAACTAGAGGGCATAGGTCTAAGGTGAGAGGGGAAAGATTTAAGAAGAACCTGAGGGCAACTTCTTCATGCAGAGAGTGATGCATATATGGAATGAGCTGCCAGAGAAAGTGGTTGAGGAAGGTACAAAAGCAACATTTAAAAAACATTTGGATAGGCATATGGATGGGAAGGTTTTAGAGGGATATGGACCAAATGTGGGCAATTGGAACTAGCTGAGTGGGCATCATGGTCAGCATGGACCAGTTTGGGCCAAAGGGCCTGTTTCCTTGCTGTATTACTCTATGTCTCTACCTGAAACCTAATGGGATTCAAATGATGGCGTTTACACCTTCACATTGGAAGGAGACAATACTTTATGGAATGACAAAGAATGAGAGGGAGAGATGATCCAGTTCCTGTGAAGGGCAGAGAAAGACTATGCTTGCGTTAGCAGCAAATTTGACGCTGGTGAAGGCTAGTTCTCTTTTCAAAAAGATGTTGCTAGAACAGAAGGAACTTCTGGAGTTTTAAAGGAAAGGGAATCTCCAAGGTGGGTCTTGCTGATGGAAGTCAGATCAAGGAGACTCAGACTGATTGGACCAATTTGCAAAGGACACTGAAAGTTGGAACCCTGGGTCATAGGGTGAAGTGAGTCTGTTGGAATGCTTGGAATAACCAAGGGCTTGTTGTAATTCTATGTATCTGGCAAAGACTGCTGTGTATAGCAAAGGAAAACGTAAGACATATCTCAGTTGCATTACCTCGTTAATGCAAAAGTACATTTTCTTTAACTTGGTGCATTCGTTATTTGTTTAGTACTGTTTAATTTACATTGGTTTTAGTTTCTTCGTGATAGTGGAAGTCTTAATACATGAATTCTTGACGTTTGCTTGTTTCTGTCAGTCATTGGAAAATTCATCTCTTTTTAAAACATAATGGTGTCTATGGAGATTGTAAAATGAGACTCATTTCCACAAGATGTGCTGGCAGTGCATCAAAGGTCTGATATCCTGGAATGACTGGAAAAGCTAATAATTAAAATGAGATTTAATGAAATAGACTATGATGTATCTGGAAGTAGCTATACAAAAGAAAATCAAGCAAGAATAAAACATTTAAAAGGGAAGTCAAAATGATTATAAAATCTGAGAGGTGTTCTGAAGAATGACTGACAAGTGACAAAGGGAAATAGAAAATATTTTATGTTTTGAATTAAACCTTCTTACAGGGGATAAAGGAATGGTAGAGATTCTAGATGAGCACTATGCCTCAGATTTTGCAGAATAATGAAATAATAGAAATGGAAAGGTTGAACTGCATGATATGGAATGATTAAATTGGATAACTAAGGAAACAGTAATGGAAAAAAATGATGAACTCAATGTCCAATACAGAAGACATGTTTAATAGGATGCTGTAGAAGTCAGATATGAAATAAAAGTCTTGATTCAACATGGAAGTTGTGACATATATTTGGAGCACTTTCAATATAACGTTCTCTCTAAGAGATAGAAAAGGAATAAAACAAGCTATTGCTGACCAGTTAATCCTGCAGTTGCATTCTGATTTTCTCCTTATTTTTAGTGAAATGACCCAGGCAAAGAGGCCAGGGAAAACTAACATGTGTACTGTACCTGTCCTGTGCAAATGGTCCTGTAATGGAAAATGCGAGTCATTCCATCGTCAAAGATACCAATGACCTTCCCTCCATCATAAGGTCAGAATTAGGAATGTTCGCTGATGATTGCACAATGTTCAGCACCATTTGTGACACTTTAGATGCTGAAGCAGTTTGTTTTCAAATGTAACAAGATTGGGACAATATCCAGGATTGGGCTGACAAGTGGCAAGTGACATTCGTGCCACACAAATGCCAGGCTATGACCATCACCAATAAGAGACAATCTAACCACCAACCCTTGACATTCAATGGTGTTACCATCACTGAATCCCCACTATCAATGTCCCAGGGTTATCATTGACCAGGAACTCAACTGGACTCACCACATAAACACAGTGTCTACAAGAGCAGGCTAGAAGCTGGGAATACTGCGGCCAATTAACTCAGCTCCTGACTCCTCAAAGCCTGTCCACCATCTACAAGGCGCAAGTCAGGAGTGTGATACTCCTTACTTGCCTGGATGAGTGCAGTCCCAAAAACATTCAAAAAGCTTGACATCATCCAGGACAATGCAGCCTGCTCGATTGGCACCACAACTACAAGCATCCACTCCCTCTACCACCGACGCTCAGTATTAGCAGTGTGTACTATCTACAAGATGCACTGCAGAAATTCACCAAAGATCCTCAGACAGCACCTTCCAAACCCATGAACACTTCCATCTAGAAGGACAGGGCTGCAGAGATGTGGGAACACCACCACCTTCAAGTTCCCCTCCAAGTTACTCACCATCCTGACTTGGAAATATATCACTGTTCCTTCACTGTCACTGGGTCAAAATCCTGGAATACCCTCCCTAATAGCATTGTGGGTCAACCCACAGTAGGAGGACTGCAAGGGTTCAAGAAGGCAGCTCACAACTACCTTCTCAAGGGCAACTAGGGATGAGCAAGAAATGAGCCAGCCAGCAATGCCCACACCTCACAAATGAATAGAGAAAAAAACTTCACAGCATAGAAGAAATACATAGTTTTGCCTAGCTTTGGATCTTACTGTGGAAAAGATATAAGGCCATAGAGTGTACATTAAAAAAAATTCATTAAGATAATACCAATAGTGAGTGGCTTTAGTTAAAAGGAGAGGGTAAGGAAAGTTTTTTTTTAAATAGAAGGCGAAGCAGAGATCTTTGATTCAAAATTATGAGAAGTAAACCAGGAAAAAGTTTTGTTGGGTAGGAAAGAATTTAGGTAGTTTTGAAAACGGATACATTTTGGTGAAGTCTTTCATCTTGCATCCATTAGGTGCATTTCACAAGACTACGAATTCAAGGGGAAAAAAACCAACAATGCCCTGAAAAATGAACCAGTGAATATCCATCACCTATTTTATTGAGCTGAATCAGATGTAGTGCTTATAAATCTAAAAGACATTTTGCCTATTGCGTAAGTAAGTAATATGGCATATCAATTTTCGTGCTTGTGTGAGGTCAGCTATATGGACTGTATGTCTGAAAGACTGGCAGACTGAATGACACAGCATGGTCCCATCAACTGTTTACAACAAGGAACTAATTGTTGACAACTAATTTGGGATTGTCAGTTGGGTTTCCAATGGGGTATACTTCCGAGTACTTGAATCTACATATATTAGTATGCAGACACAGACAGGAAGAATATGTACGCACACTGTTTCCTCCCCATAAAACAAATTAATGCCCTGCTCAATAAGAGTCAACTTGTGTAAGTGTAAGTTAAGAGATATTAGGAACTGCCGATGCTGGAGAATCTGAGATAACAAGGTGTGGAGCTGGATGAACACAGCAGGCCAGGCAGCATCAGAGGAGCAGGAAGGCTGACGTTTCAGATCTGGACCCTTCTTC
>NC_063337.1:104767062-104780551 GCF_021869965.1 Rhincodon typus | reverse complement strand
GAAGAAGGGTCCAGATCTGAAACGTCAGCCTTCCTGCTCCTCTGATGCTGCCTGGCCTGCTGTGTTCATCCAGCTCCACACCTTGTTATCTCACAAATGTAAATTAAGTCTGACTGTTAACTTTCAATCAGCATTGATGGCTGAATTCTTCATGGCAACACCTCTACCAATCAGCACTCTCTTCTCATGTAGAATAAGTATTGATTTTCCCCTTGAGTTTGTATCTTGGTAAACATAATACAGGATGAAGCACTTCAACAAACTTTCTGTTCAGCAATACTCAAGGCTGGTGAGTTAGTATTAGACACCATAAATTTATGTTCACCACAAACATTTGTTTAGAACTTGGAGTAACCAGTGATCAATACAGAGTTCATGATATTTCTTTCTCAAAGGGGAGTGGATATATTTTTCAACATAGGTTTCAATACCATCTTTGAGTCTCGAAGGTTTTGAGTTTAAAGTCATTCCAGAGGCTTGACCTGACAATCTAGGCTAGCACACAATACTGAGTGAGTGATGCAGTGCCAGAAGTTCTGTATTTTGGTTGAAATATTAAACAGAGTTCTTTATCTTCTAAGCTTAAAGATTCCAGAAGAAGAACTCAGAAATTCTCCCTCATGTCCTAGTCAATGCTTATCCCTCAATCAAGTTTTCCTTTGCAGTTTATTTGTTATTTATTTCATTGCTGTTTATAGGACTTTGTCATGCTGAAGTTATCTGCCACGTTTCTTACAGCACAACAATGACTGCAGTTTTCAAAAAAATGAACCATAGAAAATTTTCAGACACCCTGGGTAATAAAAGGAACTATATAATTGAAAGTACCCCTTCTTCTTTCAAAGAATGAGATCCAGCAAGTGATTATGACTAAAGAGATTGTGCTTTTGTAGAATCAGAAGCAGCCCAAGCACAATGGGCTGACTGATCTCCGACAGTGTTGCCAAATTCTATCATTTCAACATTCTATATCAATCATCGTATTTCATATAAAAAAATCATAGCATCCTACTGTGTGGAAACAGGCCATTTGGACCATCGTGTCCACTCTCCGAGAACAATCCCACCCAGACCCACCTCTACCCTATCCCTGTAACCCTGTATTTCCCATGGCTAATCCACCTAGCCTGCACATCCCTGGCTACTAGGGGCAATTTATCATGGCCAATCCACCTAACTGCACATCTTTGGACTGCAGGAGGAAACCAGAGCATCCGGAGGAAACCCACACAGACACGGATAGAACGTGCAAACTTCGCACAGACAGTCGCCCAATGCTGGAATCGAACCCTGGTGGTGTGAGGCAGTAGTTCTAACCACTGAGCCACTATGCCACCCACATGATGAAAGCCTGTGGGACATTTGGCAGCCCAACAGGTTCTGCAAAATTCACCCCTCTGTGAAATGGTTCTGAATCTAAACATATTGAGACCTTGGACTGCAGAGACAGACAGGACTGTGAAGAAGGCATTTGGTACACTTGCTTTAATGGTCAGTGCATTGAGTATAGGGGGTGGGAGGTCATGTTGTGGCTGTACAGGATATTGGTTAGGTCACTTCTGGAATACTGCATTCAATTCTGGTCTCCTTGCTAGAGGAAAGGTGCTGTTAAACTTGAAAGCGTTCAGGAAAGATTTACAAGGAGGTTGCCAGGGTGGGAGGGTTTGATCTATCGGGAGAGGCTGAACAGGCTGGGGCTATTTTCCCTGGAGCGTCAGAGGCTCAGGGGTGACCTTATAGAAGTTTATAAAACCGTGAGGGGCACAGATAGGGTGAATAGCCAAGGACTTTAACCTGGGGTGGGGCAAACCAAAACTAGAGGGCATATGTTTATGGTGAGAGGGGAAAAATTTAAAATGGATCTGAGGGGCAATTTTTCATGCAGAGGATGGTGCGTGGATGGAATGAATTGCCAGATCAGTATATGAATAGAGGGATTTAGAATTTAGAGGGATATGGACCAAATGCTTGCAAATGGGACTAGATTAATTTAGGATATCTGGTCGGCATGGATAAGTTGGATCAAAGGGTCTGTTTCCATGCTGTACATCTCTATGACTTTATGACTCTACATTCTGAAAATCAAAGCTAAAGGTCTGAATTTAGCAAACAAAATACTAAATGAGTGGTTAAATTATCCTCATAAATTAAATTGACTTATGAATGAGGTCATACGTTTTATCTAATCGATAACTGAGTGAGATCTGTAAACCTCTTTAAAATGCAACTGCTCAGGCCCATATTGTCCTCTGTTGAATAATCCTACTGAGAAAATAAGCATTAATACAAACTGGCAACTGACTAATTGAACATGTAAATGGTTGTCCAACTGTGTTTAACACTGCTCTTAGCATCTGTCCCTTTCCAAAAATGGAACCAGAAACATTAGTGATGAAAGGGTTAAAAAGTCCATATTTTGTTTGCTAACTCTTGTTAAGGTCATTGATCAGCAACTCATGCATCTTTTCTCAAGTTACACTTCCAAAAAACAGTGCATTTCATTTCAAACCAGAAGTGGCTTGCCACAACAGAAAACTTTACGGTCGCAATCAAATCTTGCTGTAAAATAAAGCACGATGTTCAACAGTTTGATTACCAGAACACAATACAAAATCGTAATTGTTAATTCGTCCTTCCACCCTTTTCATCCTCCAGAGAAAGCAGATGGTTTACAATCTCACCTCAAAGGAAGTTCCTCTGACAGTGTAGTACACCTGAGTGTTACAACATGGTGTAGACACGATTTTGTGCTCAGCCTGCTGGTTAGGAGTTGAATATGCAGTTCACAAATAAGGTTTATGGAGGGAAAGCTAGAACTCAGGGCCTAAACAGCTGTAGGCTGGTGAGTACAGAAGATGGATAGACATAAGAAGGACATGCATAGAAGTCTTGGAGACTTGTGCTGGCTTGGAGTTACAGGAATTTTTTTATTCATTCATAGGATGTGGGCATTGCAGGCAAGGTCAGCATTTATTGCCCATCCCTAATTGCCCAAACAGCAGTTCAGAGTTGCTATGGGTCTGGAGTCATATGTAGTCCAGACCAAGTAAAGATGGCAGTTTCACTCCCTAAAGGACATTAATGAACCAGATGGGATTTTCCCAACAATCAACAAAGGAATCATAGTCATTTTTAGCACTTAGTTACAGGTTTTTGCTGAATTCAAATTCCGCCATCTGCCATGGCAGGATTCAAATCAAGGTCCCCAGAACATTGTCTGGATTTCTGGATTAATAGTTTAGCAATAATACCACTGGGCTAGTAGGAATATGAGAGATGAATGTATGGAGTAATTTAAACACAATGGTAAGGACTTTAATTCTCTCCACTGATGCTGCCAGAGCTGCTGAGTTTCTGCAGCAAATTCTGCCTTTGTTCATGACTTTAAAATTGGTCATTGTTCACCAGTTGAATTCCAAGTCAGCAGCAAATAGTCAGGAGTTGTGACTGGGCTGATCCATTCCTTGTTTTCAGGCTCATAGCTGCACCTTATCTTGTCTTTCTTTTCACTGTTGCTGCCACTCTTTAATCTCAGCTCTTCCCACCTTGACAAAGGCCACTGATTGGCTTAGATTCTTTAAAGGCTACCCAGAGGCTTTCTAAATGTTTATTGCTCCATTGTAATATCCCACTGTAAAGCATTTAAATTTTATCTACATGCGAGTTCTTTCTCCTGGCACCACTTCTTCCTTAAACACGCATCTGAGATCATACTGATGCAGTCAATAATTATGCAAATCAGATTGCACTGATGATGTGGGTGAGTTTTGGGTGTGACTTACACCAGTTCTTAATCATTTAGAACTAAAAGTGAAAATCTTGCTTGATTCCAAATATGTGAATATGTTGCCTGGTAGGCACCAGTGTTGTAGCTGTATTGGAACAACTTGGCTAGAGATGCAGCTAGTTTTCAGCACAAATTTTCAGGACTATTGCCAGAATGTTGTCGGGACCCACAGCTTTTAAAGTTGCCAGTGCCCTCATGCATCGTTTTTCAGATCGTGAGGAGGAGGTTGTGATGGATGATTCACTCGACACTTTTTATGCAAATATTTCAGCCTGTCTATTGCACTGAGGTATCATTGAGGATGTGGAACTTCCTGCTCCAGTAAATTAATTGCCTGAAACCATTCACAACTGGATGTGACAGGACAGCTGAGCTGATATCTGCTCCATTGCTTATGGGATTGCTAAGGCCTGTCTGTTACATGCTGCTTGGCTTGTCGGTATACCTTTGTTGTAGCTTCATCTCATTTCCAGGTTTTCCTGGTGCTGTACTTGGTACGACCTCCAGTACTCTTTGTTAAACCAGGGCTGATTGTCCAGTTTGTGTGTAATGACAAAATGGGGATATGCCAGGCCATGAGGGTGTAGATTGGAATACAATTGTGCTGGTACCAGTGGGCCACAGCACCTTATAAATGTCTGTTTTTTTGAGTTGCTGGATCTGTTCAAAATATGTCCCGTTTAGCATGGTGGCAGTGTCATATGACACATGGGAAGATATCCTCAAAGTGAAGGCAGGCCTTGGTCTCCAGAAAGGCACTTCAATGATCACTCCTACCAATACTGTTATGGACAGACACATCTGCAGATTAGCGAGGAGAAAGTCATGTAAGTTTTATAATTTGTTTCCTCATCAACTGCGGCAGATGCAGTTTAATAGTTATGTCATTTGGGATGTGGTTATCTTGGTCAGTCTTAGTGGTACTGAGCCACGTAAACATGGAAGACCCCGTCCAATGTACATTCTGTTCCCTTGTCATTCTCAATGCTTTCTCCAAGTGCTGGAGGACTGATTCATTAACCGAGGGGAGAGCTGGTGTGATTGTTGGCATCCAGTAAGAGGATTCATATTTGACCTGATGTCATGAGACTTCATGCAGGTCAGAGTCAATGTTGGGAACTCTCAAGGCCTCTCCCTCCTGATTGTATACCACAACTGACAAAGTTTACATGGTTGTCATTAGATTAGCTTCTAATTCCAGATTTTTATTGAACTCAAATCTCACCATCTGCCGTGGTGGAGTCTTGTCCCCAGAACATTAACTCGAGTTTGTGGATTGCTAGTCCAGTGAGACTGTAACTGTTGAACAAAGCTGTGCATGACAGTAAATGATTAATACAAGAAAATTAGAGTTAAAAATTAATGAGAGAGTGGTTTATTCATTCTGAAACAAATGAAGTGATGAAATTAAGACACTTGTAATGAAGATGATGTTGATTTCTATCCTCAAGAGTGGCTTCCAGAACTTGCCTCTTCTTCCAAATTTCTTACCTGTTTGTTTCCTTTTTTTTCAAGCTTTGACTATTTGACTGGCATTTCCTGTTAGATATGTTAAATTTCTCGTTCTGAAGAAGAGTCATAGAAACACAGAAACATAGAAAATAGGTGCAGGAGCAGGCTATTCGGCCCTTTGAGCCTGCACCACCATTCAATATG
Organism: Rhincodon typus; assembly: GCF_021869965.1. NCBI lineage: Eukaryota > Metazoa > Chordata > Chondrichthyes > Orectolobiformes > Rhincodontidae > Rhincodon > Rhincodon typus. Next base: position 104,775,108 of record NC_063337.1, on the reverse strand, counting down.
ATCATGGCTGATCATGCAATTTCAGTAAATCCCACACCCGCTTTCTCTCCATATCCCTTGATCCTTTAGCTGCAAAGGCCATTTCCAGCTCCCACTTGAATATATCTAACAAACTGGCCTCAACAGCTTTCTATGGTTGAGAATTCCACAGCTTCACAACTCTTTGAGTGAAGAAATTCTTCCTCATCTCAATCCTTAATGGCTTACCCCTTTTTCTTAGACTGTGACCCCTCGTTCTGGAATTCCTCAACATTGGGAGCATTCTTCCCACATCTAGCCCATCCAGTCCCTTCAGGATTTTACTGGGACTCCCATCAGGAATCAGTGGACTTGAAACATTAACTCTGCTTTCTCTCCACAGATGCTGCCAGACTAGCTGAGTTTCTCCAGCAATTTCTGTTTAAGTTTAAGATTTCCAGCACCCACAGTTCTTTGTTTTATTTAAATGCATTATATCCCTCAATTCACATTGTTCCAGCCCCATAGGATGGAATTCACTCTTCATGTCTCAGGGCAGGTTGAGATGTCTATAACTATCATTCTGTCTTGTTTCTAAGATCAAATTCACATTGAGATTACCCTCAAAGTGAAAAAATCATCTAAGTTTATTACAGAATCAAACACTGTTGAAAACAAAGTATTCAGATGAAATAACGATATAAGAAACCATCATTTAGAGGGAAGCCCTCACTTTGTATATCTTCTTGGAAACTTGGCAAACGATGTTTATTAGCCTCCCAAGCTGAGAGCGAGATATATGATGTGGGATTGGATCCAGATAAAATTTTATGGGTTGAATCATTCTTCAGAACTAGATAGTAGCTAGGAAGAGGTGGTATATATATGCTGGAGGCATGGCGATGGGTAAAAGAGTGAGAGAACAGGTGGAGATAGAGCCCTGAAGAAGAGATAGACAGTTAGGCAGACAGAGGGATGGATAATGGTAAGTCAGGGAGACAGAAAAGCTGATAATGAGGTTCAGATCAGAAATCACATGACACCAGGTTATAGTCCAACAGGTTTGTTTGAAAACACAAGCTTTTTGAGCCTCGGTCCTTCTTCAGGTGTTAATGAGAGAGGTGGCATCGGACACAGAATTTACAAGTAAAAGATCAAAGGATCACACCACTGATAAGGATGTATTAAACAAACCTAAGATGCTGGAAAATCTTTAATCAGTTAGAAGGTTAAATGTATTAATATGGATATGTAAATCCCCGAAATTCTTTCTAGTCTCTGCACTGAGAGAACTAAAGATTTATCAGTGTAAAGAAGAGATGACGTTTTAGGTCAAACAATGAATGTTAGCTGTGAGACCTTGTTTAAAACCTGTTTGTATTTTGGTTTGGAGTCAGATTGGTTTTATTTCTAAAGTACGAATATATAAAACACCACATTGACTGACTGTCTTTAAATGTGTGTGCTTGAGAGACAGTGTGTGTGTGAAACAGGATCTCTGTGTGTGTGAGTGTGTGTGTGAGTGTGTGTGTATGCGCGTGTGTGAGTGTATGCAGGCGTGGGAGTATACAGTTTGATGGGGTCACCTGTAGTGCAACATGAACCCAAGATCCCGGTTGAGGCCGTCCTCATGGGCACCGAACTTGGCTATCAGCCTCTGCTCAGCGACTCTGTGTTGTCGTGTATCCCGGAGTCAGCCTTGGAGGATGTTTACCTGAAGATCCAAGGCTGAATGTCCTTGACCGCTGAAGTGTTCCCCGCCTGGGAGGATTCTTGTCTGGTGATTGTTGCGCGGTGTCTATTCATCCCTTGTCATAGCGCCTGCATCAATATGCCATGCCTCGGGGTATCCTTGCGTGCAGTGTCTGAGATAGACAACATTGACCAAGTCACATGAAAATCTGCTGTGTACGTGGTGGGTGGTGTTCCTACATGTGATGGTAGTGTCCATGTCGATGATCTGACATATCTTGCAGAGGTTGCCATGACAGGGTTGTGTGGTGTTTGTTCTGTTTTTGTTCCTGATTTACAGCATCCACAGTTCTTTCGGGGTTTTTTTGTGTGGTGTTGTTGTCGATGTTGTCCTGAAGGCTGGGTAGTTTGCTGCGAATGATGGTCTGTTTAAGGTTTGGCGGCTATTTGAAGGCGAGAAGTGGAGGCATAGGGAAGATCTTGGTGAGGTGCTCATTGACCTCGATAATGTGTTGAAGACTGTGAAGAACATGGTGTAGTTTCTCCGCTCCAGGGAAGTACTGGACGATGAAGGGTACCCTATCGGTTGTATCCCGTGTCTCTTCTGAGGAGGTCATTACAGTTTTTTGCTGTGGCACGTCAGAACTGGTGATCAATGAGTTGAGCATTGTATCCTGTTAAGTATCGTATCCTGTTCCTATAAGGGTGTCCTTCAACACCTTCAGGTGTCCAAACATTCCTCCTCATTGGAAGAGATCCTGCGAATGCATAGGTCTTGTCTGTAGGGGATGGCTTTTTTAATACGTTCAGGGTGGAAGCTAGAGAAGTGCAGCATCGTGAGGTTATCCGTGGGCTTATGGTTAGAGTGAGGTGTTGAGGTGCCTGTCCTTGATGGAGATGTATGTGTCCAAGAATGAGACTGAGTCTGAAGAGCAGTCCATGGTAAGTCTGATGGTGGGATGAAACTTGTTGATAGCACAATGTAGTTGTTTCAGTGATTCCTTGCCATCAGTCCAAAGGAAGAAAATGTCGTCAAAGTACCTGGTGTATGGCATTGGTCGAAGGTTCTGCGCAGCAATGACGTCTTGTTCCAACCTGTGCATGAAAATGTTGGCATATTGGGTGCAAATGTTGTCCCCGTGGCTGTTTCGTGTGCCTGGATGAAGAACTGGTTGTCAAAGGTGAAGACGTTGTGGTCGAAGATGAAGCATATGAGTTGTAGGATAGCATCTGGAAATTGGCAATTGTTGGTACTGAGTACTGAAGCTGTTGCAGCTCTGCCATTATTGAGGGGGATGCTGGTGTACAGTGCCGAAACGTCCATTGTGACAAGGAATGTTCCTGGTTTGATTGGTCTGTGAGTGATGAGTTTCTGTAAGAAATCTGTGGTGTTGCGACAGAAGCTGGGGATTCCCTGTACAATAGGTTTCAAGGTGCGCTCGACATTGCCCGACAGGTTCTCATACAGGGCCCCATTGCCTGATACTATGGGACGTCCAGGGGTGTTGGCTTTGTGTATCTTCAGAAGGCAGTAGAGGTCCCCTACGCATGAGCTACATGGGATGAGAGTGTGTAGGGTTCTCTGAAGGACTGGATCAAAAGTATTGACCAGTTGACGGGTGTGTTCTTTGGTCAGATCGGCAGGTAGTCAACATAATGAGGACCAGGAGTAGGTTAAATTGGAATGGCTGTGCTGAAAACAGCCCATGGGCCTGGGGTGTGGGTGAGAAAAAGGACACGGGAGAAGGTATTTAGGCCCGAAAGTTAATGTGTTCAATGTCGAGTCCTGGAGGTTGCAGGCTCCCCAAGTGGAAAATGAGAAATAGAAAACGGATTTTCAACAATTGAGCAGCTTGCATGGTTATTTTCAGGTACTAATTCTCAAAATTCCCATACTTTTGTTTTAAATTTCACAAGTTACAAAAATATTATTTGAACTTATGACCTCTGATTTTTATGTGCATTCTAATATCCATTGAGTTATCGTAGCCATTTACAGGTCACAGTGTTGTTGGGAGTACAACTTCAAAGCCTGTCTTAACATTTTGATAATGATTTCTCATGTTTGCTAATTTGCACTGAATTGGTGAAAACTGATATTGCTTTACAATAGTCAATGATGTATCTCATCAAGCTTCTTTGCAATGGTTTTCTCTCAAGTGGTGGATAGAATGGTTCCCTCCGATCTCCAATCAATATTGGCATTAAAAAAGCATGACAGGAATATTTCCCATGTTTGTAAAAGAAAATACTCAAATAATATGCTTTGCATTTACTATCAGAGGAGGTTTATCTGTCAGGTTTATGATATTGTTAATATGTATAGCCGGAAATAATTATTTCCCATGGTGTCTTGGTGGACTCCAGAAATACTGATGCTATCATTCTGCTGCTGCATTGATTCAAAATGTATGACCTCATATTCCATGCTAATTTGTTTTATAACTTGGAGATATTCGACAAAGTGGTCTCAAAGGCAATGCTTACTTCCTTCCAATAAGGAGATAATGGCTTCTCTGATGTCCAATAAATATGGGTTAATAAATGTAGTTGATATTGGTAATAGTGTACAACAGTTTTGACTATTTGCTTTGAATCATGCTATTGCTTGATAACGCGCTGCCTGGAATAAACTGCAATGATTAACACTGGGCCTGTTAATTCACAAGTGACACAAGCAGCACAGGTACAGAGCTTGGTTATCACAGTAAAGCTCTACCTGTTGTATATTGTTTAGCTGGTGCATGGTCTGAGGATGAGGATCACTCTGTTTGAGCACCGTATTTAGTAGTGCTGTGCGGAGCTGATATATTGCTGAAAGTTAGTTGAGGTTATACATTTTTAAAGTCCATTATTATGCTCTATTTGGATAAATGTAAGGTCATCCACTTTGATAGCAAAAGCAGGAAGCAGGGATTATTATCTAAATGGCAATAGGCTGGGGAAAGGGGAGGTGCAACGACACCTGGGTGTCCTTGTGCACCAGTCTCTGAAGATAAGCATGCAGGTGCTGCAGGCGGTAAAGAAGGTAAATGGTATGTTGGCCTTCATTGTGAGAGGTTTCGAGTACAGGAGCAGGGATGTGTTGCAGCATTTGTACAGAGCCTTGGTGCGACCACACCTACAATATTGTGTACAGTTTTGATCTCTTTATCAAAGGAAAGATGTTCTGGCAGTCAAGGAAATGCAAGAAAGGTTTACCAGACTGATTCCTGGGATACCAGGACAAATGTATGATGAGAGATTGGACTAGTTAGGATGACATTCACTGGAGTTTAGAAGAATGAGGAGGGAAGCTCAGAAACCTGTAAAATTCTAATGGGGCAAGATAGGGTAAATGCAGGAAGGATGTTCCCAATCACCAGGGAGCGCAGAGTTAGGGGTCAAAGGCTAATGATATAGGATAGGCCATTTAGGACTGAGATGAGGAAAAACGTTTTTACCCAGACAATGGTGAGCCAATGGAATTTGTCGTCACAGAAAGCGGGTGAGACCAAAACATTGAATACTTTCAACAAGAAGTTAGATATAGTTCTTAGGGATAAAGGGATTAAAGGGTGTGGAGAGAAAGCAGGATCAGGAAACTGAGTAGGAAGATCAGTCATTATCATATCAAATGGTGGAGCAAGCTTGATGGGTTGAATGGCCTCTGCTTGATCCTGTTTTCTGTTTCTTCCGTCTCTAACATCCAATAAGAAGTAGTAACAGTACTTCAGCTCACAGTAACTGGCACGTTAGCATTGCAGTAGTCATCAAGATACCCCAACCCTCAGGGAAAAGGTCATGGGGCATTTATATGGGGGACTGTGCAATTGGGGTTGGGTGGGCCTTGGATACTAGAGAGGCTATGGAAGCAAACGGGGAGATGTTGGTGAGATGAACCTTTCAGCAAAGAATGCTGTCATGCCTGTGATGCTGACGATGGTGTGTAAGGCTTGCTACTGAGTTTGTGAGAAGTAGGGGGAGTGCAGCGGAGGCAATGGGGCATCATTGTTTGAATTTTCTGTGACCGACGCGGCAGGAGAGATCATTCACAGCCCTGGCAGGTGGACTGTTTCAGTGGGCAAAATTTTCCCAAAAATCAGCCAAGTGTCAATTTCAGGGCATTTAATGGAGGTTTCTCTCCATCAGCTTCAATGCATTTTCTCACACAGTTCCCTGTGGCTCACTTCATCATGAATGCACACTGGCTCTTTGCCACCTGCTTACCCTTTCGTACGCTCAGCAATGACTGAAATATTCCCCATTGTTGGGAGCTCCTAGGATTGTTAGTGCTGGCACCATATTTATAGCCAGGTCACGCACCAGATCAAACACTGCCAGCCAAGAGCTGTGCTTCACAGTGCATGTAGTTGGAGGGGTTTAGAAAAGAAAAGCTTCTGAAGGCACATAGCTGACACCTCGTTTCAAATATACATTCAATCTCATAAATGTATGGCTATTTTACATTGAGTCATTGAAACAGCACAGAAATAGACCCTTTTGATCCAACTCATCCATATTGACCAGGTTTCCTAAACTGAACTAATCCCATTTGTCTGTATCTGGTCCATATTCCTCTAAACCTTTCCCATCCATGTACCTGTCCGAATGCCTTTTAAAAGTTGTGATTATACCTGCCTGTACTACTTCCTGGCAGCTTGTCCCTTACACGCACCACCTTCTGTGTGAAAAAGTCGCCCCTCAGGTCCCTTTTAAATCTTTATCCTTTCACCTTAAACCTATGTCCGCTAATTTTAAACTCCCCTATCCAGGGGAAAAAACTTTGGCTACTCACTTTATCTATGCCCCTCATGATTTTATAAACATCTGTAAAGTCTCCCCTCAGTCTTCTACACTCCAGGGAAAAAAGCCCCAGCCTATCCAGTTCTTCTTATAACTCAAACTTTCCAGTTTCAGTAATATCATTGTAAATCATTTTTCACTCTTTCCAGTTTAATAACAGCTTTCCTATAGCAGGGTGACCAGAATTTTACTCAGTGCTCCAAAAGTGGCCTTATATCATCATCTGTCTGATCGACTGTCATTGTAACTTGAGTTGGAAGAGTCAAACTACAGAGGTTGACCATCCTTAGCACTATACAACCTGAGACAACTCTGCCTAAGGTAATCTGTTCTTTCCCCAATACTCAACATTGTTCAATGTGGTAACTTCACATTCTGGAAAACCTTCAAATGTTCCCTTTTAGCAAAGGCGAAGGAAAAACATAAAACTGAAAAAAAAAAGACTGTATTTGCTTCTGGGAACAATTAGCGACAGCTGTCATGTTGAAAAGCAAAAAGTGAACAGTCAAGGAATTTTCACTACCCCTCCTGCACACCTATAGGCACTGCGTGTCAGTTGAATCCAGTCTGACCTGTTGCACCCAAAGCTACACAACTCAATCTTGCTGAAGATTCCTCCGCCTCAACTTCTTCCTCGGAAGAGTGCTGCTGCTCTCCCAGCTGTTCAGCATTCATCACAAGTGTGGTCTGATTGCTGATACTTTGTCCCCCAGCCATAGTTCCAGCCCCACATCACGCAAGAAAGGCAGTATTGCATATCAGAGCACATTGCTAAACACGCAACGTTCATGGTGTGAGGGATTCAGCTTCTGCTGCCGATGAGATCATGGCTTTTCTCTCTGATGTGTGGTCTGAAGTTAAGAGTTTGGAGGTCACCTGGAATTAATTGTGCTTCACAGAGATAGCTATGATCAATTTGAAATGATCAAAACTTGGGGTAGAATCTTCCCATTCCCTGAGTGACATTGGCTGCATTTTGCATGAATCAATTTTAAGCATATACCTTGCAATTACAAGAGGTACTGTATTATAATAGATTTTTTTCAAATTAAACTGTTCAGATAGCCATGGGTGATGTTGCCTGAAGACTGGACGTTGGCTATAAGCAAAAGCCAGGGAACTAATAGACCAATGAGCCTGACTTTGCCTATTCAACCTATCCATGACCCTCATGATTTTATAAACTTCTATAAAGTCACCCCTCAGCCTTTGACACTCCAGGGAAAATAACCCCAGGCTATTTAGCCTCTCCCTACAGCTCAAAGCCTCCAACCATGGTAACATCCTTGTAAAACTTTTCTGATCACTTTCTAGTTTCACAACATCCTTCCTATAAGAGGGAGACCAGAATTGCATGCAATACTCCAAAAGTGGCCTAACCAATGTCCTGTACAGCTGCAACATAACCTCCCAACTCCTATACTTGGTGCACTGACCAATAAAGGCAGGCATACCAAATGCCTTCTTTGCTGTCCTATCTACCAGTGAGATAGTAGGAACTGCAGATGCTGGAGAATCCGAGACAACAAGGTGCAGGGCTGGATGAACACAGCAGGCCAAGCAGCATCATAGGAGCAGAGAGGCTGACGTTTCGGGCCTAGACCCTTCATC
>NC_063337.1:104756177-104766962 GCF_021869965.1 Rhincodon typus | reverse complement strand
CATCATAGGAGCAGAGAGGCTGACGTTTCGGGCCTAGACCCTTCATCTCCCTATTTATTTCAAAACCCCCTTCCCCTCCCCCTTTTCTGATGAAGGGTCTAGGCCCGAAACGTCAGCCTCTCTGCTCCTATGATGCTGCTTGGCCTGCTGTGTTCATCCAGCCCTGCACCTTGTTGTCTCTATCTACCAGTGACTCCACTTTCGCGGAACTATGAACCTGCACTCCAAGGTCTCTTTGTTTAGCAACACTCCCCATGGCCTTACTATTAGGTGTATAAGTCCTGCCCTGGTTTGCCTTTCCAAAATACAGTACCTCACATTTATCTAAATTAATCTCTATCTGCCACTCCTTGGCCCATTGGCCCATCTGATCAAGATCCCATTGCCCTCTGAGGTAACCTTCTTCACTGTCCACTAAGATCCAATTTTGCTGTCATCTGCAAACTTACTAACCATACCTCCTATGTTCACATTTAAATAAATGACAAAAAGCAGTGGACCCAGCACTGATCCTTGTGGCACACTACTGGTCACAGGCCTCCAGTCTGAAAAGCAAGCCTCCATCACCTCCCTCTGTCTTCTACCTTTGAGCCATGTTCTGTATCGAATGGCTAGTTCTCCCTGTATTCTGTGTGATCTAACCTTGCTAACCAGTCTACCATGAGGAACTTTGTCGAATGCCTTACTGAAGTCCATATAGATCATGTCCACTGCTCTACCCTCATCAATCCTCTTCATTATTTCTTCAAAAACTCAATCAAGTTAGTGAGACATGATTTCCCATGTACAAAGCAGTGTTGATTATCCCTAATCAGTTCTTGCCTTTCCAAATATAGGTAAATCCTGTCCCTCAGGATTCCCCCCAACAACTTTCTCACCACCAATGACAGACTCACTGGTCTATAGTTCCCTGACTTTTCCTTACCACCTTTCTTAAATAGTGGCACTGCGTTAGCAAACCTCCAGTCTGCCAGCACCTCATCTTTGGCTATCGATAATACAGATATCTCAGCAAGGGGCCCAGCAATCTCTTCCCTCATTTTCCAAAAAGTTCTAGGGTACACCTGATCAGGACCCAGGGATTTACCTATTTTAAGATGTCTAGAGCCTCATCCTCAGTAATATGGATATTTTTCATGACATCACTATTCATTTCCCCATATTCTGTATCTTCCATATCCTTTTCCACAGCATACACTGATGCAAAATACACATTTTGTACCTCACCATCTCCTGCAGTTCCATGTGTAGTCAGCCATGCTGATCTTTAAGGGGCCCTATTCTCTCCCTATTTACCCTTTTGTCTGTAATGTATTTGTAGAATCCATTTGGATTCTTCTTCATCCTATTTGCCAAAGCTATCTCATATCCCTTCTTTGCCCTCCTGATTTCCCTCCTAAGTATACTCCCATTGCCTTTATACTCTTCTAGGGATTCACTCGATCTCTGCTGTCTATACCTGATGTATGCTTCCTTCTTTTTCTTGATCAAGACCTCAATTTCTATAGTCATCTAGCATTCCCTCCATCTACCAGCCTTGCGCTTCACCCTGATAGGAACATATTGTCTCTGGACTCTCGTTATCTCATTTTTGATGGCTTCCCATCTTTACCTGTGAACATCTGCCCCCAGTCAACTTTTGAAAGTTCCTGCCTAACTCTGTTAAAATTGGCCTTCCTTCAATTAGAACTTGCACTTTTAGATCCGGTCTATCCTTTTCCATCAGTATTTTAAAACTAATAGAATTATGGTCACTGACCCCCAAAGTACTCCCTTATGGATACCTCAGTCACCTGCCCTGCCGTTTTTCCCAGGAGTAGGTCAAGTTTTGCACCTTCTCTAGTAGGTACATCCACATACTGAATCAGAAAATTTTCTTGTGCACACTTAACAAATTTGTCTCCATCCATGCCCTTAACACAATGACAGTCCTAGTCCATATTTGGGAAGTTAAAGTTAATTGAGACCTCCTTACAAATTTGTTTCTCAATCTCCCGCTGACTATTGGGGGGTCTATAATACAACCCCAATTAGGCAATCATCCCTTTCTTATTTCTAAGCTCCATCCAATTAACTTCCCTGGACATATTCCCAGGAATATCCTCCAGTAATGTGATCCTTAATCAAAAACACCACTCCCCCTCCTCTCTTGCTCCCCTTTCTATCCTTCCTGTAGCATCTATGCCCTGGAGCATTAAGCTGCCAGTCCTGTCCATCCCTGAGCCACGTCTCTCTAATTGCTATGATATCCCAGTGCCTCATTCCCAACTGTGCCCTCAGTTTATCTGCCCTATCTATTAGGCCTCTTGCATTGAAATAAATGCAGTTTTATTTATAAGTCCTTCATTGTTCCTGCCTGCCTTGACATTGGACCTACTCCTTTTCCCAACTGTGTCAGTCTCAGACCGATCTTTTTCCTCATTACCTCCCTGGTTCCCACACCACCCCCTACTAGTTTAAATCCTCCTGAGCAGCTTTAGAAAATCTCCCCACCAGTATATTAGTCCCCTTCAAATTCTGGTGCAATCTGTCCTTCCAAAACAGGTCACTTCTATCCCAGAAGAGATTCCAATGAATGAAAAATGTGAATCCCTCACTAGCTTGTGGCACTGGGCGTAATCCAGATATTACTAGCCTCGACGACCTTCTTCTTAAATTCGTGCCTAACTTCCTATATTCTCTCCTCAGAATCTTGTCCTTATCTCTTCCTACGTCATTAGTTCCAATGTGTACAACGACTTCCTGCTGGTCCCTCTCGTCTTTGAGAATATTCTGCACCGTTTCCAAGATAACCTTGGTCTTGGCATTAGGGAGGCAGCACACCATTCTTATGTTTCACTGTCGGCCACAGAAATGTCTGTTTGTGCCTCTGACTAGAGAGTCCCCTATCACAATCTGAGGAAGGGTCACTGGACCTGAAATGTTAACTCTGATTCTTTTCTTCACAGATGCTGCTGAGCTTCCAGCAACTTCTGTTTTTGCCCGTATCACAATCGATCACTTGGAACCCAATGTGCCCCTTGGTACATTACAGCCAGCCTCGGTACCAGAAACCTGGCTGTCAATGCTACATTCCCCCCACAGTCCATCATCCCCTACATTTTCCAAAACAGCACACTTGTTTGAGATGGGGCTAGCCACAGGAGACTCTTGTACTACCAGCCTTCCTCTCCTACCTTTCCTGAAGGCCACCCATCTACCTGACTGTATCTTTGGTTTATCTCCCTCCCTGCAAATGTCATTCATCACACCCTTAGCTCCCGTAAATTCCTCATTGCCTCTAACTGCCTCTCCAAGCGACCTATGTGATCCGATAGGAATCGCAACCAAACACACTTCCTGCAGACATAATCATCAGTAACATGGAAACTTTCCTTAATCTCCCACATCCAACAGGAAGAGAACATCACTCTACTGAAGGCCATCTTTACACCTTAACAATCTTACAGACCCACAAGATAGCACAGTCTTACTGCTCTAAAAACACTTCTGCAGGCTAACCCAGTACCCATTTTTTATATTTTTAAAGTTTGATAAGAGACAGCTGTCAATAAAAACATACAATCAAAAAGAGCCCACTCTATTCACTGTTGCAGATTTACAAAAGAAAACTAGCCACTTAGCTGCTTCCCTGCCTGATCTCCCCACACAGGTTTCTCCAAGGTCAGCTGTAAATTTTGCTGTTTGTTTATTTTTCTTAGCTGAACTCGGATGTCCAGAGGAATTTGAAATCAAACAGCAGAGGCAGTAGCTGCGAAAGTTCATTGCTGGGTCAGCCAGCATTGTATGTTTCTTTTTCTGATGATTCATTTCTCACCATGTGGTTACTGCCTTTGTCTCCCTTCGTCTTTTATTTAAAGAGCCATTGTTTTGATCTTTTCTCCCAAAGTTCCAAAACAATGCAACAGCTTATAAAACAGTAATTACTGCTTCTAGAATTGGAAGAAATCAGCTCCAACACTGAGAATACTTCAAAAAAGGACCAAATCTTACAGCCACAAGTCTTTTCCAACCTCCATCTTCCATTACCTAGAATGCTAGAAATGGACCAAATGCTGGCAAATGGGACTAGGTCAGATTGGGATGTCTGGTCAGCATGGATGAGTTGGACTGAAGGGTCAGTTTCCATGCTGTATGACTGTATGACCTCTGGAGCAGGTGAGCCTTGAACTTAGGTCCGCTGGGCCTCAGTATGACTGCACCCCAAGGATCTGAATGATATGGGCTGTGCTGAGAAATTTGGGAGAATTATTTGAGAAGTGCAGCGAAGACCTCCCTGATGTTGGGAGCAATGAGTCACATTCTTGAAGTAAGTTCAAGACTTGGAGGTAAGATTCTCACCAGTGCGTGGTGAGAGGCCTTTAAACGGGGATTGTCACTTGTTGTCCCTCATTGCTACATAATCTGACCTCATTAATATGCAGTCTCCTTTTCTATCCTATAGAAACGAGAGATTGGGAATTCTAACATAAAAGTCAGATTGGGTACCAGGCCACTCCTGTTTTCTGCTTGCTCCTCCAGACATAGACACACAGCAGCAATGTCTCAGGGCATGGTCTATCAGCATTGTTTGCTCACAGCCCATATCAAGAGACACTGGTCTCGGATGTGTGTCAATCTCTTTGCGCCATCGATGTACGTCTCTGATCCACTAACTGTACACAAGTGCATTTTAATGCTGCAAGCTGTGGCAATGCAACAACTGTCACCAGAGTGCTGCTGCAAGGACATTTAGCATACAGAGACAGCTACCCAGCTCTCAGATTGCAGTGGACTGTATCTAAAGGCTGCTGGCTTGCTCTCTTACCTCTCGCTCATTTACCTGTGTGGATGCTCACAGCACTCCTGCCTTGCTTTGAATTGCTTTTCAGTACTCTGCTCGCTTACCTGCAGTTTAAAGGATTACAGTGTATCTGTCTTGCCTTGAAGTTTAGCACAGAATCAAAGTCATTCTGGTCAGCAGTCAAGAGGATGGACGCGTTGCTGTATGACACAAAAATATGTCAAACTCACACCTACAGGCTGCGCCAGTAGCCAATGCGGCAAACACTGGCTGTCCATCAAATAAATGGCCATGCCTCAAAGTCGAAGGAGAGTGGTCCTCAGTCAAGTTAAGGAATTAGGGCTGCCATGAGAAAGCAAGTTCCCAGGGCAGTCAGTCCAGGGCAGCATTCCCAATCAGTCCAGGGCAGCATTCCCAATCAGTCCAGGGCAGCATTCCCAATCAGTCCAGGGACTTGGATTTGAGCGGATGTCTTCTCTGGGTCAAGGGGTCCATCTCACTCCATTCTGGAGACGGGGCCATGATCAGACCTGCAGGTTCAGTGTGACCAGTTAGGAAATTTGTGGATCGTCAATTGGGGAGATGCACGGAGATCGGTCTGGGGCCCAGTCAATCATCAGCCAGGGCTCTCCGTTTGAGTCATTTGATGGTTGGGGTAGACCTGGAGGTCTGCTCAATCAATGTTTATCAGAGCCCATTACTATGGCAGGGATGCTGGGAGGAACAAGTGTGGAGATTGGAGCCAAAAGACGGCAATAATAAGGAAGTTAGAGGGGAACTAAACATGTAAATGTGGGCCATGTTAGCACGTGATAGTACATTGGAGGGCATGGGTTACCGTGGAACAGGGTCATTACAATCATATGAATTAGAAGAATTCAGTGCAGTCTTGAACATGAGCTGCAATGTGACTGGCTTTATCTCTTTGAGAGTACTAAGCTAAGAGCTTTGTGAGCCCTCTTAGGTTAATGTAATGGCCAGTGTTCCCTTTAAAATGGTGTTGTGCAGAGCCAGCATTTTCAATGTGTGAATCTTAATTATGCAGTTGTAATATTTCAATGGAACAAGATCTGCACAATACTGCCACAGTGCTGTGCATGTACGCAGTTCAACAAGAACGTCATCCTTGGCGCGACTTTGAAAATGAGCATAGAAGCTTTCCCCAGTACTATGTCCTGGTCACACTTTATACTTTAACTCACAGTGCTGAAACACAGTGGGCTGAATTCTGTCAGGGCAGGGCAATGTTGGGTCAGAAATGCCTCAACTGTACATAAAAACTACAAAGAACTGCGGATGCTGGAAATCAGAAATGAAAACAGGAATTTCCGAAAAAATTCAGCAGGTAGGGTAGCAACTCCTTCAGAGACCCCTCCACAGGCCACAAAGCACCCAACTAAGGGAGGCCCATAAGTCCAAGGGACATCACCCACATCATCAGATGGTCTGCCCATATAATGGAAGGCACATCACTATGCCCATTATGCTGATGATATAATCAGTTAAGAACCTGATGTGATATAATTCTTCCTCTCCATCAGCAGGTTTCTCATGAGCCATCCATTCATGTTTCTTGGTTCATCAGACATTATAGGAACAGTTAATTGTTTTAAAGTTAATTAATCATGACAACATCCAGAGCAGCAAGCCTTATCAGGTATGATACAGTACCAGTACTCCAAACTCATGCAACGTACATGTAAACAATTTAGAAGAAACTGTCACCAGGATGGTAAATAAGTTTGTGGATGACACAAAGATTGCCTCTTCATGATTAGCAGAGAGGAAGAAGGGCTTCGATTCAGGAGAACATGAACAGGTGGTCAGATGGAATGTAACCCTGATACATGTGAGCTGATGCACTTTGGAAAAAGCAACAAGACGAGGGAGTACTCAGTGAATGGCAGGACTCTAGGAAGCTCAAAGGAACAGAGGAATTCTGGGATGCCTATCCACAGATCCTTGAAGGTGACAGAACAAATTAACACGATAGTTAAGAAAGCATACATGGCACTTGCTTTTATCAGTTGTGGCATTGATTACAAAAGCAGGAAGGTTGTGTTGGAGATGTATAATCTTTGATTAACCCAAAGTAGGAGTAATGCGTTCAGTTCTGATCACTGCGCTATAGGAAGGATGTGATTGCATTGGAGGGGGTGCAGAGGAGATTCACCAGGGATGAAGCATTTTAACTATGAAGAGAGGCTGGTTAAGCTTGGGTTGCTTTCTTGGGAAGAGAGAAGTCTGTTGGGGAATCCTGACTGAGGTGTATAAGATTGTGGGGGGTGTTGAGAGGGTGGATACAAAACAGCTTTTCCCCTTAACCAAAGAGTCAATGAGGGGATATAATTTTAAGGTAAAAGGCAGGTGTAGAAGGGATTTGAAGACAAATGTATTCACTCAGAGGCTGGTTAGTATCTGGAATGCGCTGCCTGGGAGTGAAGTTGAGGCAGGAGGCTTCACAAGCTTTATGAAGTCGATGGATGAGCACTCGAAACATGCAAGGCTATGGGCCAAGAGCTGGAAAGTAATGCTCATGTAGATTTAGAGTAGTTTTATCAGTGTAGACTTGATTGGTCGAACTGCCTTTTCTGATTGTAATTCATTAAACACAGATTGGTGCCTTTATACGTTCAGGAAATAGATAGAAATGTGAGTTAAAAGCTTTGTATTATCAGTTGCCTGCCATCACTGATGGCTTGCACTTTGCAGATTCCAACCGAACACGTTGCCATGTGTTTCCCATGGAGAGGTGGACAGTTGGGTATGCTCTAACAAACAAGACAGCCTTCACTTCAACGATACAAGTATGCAATATCAGTTGAGTGATTCTGCAGCTCCCTCTTATTGTTGTTTGAAACAACACCATCATTTAAAGGCTGAGGGCAACGATCACCTTAACTGCAACTGATAGAGTTGTTTCAGCTGTTGAAGAGATTTGCCGATCTGGCGGCAGTAAATTTCAGCAACAACCTGTTCACAGAAACACAATCTGTGCAGACAGGATTTAGCCAACATGTCCAGCTATGAATGTCTGGGTCTGTGCACTGCCTAGCAGCATAAGGAAGCTTCCTCATTGATCTCATGAGACATACATCTTGTAATCTTTCTCCTCTTATTCCAAAACAGAGGTATGCCTGAAGAGATATTCAGTTTGTCTCATTCTAGGTTTAAGTTAGTGTAAATGTTAGGGCATCACATGCATAGCATGTATGCCTGGAACTCAGATGTTCTGTCATAAAAGATGCTTGAATGTATGTTCCCCTTCTTTCCATTCATGCACATGTAGATTAGATTGAATTTTCGCTATAGACATGGAAAATGTCATGCAGAAATCTTTGTTTTTGATCATAGTGCAAGGTAGGCGATACTTTATTTGCTGCTGAATATTTGGGAAAGAGATATATGATTCTGCTTTGCAACTCAAGATGAATTTTTACATCATAAGCTCCCAACTTAGCTTGATCCTAATACCTTTGACGAATAGAATTGTTTGTAATTTAATCATGTTAGAAAACCAGACAATATAGGAAGTGATGCATCATCACATTATCTGGTTTCTTCTGCAGCCTCATGGAAGATGTGAGCCAGAGCAGGGAGATGTTCCAATAAACTCCTGTATCATGTATCTCCACAGGCTCATTCATTATTTTGTCAGTGATGGTGCAAATAATGTCCTCATCACATGGGGCACCAGTGAGGAAAAAGCCATAGCCGTAACACTATATTCTGCATTCTGTTCTATTACCCTGATGTACTTATGTAAGGTATAATTTGTCTGGATAGCACGCAAAACAATACTTTTCACTGTATATCAGTACATGTGACAGTAATAAATCAAATCAAATCAAATGTATGATTAAATAATCGAAGCTCTTAATACATATTTTAGCCTGAGAGGGAATACCATTGTTGAGTGGGGCTAGATTAGACAAATATACTCAACATTGGAGGGACATTTTGAGAAGCTCATAAAGAGGTATTGAGGACTGTCAGTATTGCAGCTTGAAAGATAAAACTGGTCAGACAGTCAAGGGATTGTTGGATGATGCTTTGCCTGACCACTTGCAACCATGAGATGATCTAACTTTAGCAAAGACAATTCAACTGAGCAGACAAGCTGAGGTCAAGAAACAATCAATCTGTGGTTCAAGTTGACAGGGGAGAGCCTGGTCTCAGAATCAGCTGACTCTGTAGAGGTGACAAATAAAGGAAAGGAAAGAGTCATTAAAAAAAAAGAAGCAGAGAAGATGGGAAGAGCATCCATCAACAGCCAACAATAACTGGAGTGACAGAGACAAACATAGGCATGAAAATGCACTAATAACATGACAGTATGCAATTTATGCCAAAAGGTTGGTTCAAACTGTGGTAATGTCAATGAGGTAGATGCTATCTATGATATTGATGTGCCTTTACTTTAGGTGATGCAAGAATCGAACAGAAGCTACTGGCTGCTGACATCCTTAAAGAGGGATAAAGGAAAAAATGTAAGTTGGAGAGTGGTGCAGCAGTTTTGAGACTTTCTGATGATAAATTGTGATTGGGCTGGAGAGAAGCTCTCTTCAGCCAATCTGGGAAATAAATCTATCAGGGCTGGGAGGGATAGAACTGTGGTCATTGGAGAAGTGAAAATAATAGTCAGTGAAAGAAATCACAGAGATGCTGTATGCTGTTCAGAACCAGAGTTTTGAGCACAAGGCTGCCTTGTCTCTGATTTGCAAAGAGCAGGAATTGGAAAGCCAAAAAACATTTGAGTTGAATCCTGCAGTTGTTCCCAGGGCTATAAATCCCTATAAATCTGTCTCTAAAGCAAAGTCAGTATGCCCAGGAAAGTAAAGAAGGAACTTGGTTCTATACTGAAGCTTAAAGTTCTTTCACTACTGATAAAGCCAACAAGCTGGCACTTGAGGATAATTCTGGTACCAATGGCCAATGGATCTGTCACAATTTCCAAGTCAGATTAACCATGAGTGTATTAAATGACAGAGTAGCCTTGGGGGCCTGTATGTCCTCATCTTGTTTCTGGTCCATACTTTCGTATATGACTGAGCTCCAGAAATATGTGGCTATGGGAAACAAGTTGAAAAGTTCCTGTCCAACCTAATGATCAATAATGAGCCAGTGCAATTAGCTGTTATGACCAGATGATCCATGGTACTGGCAGGAAGCACAAAAGCGGTCTTTTGAGAGACTCCAAGAGATGCAGATGTCACCTGATATTTCAGATCACTGCGACCCAGTGCTTCTTATTAGCTGAAGGTACATCTTCTGCCAGACTGGGAACTTTACTTTCAAAGTACAAACGAAAGCTCAGCAGCACAAATTGGATGTCATTATTCTTCTTCAACAATACTTTCACTGTTCACATTCTTTCTTCAGCTTCACTATTAATTTGAGGGTATCTTGGTAAACTAGTACTATAGACAAACCCATGTGATAACATGAATTTTCACAATACTCATTGTGAACTGTGGTCGATTGCATGAAAATACAAGGTTTGGCATTCCATTTGTTGTGATTATCTCCTTCAAGGATGAAATCAATGCTTTGCAAATGTGACTGCAGCTGGTTATTGTCTGTCCATTTGGACAGGTCACCTACTGTTGTCAAAAACATATTTCTGCGCTCAAATAAATCTGTCTCGTGTTGCTTCCATGGTCATGATGGGAAGGAAGATGACATCAAAGGTTCTCTTGGGTCCTGGCAGTGAAATAGCACAAGTAATACAACTTGATATCATCAGTGGCGTATTTGGTATATAGGTCTGAAAAAGTTCACACTGAGGAGTGTCAGAGCCCTCACTAACTTTTTTTTTCAATTTTGCTTTGGAACTGTAAAAGCTGGGAACTATGAGTTAAAGGGATAGAAGGAACTGCAGGTGCTGGAAAATCTGAGATAACACGGTGTAGAGCTGGATGAACACAGCAGGCCAAACAGCATCATAGGAGCAGGAAGGCTGACGTTTCGGGCCTGGACCCTTCATCAGAATTGGGGGAGGG
>NC_063337.1:104728525-104746177 GCF_021869965.1 Rhincodon typus | reverse complement strand
CCGCACCACTCCCGTCCTCCACCTCACCGCACCACTCCCGTCCTCCACCTCCCCGCACCACTCCCATCCTCCACCTCACCGCACCACCAACTATCAGCAAGTAAAATCAATGGCAAGATCTTGCAAAATGTGCACATTCCTCCACATCTTGTGAATTTCCTCTTGACAAAAGCAGACATAGATGATATAATTCATCATTGCTTCCAATGTGCCAACTTAGCATTTATTTCACTAAGGGTAAGAAATTTGAGGATTAGGATCACAAACTTACTCTAACGCCATGGTTTACCAGGCAACAGTGATCCCCGCACTCCCAGTTATTCTTTTAAGGCTTGAAAAAGATATAGGCATCACTAAGTACCCTCAGTGATGCCTTTCCAAATCCTCCAAAACCAATTGTATTAAAGATGGCCCAATAACAGCATCCTTTCCCTAGATTAGTTTCCCAGCATCAAAGCACTATGCACTCAAAGTGTTTTTGGGACCTCCCCATAAGTCCCTGACTTGCAACTTACCAAAGTAGGCAAGATTCATTTGGGGAAAGTAAAAAGCATGTCAGGAGACTTTACTGGGAACATGCAGAGGAAAAGTCAAGGGATTAGATTGAGTGCAAAAACCTCGAAACAACTCATCTTCCTGATTCTCCCACGTGTGGTAGACTCTCCAAATCATGTATTGGAGCTACCAGCCAACTCTGAACTGATTAAAGGGGAATGAAGCAAGTCATTCTTTGAATGTTACGGAATTCTTATGAAGAAAGAGATGGGTGAATGTTATCTAACATAGTTAGTGATTTATTTTATTTTACGAGTTATTTCATTTGGGAATATACAGTACTGTTTATGCACAATACAGTGTTTTAACTTGTGATTAGCCTTTTCAGACAAGAAAGACCAAGAAGAACTTAAATTCTTCTGAGGTATTGATTTCTTTGGGAGCTTCTAATACCTTTATTGCTGTTTCATTTAAAACCTCAATTCTAAGGAACATAGCTATAGAATTTCATACAAGAAATTAGTGTATCTAACATTTCTGAAAATAGCTTCAAAAAATGAAATGTGATTGTTCAGAAGGTTTCCTTGTAAAAGTGTCAAGAAAGGTACATGGGATTTGATTTTCAAATTACAGTCTGGAATTTCTTCAAATGTTAATTCTCTGCTTGTGCTGGAGCTGGGATCAGTAACAAGTTAATGGTGCCAAGTTCTGTGAGAAGGCAGGAGATGTCTGATGGGGAAGGGATGTCATATGTACACACAATGGGATAAACCATTGTACTATGCAAGAGATGAGGCAGGAATTTGTGGGGCCTGAAGCTTCGGTACTCTGGGAATTAGCCAAAATGATGAGCCAAATGCAACTTTGCCTGATCTCACAGCCAACCTGTGTTCATAAAAAAAAACTTTTCTGGTGTGTTTCGCAGCTTCCTGTTGTGAACCTGGCAACTATGAACTAACTGTTTAGATTTGCTGATGTCTGATTTGAAGATCAGTTCCTGGTCTATTTAGCCTGTTAGCTATTCCCTCGAGGAGTTTCACGGGCTGTTAAGTGGGTTTGCAGATTCCCTCCACCCGACTCCCTTTTAAAAATTGCACCACTTTCCAGAAGAAGCAAGCTCCGAGCGATACCCTCTAGAAATGCAGTTTTCAATGAGCACCAACATGCTTGCTCACCTCTCCTGCAATTAGAAATTCAGCTCAGTGTGACACCATCTGGAACCATGGCACTGGCATAATCCTTTGACTTTAAAACATAGAAGACGCATAAATAAAAATTACCTCCAAAGGAAAAGGGGAATGAAACTTTTATTGGGAGGTCATTAGAAGCTAACGCAATTGGCAAAAGAATGAGACAGATTTTCATTCTCAAGAGGTCCCTTTTGATCAATTGGCTGTTAAATCTCGAATACACGGCTTGTAAGGACTTTAGAAGTAGACTCAACAACAAATTTCAAAAGCTTATAATTAAAAATGAAAAATTACATAGGGCTACAACTGAAAAGAAAGTCAGTGGGACTAATTAGATGGTTCTTCCAAAGAGCCAACAGATGCATAAATGGCTGAATAGCTTCATTCTGCACTGTGTGATTCCAGCTAAAGTAGGTTAGGAGCACAGCTAAAAATGTTTGGGTTCTATCATGGGAAAGAATCCCATACCTTTCCTGGCATTGGCATAATATAGGTGGCTTGTTATGTATGTCCACACTGTGGTTGTTTCTGGTGTTGGAACATCAGGCAGAAAACAGAATCTAAACTGCAAGCCTGAATGAAGACCTGGAGCTAGATAATTTTGAGGTCTTCAGATCATCCTGAAAAGTTGTTTTCTTATGTTTTGCCAATGTTTTGACAAAGTTTACTGTTGTTGGGAAGCCTGTAGATCTTGTACATGGGCTGTTCTATTGGATTTTGTTAGGCTTCCTTCTGTTGATCTAGAGATTTGAAAGAGTGAGGAGAAGGAGTGGTAGGCTTTAGTATTCCTCTCACAGCCCATTCAAATAGGAACACTATGCCTGTTTCTACTCAATTTGGAGGGCCACTGATATCACCTACAGAAAGATCTAGGAAATTAATTTGTCCATGGAACTGATTCAAAGTTCAATATAAAATTCTGAACAAGAGTATAGATAACTAGAATGGACGAGTTGTGAGGTACATACACATTTACAATGAATTCAACAAGATGAACAAAAGAACATTTCTTTAAATATTTAGGTGCATGGTGTAAGGGGAAGTGGAACATGGAACATGAGAGGAAAAGTAGTTGAAAGGCAACAAGGAGTTAGGTAATGCATGTTGCTTCAATTAAGTACAACTTCTTGCAGTTTATCCGATGGAGAAATGGAGAAGTTAAAGCAAAAATTAAGCTCTTAATGCACATCATTGGTAGTTAAAACATAACATATTATTTAAATAATCCAAACCTGATTTCCTAAAGTTTCATTCCATGAATGGAAGTACAGTGGAATTGAATTCTTAACCACCTGTGAAAACACAAGCTCCATTTCCAATCCTGAGGTCCAGTCACTCCATATTTAGTGCAGGCAGCCTAGGCCTTTAAAGTACATCAGAGCTGCTCTCATTGCCTGGTTGGTCAAAGCAGCACACTGTCATTCAAACAGAGTAGGCGATACTCCAGGAAGAATCCAGAAAACAGGTACTGTCTATTTTCTTTGACCTTCTTCATGAGCATCTACTGAAGTTCATTTATCTTTTCTTGCACTAGTTTTAATTATTGATTATTTGAGGCCTTTCTTGGTGCCACACTTTATTCCTGGTGACTAGTTTCCTAAAGACATGACAAGGACATACTAGACTGAATTCAGATACATCTGCTAACTCTTCAAGCCATGTCAAGAGATCCCCAATTTATGAATGCCTATCTTATGAACGGTTGTACTTATGAATGCAACCCTATACAAGGGAGTAATTTCAAAGATCTGATCTGGAGCTGCTGGTGTAGGGACTGGGGCAAACAAAGCCAGAAGTCACATGACACCAGGTTATGGTCCAACAGGTTCATTTGAAATTACAGACTTTCAGAGCCTCACTCCTTTGTCAGGTGCAGTGAGAGAGAAGAGCACACAGGCACAGAGTTTATAGGCAGACAAATCAGAAGATCATACAACTGGTGGGAGTGGAGTGTCAGATAATAACACTCTGCAGGTGACCAGGAATGTTAGAAAGTGAGGTAAAGTGAGTAAAGTGTTGTCGTGTTTCTCATAAGCTGCCTTGGAGGACCTTTACCCAAAGATTGGAGGCTGACTATCGTTGACGCTGAAGCGTTCCCTCACTGGGAGGGAACACTCCTGTTTGGTGATTGTTGCAGGATGTCCATTCATCCGTTGTTGTAGAGTCTGCACGGTTTCACTAACATATCATGCCTTAGGGCACCCTTGTATGTAACGTATAAGATAGACAATGTTGGCCAAATCACATGAGTATCTGCCGTGCACGTGGTGGGTGGTGTTCCCATGTGTGATGGTAGTGTCCATGTCGATGATCTGACACATCGTGTAGAGGTTGCCACGACAGGGTTGTGTGGTGTTGTGGTCGATGTTGTCCTGCAGGCTGGGTAGTTTGCTCTGAACAATGGTCTGTTTAAGGTTTGGCAGGATAATTGCCAGCAATGACACACACTCTGAATGAGAAAATACATGATCTGATCCTTAACAAAAACAGAAATTGCTGGAAAAGCTCTGCAGGTCTAGCAACATCTGTAGAGAGAATAACAGAATTAACATTTTGAGTCCAGTGACACTTTGTCTGTTCTGCAGCACTTTGTTTTCAGGTTTCTGGCATCCACAACATTTCATTATTATTACTAATATCACTATTTGAGGTGGCACAGTAGCTCAGTGGTTAGCACTGCTGCCTCACAGTGCCAGGGATCCAGATTCAATTCTAGCCTTGTGGGACTGTTTGTGTGGCGTTTGTACATTCTCCCCATGTCTACATAGGTTTCCTACAGGTGCTCTGGTTTTTTTTCCTCCCCCCGCCGACAGTCCAAAGATGTACAGGTTAGGGCGGATTGGCCATACTAAATTGTCCATAGTGTCCAGGGATGTGTAGGTTAGGTCAATTAGCCATGGGAAGTGCAGAGTCTGGGTGGGATGCTCTTCAGAGGGCCAATGTGGACTTGTTGGCCTGAATGGCCTGTCTCCAGACTGTAGGGATTCTATGATCTCATTTTTGTTTATGGAGTTTTGTTGTGCTGTAATTGGTTACCAGGTTGCCATTTATTTTTTATTTTTTTAAAAAAAAACACAGTGATTACATTTTAAAATTACTTAGTTGGTGCAAAGCAACTGGAATGTCCTGAGGTTATGAAAGGTGCGCTTTAAATGTATATTCTTCTTTGCTTGTGCTTGCTTGCCATTCTTCTTCAGTCGTTAAGGTTTACATGTGCTGTTACTTCATCATAAATTGGCAACTTCTACAGTAAGTGAGCCTCATCTGCCTGTTGTCACCACAAAACCAATGACATCATTTAATTTTCAGCTATTTGTGAAGGCCTTTAGAAATGTCCATTCTTGTTGGATGGTTCATGCAATTTAGCGAGTGGCAAAGCATCAAGTAAAAGTGAAATAAACAGCCTAAGTTTACATTCACATTTTTGCTGTAATTTATTAAATTTAGTGGTTCTAATCTAGTGAGTTTTCTCCCCCCCCCCACAAAACTCAACTGTAAACATAGATTTGTAAGAAATTAAAGATTTTCTGTGATTATGTGGAAGCTCTGTTTTGTATCATGTAGGAAAATTTGACTTGAAACTTAAATACGTTTTTAAAGAAATTGTAACTGTCAGTTCAAAAGCTATTGTTACATCAGAATAACTGCAGGTGAAAATTTTACTTCATATATACTCCAAAGTCAGTATTAAATAACTTGTATTTGCCAACTATAAAATCAGGGCTGCACAACAATTTTTGCTGACCAGAAAATGAGCTTAGAAAGGCAAGCTGCATCTAAAAGCTGATAAAATTTTAATTGAGATAACTATCAGTGCTTCATTTGCATTAAAAATATTGATGTTCCGGTTCAGTAATGAGTACTTTACCCTTGCTCTGCATGTATCTGACGAGCACAA
This sequence comes from Rhincodon typus, assembly GCF_021869965.1. Lineage (NCBI taxonomy): Eukaryota > Metazoa > Chordata > Chondrichthyes > Orectolobiformes > Rhincodontidae > Rhincodon > Rhincodon typus. The sequence goes on along the minus strand of NC_063337.1, from coordinate 104,740,594 downwards.
ACAAAGGTAAATGAGCCACAGTGACAAATCACAGGGAACTGAAGCCTGGATCTGTAGGGTTAGAAACATAGTAAGTAGGTGTAGACCATTCAGCCCTTCGAGCATGCAATCTCAGTATCCCATTCCAGCTTTCTCTCCATACCCCCTTGATCCCTTTAGCCACAAGGCCCATGTCCAGCTCCTTCCTGAATACATCTAATGAAGTCACCTCAACAGCTTTCTATGGTAGAGAATTCTATAGGTTCACAACTCTGAAGAAATTCTTCAAAATCAGTCCTGAATGGCTTACTCCTTATCCTTAGCTGGTTACCCCTCGTTCTGGACTTCCAACATCAGGAACATTCTTCCTGCATCTAGCCTCTCCAGTCCCATCAGGATTTTGTATGTTTCTAAGATTCTAAGTTGCCCTTTCTTACCATCCTCTGTACCTTTTTAATTTTCAATAAAGCCTGCTGTCATTTACCCATTACTCAATGGTGCTAACAGTGACCAGACCCATGGAATCAGAAGTGGATGTTAAGAGCCTGAAGTGAAACCACTGACAGTGAACCATGAGACCAGACCAGCCCCCCAAACCCAGAGATAGGGGAAGGTACCCATATCAAGCTCAGTGGTGGTAAGGGCCAGCGAGTGACAGATAAAGGTACACCTAGGCACGGAACCTGTGGACCAAGAAAGCCCACACAGATGCTGAAATGAGAACAGGAGAAGACCTGTGGTAAAGTGTGTGACTAACAAATGGAAGAAATCAAAGTTAATAAAATTGTAAAATTTACAGAGAAATGAGCAACTGGAAAATACACCGATAGCAAACAGGAAAGGAACAAGAGTGCAGACCAAACTCTGCTAAATGGAATTTAATCTGACTATTGTTATAGAGAGTTGAGTGCAAAGAGTTAGAATATTTAATTTAATGTTAAATTTCTATACAGAAGGTAAATGAAACAGGGGAAAATAAAGAAATAATTAACAAAGGAGAAGAAACAAAAAGAATAAATTTTTAATGATAACTAACATCTGAAAGTATGAGATTTAACACAGGTAAATTCAGTGCTAGAGAGAGTTTGTTTAGTTATAATAAAAAAACCACACCATTAACAACCCCTTTGTACTTGAATACACCTGACTTAACTTTTTCTGTAATGTTTAGAAAGTAATTGACTTTACTTCACACCACTATTTTTAACATTACCCCAGTTGGTGAGTAACCAGTATAGTGAAGGTGTGGAAGGAGCAGGACACTGCAGACAGCAACTCTGACATCTGCATATTACAGTATATGCATGGTTGCTGAGAGTTGCTATATAATTTATTTAAAAATAATGCTTAGTGCAAAGAGTCTTGTCATTATTTCTACTGCAGAATCCAGGCCATAATGTCTGTTTCTTTATCCATGGATGCTATCTTAACTGCTAATGGTGTCAAACATTCTGTTCTTATTTCCGATTTCCAGTGCCTGCAGTGTTTCTGGTATTATAGTGGCAATTCAAAGATCAGCAGTAATAATCCAGAGAATTAATAATGCTAAAAAGTATCAAGGAGAAAATCTGTGCAGGCTATCAATTGCAAAAAATATTGTCAGAAAGAAAGCCAAACAACTGTGTAAAGCTATGATTTAGTACCACAGCAAAGGGATAAGATCACAATCCAATATAGACGAGGTGCATTTGGAATGCAGGCAGTGGATTTATTTTATGGAATGAAGTGTTTTTTGCCGTATAACTGGCTTGTAAGGCTCTAAACTCACGCGCAATGACAAAACTGAAATAGCAGACCGTTGCTCATTCCAAATTGCAGCATTTTCCATTTGAATTGGGGAAAAAAATTGCTTTGCTTATAAAGAAGGCAAAATAAACAGTTCTGTTTACATTATCTCTGGCATGTTGATGGAAGTTGGCATGCCAGGTTGTCTGAGATCTGCTGTACCAGCTGTGGGTTCGGTGAGCATAACTAACTTGAATTGTTAATTACAATTCTCAGCTATATTTCCATAATGTCCTTTAAATGCTTGACTTTGCTTGCAGTAGGGTGTCAGACTGAAGGAATTCTGCACCAAGACTATCCAACTGGAATTTTATAACCTCACATGGTTACTTAGACAGTGATCTTTTTGGAGTTTTAATGTATTTTATGAGTGACTTTTGTTTTATACCTTATACTGCTGGTATAACATCAGTTATTTGAAATATAGCCTTTATCTCAAACAGTCAGAACATACAGGAGGGAGAGAAGTACCAGAGTTGTGAATTTCATTATGTTAAATCATTCGCTAAATCAGGTGCATTTTTCTTCTTTTTCTATTGATTATCAGAGTATGCCAATCATTTTTTGGCCCTCTCATTGCCTTTCAGAATCACAGAACCATAGAATCCCTACAGTATGGGAGCAGGCCATTCGGCTCAACATGTCCACACCAACCTTCTGAAGAGCATCTACCCCAACCCACCCCCTACCTTATCCCTGTAGCCCTGCACTTCCCATGGCTAATCCACTTAGCATAGTTTTCCAGGGATGTGCCATAGTCCATTTGATGAAATTACCTATTGGGTTGGCAATTGCAGGGCTTTGAATCAGTGACAAGGAAGGAATGGTATACGTTGAAGTCAGGATGGCATGTCACATGAAAGACACTTAAAACTTGATCTCTTTCCCATGTCTTTCCAGTTGATGATTTATTTGATTTGGTTTGATTTATTGTAGTCACATGTACCCAAGTGGAGAGCAAAAAGCTTTGTTTTGCAAGCAGTACAGCCAGGTCTTAGCAAAGAAAGGGCAAACAGATCACAGGGTGCTTAGACAGAACAAGGCATAAGGTTATGGCTGCACAGGAGGTATGCATAGCAAAACCAACCTTATTTGAAGTGAGAGAATCCATTCAACAGTCTAGAAATAGCAGGGAAGAAGCTGTTCTTGAACCTGCTGGTACATGTGTTCAGGCTTCTGTATCTTCTGCCTGATGGAAGAGGTTGTAGGACAGCATTACCAGGGTGGGATGGGTCTTTGATGTTGGCAGCTTTTCTGTGGCAGCGAGCCATGCAAATAGAGTCCATGGATGGAAGTTTGGCTTCCCTGATGGTCTGGGCTGTGCACACCACCTTCTGTAGTTTTACAGTCCTGGGCAGAGCAGCTACCATACCAGGCTGTTATGTACCCAGACAGTATGCTTTCAATGGTACATCTGTAAAAGTTGGTGAGTGTCATTGTGGATATGCTGTATCTCCTAAGCCACCTGAGGAAGAAGTGGCATTGTTATGCCTTCTTGACATATCACACCTACATGGGAAGTCCAGAGCAGATTGTTGGTTATCATCACCCTGAGGAACTTGATGCTATCAACCCACTGAACCTCTGCTCTGTTGATTTAGATGGGGACGTGTCCACCTCTCTCTTCCTGAAGAGAGAGATCAGTTCTTTGGTTTTGAATGTTGTGTGTTTTGCAGGTGCTTCCAAAGAGATACTGGATACTGCAGCATCTTGTAAATACTACACTGCAGGTACAGTATGCCAATGTGTTTTTGGAACAAGTGGATTGCTAAATTAAATGGATGGAATGTCAATCAACTTTGAAAACATTTACAAGTGACTTCATTTGGTGCTCTTTTGGATTTTGAATCAGTTGCAACAACTAATTTAGAATGGAAAAATTGTTTCAATAATGCTGCTTGATCATACCATTCAAAGTGCCCTATAATACTGTAAATGACATGGTAAATCCATATTGAATATTATGAAAATAAACCCTATTATAACAAAGAAACAGAATACAAATGGTTCATTTTACTGGTAATGCTCTGTGGAAGACAGATGAAAGAAAATCTTGCCATGGCAGATGGTGGAATTTGAATTCAATAAAAAAATCTGGAATTAAGAGTCTAACGATGACCATGAAACCATTGTCGATTGTCAAAACACCCCATCTGGCTCACTAATCCTCTTTAGTAAAGTAAACTGCCATCCCTACCCTGTCTGGCCTACCTGTGACTCCAAACCTACAGCAAAGTGGTTGACTTTGATCTGCCTATTGGGCAATAAATACTAGTCTAGCCAGCGATGCCCAGATCTCATGAATGAGTTAAGGAAACTGTGCAGTGTATTTCCTCAGTTGAAAGGAATGACATGGGAGCTGTCTATGCATTAGGTAAATGTGGTGTCTCTCTCTCTCTGGCAACACAAGATGATTTTACAAGAGCAGCCACCAAACTTGAAAAAAACATGAAGTTACTGGAATCCAGGGAAGTGAGGAAATTAGCCACAGAGTTCATTAGTAATTTGTAGTTACCTAGTAATGCACCCAAAGTGAAGCACAAAAGAGAAACAGTTGGGAGATTATAGAAGCATACAAACTAAATCATGTAGAAGTTGCAGATGAAAAAGTTTGACCTTTCTCCCCCCTCCAGGTTGAATTTAAACTATGTCCCTGTGATATTCTTTGAAGTTTGACTGTTTGAAATATGGTTCTCTTCTTCAACACGCATATTGTGCTGCAAACTTCTCTTGTCTGAGAAGAGGTGTCCTGTTCTTTTTTGAAGAATGAGTTGGTCTTCAACATTAGATGATGTATGACGACCGATGTTGGGATTCCACAAAACAAAAATCATATTGAAAACTTTTGCCTACAAGTCTGCAGTGGATCAGCAGGACACTGACATTTAACACTCCTGGTGAGTCCATTGATAATCTTCAGCACTCACTTGCCAGTAGTAATTTGTCACTAATCAAGTTAAGGAAATGACAGCACTATGCCGCACAGCGTGTGTTCAGTACAGCAACAATATGCAGTACAGTGCAATAGCTTTTTCATTTCTCATCGTTTTTGTATAGAAAGGTCATTGGATAAGGGAGAAGAGCATTCCTATGGGACTATAATACCACTTTTTCAATGCTTGGATTAGACACAAAATGGGCTTCTCATACTGCTGGGTAAATATTGGAAGTGTGCAGGCCTCCAGTTCAGCCGCATCTTCATATTATAATCAAAGGGGCTTCAATTGTATGAGGTGAGATTTAGGTCCCATTCCAGGAAGACATCTTGCCTTACAGAGGCACCAGTAAATCAGAGAGCACCAACACTAGTGTTGGTATTGCCACCAGAGTGGTCATTTCCCAGAAAGCAAGATCCTTGCCAACTGTCCTCTGCTTTCAGCTTAAATAATTTTGTACCCATGACTCTTCAATTTTACTATTAAGTCCAGTATATAATATTTTATCACGCTGGTTTTGAAAGATCCATTCCATAACATCAACCATACAGAACCCTTGTTTTTTTTCCCCCCCATAAAAACACAGCATACTTCACAGCTACAGTGCACTTTTGTAGTCAGATGACCCATAACCTCCAGGACTGTTACAGAAATCACATAATTGCTAGTGTGGGGGCAGGCCATTCAGCCCATTTGAAGAGCATCCCATCCAGACTCACCCCCTATCCTATCACTGTAACCCTGCATTTCCCATGGCTAATCCAGCAAGTCTGCACATCCCTAGATACTAAGGGGCAATTTAACATGGCCAAGCCAACTAACCAGCACATCATTGGAGTGTGGAAGGAAACCTGAGCACCCAGAATGTGAATGTACAAACTCCACACAGACTGTTGCCAGAGGGTGGAATTGAACCTGGATCCCTGGTGCTGTGAGGCAGCAGTGCTAACCACTGTGACACCGTGCTACCCAGAAACATTGCCATTTTTCATCAGTTTGGCTAGAGATTTGAAATCTGGAAACCAAGTTTAAACCTAGATCAAGGCTGCAATTTATAAACTGCAGAGCTAGAACAGATTGTTCAGACTTGCTGTCAAAACCAGACAGGTTTGGACCACTGTGGCCAGGGGGTAACAGCCACATGGTTTCAGAATGAACAGTTGTTTCCACCTCCAGTGAAGCTGCTTTGTTAGAAGACTGTTACACTGCATTGGTGGTATCCAGCTCAGCAGAAGGCAGTGTGACAAGGACACTACTTGACAATGGTAGGTTCAAAACCACCTGCCATCTCCAAATATGGAAAGTAGCCATTTCATTGTATCTTCCTTCTCCTGCCTGATGCTAGTACTTCACACAGACCACGGTGGGGGCGGGGGGGCAAACTAGAGCCCCAGCTCACTACTTTTGCACCTTCTGCAGCAGAGTCTCCAGAGAGCACCTTTGACTGGCAGCCAGGCTGCACAAACTCTCTAGCACCTTCCGTCTCAGGACGAGCATCAGACTCAGACACGGATGATTTGAAGACCAGAAACAGCCCTAACAAGAGGGGAAGACCATATTGATGACTGCAGATTCAGAAACATCAGCCAACACTCAACAGATTGAGGAATAGCCTGTCCCATGCTTATTGAACTGTTATTAGTCCTTTCAAGCAAACAGCTCAAATACAGCAGTAGGGACCTGTAGATAGTGTAGCAAATCATTGGAAATGTCACACTTAGATAAGTAGTGTAGGTTTGAGAATGCTTACTGAAAAGTCCTGCGAAGAAATTGGCAGAGTTTGACTCAAATATAAATAGTAGTGTCTAATAAATATATATTTTTTCTTTGATAAAATATTCAATAAAGTTGTGTTGGACATCCCCTGACTCTTGTCCACTTTATCTTATTGTGTAGTGCCTGAGTTAAAAAAGGATTACTACAAACCCTTGGTTAGTCAGGGTACATTTATCCATCTTTCACTTCACAATACCTTAATCTGATCTGTGTTAGTTGTCACTTATTAATCCATATTTTTCAAGTAACAATTCATTTGGAGCAGATTGCAATATTTACAAAACCCTAGCCATGTACACTGGCCACACCCTAAGACGACATCTTTTATTTAACCAGAGATAGTAGGAACTGCAGATGCTGGAGAATCCGAGACAACAAGGTGCAGGGCTGGATGAACACAGCAGGCCAAGCAGCATCATAGGAGCAGAGAGGCTGACGTTTCGGGCCTAGACCCTTCATCAGAAAAGGGGGAGGGGAAGGGGGTTTTGAAATAAATAGGGAGAGAGTGGGTTTAACTATCCTCTTACTACTCATGTTTCTCAAAGTCTTAAATGCTACCTTTATGTTATCTGCTCATCAGTTCTCAGACAGATGTCTTTGTCCCTCTTACTCCTTTTACTAGTACTCAGCTAGACTCAATTCCAATTGAATTGGGATTCTGATACTCCCAGTTTTGGTTTCATTTTAATCTCAACATTTTTAAGTTATCCATTGAGTACAATATTTGGATGTCCTTTCTTTCCCTGTAAAAGGCATCTGTTTAGTCTTTCATATACATTCTCCTCTATGGATGCATCATTAAATGGTTGTTTTAATCACTAAAGACAAGTTAAAACAAAGTAGATAAAATATAGGAGCACAATTAGGCCATTAGGCCCATCAAGTCTGCGCCACCATTTGATCATGGATGATATGGTTCTCAACACCATTCTCCTGCCTTCTCCCTGTATCCCTTGAACTTGTTACTAATCAAGAACCCATTTATCTCTGTCTTAAATACACTCAGTGAGTTGGCCACCACAACCTTCTGCAGTAAGAAGTTCCACAGATTCAGTGACTGAAGAAATTTCTCCTCAACTCAGATCTAAAGGGCTGACCCTTCACTTTGAGGCTGTGCCCTTGGGTCTTGATGTCTACTAGTGGAAACACCTCATGTGTCAGTCTATCCAGGCCTCTATTCTGTGGTGGTTCAGGGAGCATCAATTTGAGTATTTGTTTGGTCAGTTGTATAGTATCCTAGCAGTTAGACTTGGATATTTCTGTCCTAAATTCCTGCATAATTATCTGAAGTCTCCAGCACTGGCTTGGAGTTGGCAAGTTGAGAAGCATCTTGCTAAGGGAGTTTCTCAGCAGAAGTTCAAGTGTCCTGGACTATTCCAATGCAGATCAACACATCAGGAATTCTGGGGAGTCCTTCTCATGTGCTGAGGTCATGTATACAGACCTGAAGGAATAAAGACAAGAAGAGGAGTAGCTGTTCTGTTGTGTAGTGTTGAACCTGGTACTGTACAATGTTTGAGATGTCTCCTGGTTAGTGTCTGGAGACACAGAAATAGTATCTAGATTTATGGAATAGAAATGGTTACTGCAGGGGGAAGATTATTAGTTTTATTTTACAGTTTGAAAAGTTATCCACTTATTTTCGTTCCAGGTATCATCATTATACTTTTAAATTTTTCCTTTAAAAGCATTCATTGATTCTGCTGTCATCTCCAAAACTTGTATTGGACTGAAGTCCATGTTCTAACAATACTTTACAGCAATTACAATTCTCCCAAACTGCCCTTTTATTTTCATGTTGAAGGTCTTGTGCTGGCATCCTTTGGGTACAGGAGTCATTGCTTGTGACTTGAAAATTTGAACTTTGAAAGTTAGAGTTGCATCCTCATGTAGCTCATTGTAACCTTTAGTCAGATGGCATTCCTACTACTGTCTGCCTGAGCAGCTATCCTAGGGCTATCTAGCATTGGCAGAGTGTAAGTGTACAGACAACCTTAAAGGCAGTCTGCCCCTCAACAGGGAAGGTGCACTGAAGAGGATCACAGAAACTGCTGCTGATTTCTGGCACTGCAACTCTAAAACAAGGAAAATGGATCAGAGAGAACATTTACTGGTTCTCAGATGTAGCCCTGGAGGTCTTATTCTTGGAGATATAAGAACAGGGAAGTGTAAGATTTCTATGCTGAGGTGAGGGAGTGTCAAGAGGCCTTCATGGTGCATACTCAGAAGGGTGTGTGTGTAGGTATGAAGGATGGTCAGTGTCTGGCCAGCAGTGTCACTGCACTCATGTGAATGGCCAAAGTCAATGAATGCATCTTCAAAAATCTATCTAACCAATGATGCTTCAGTCTATCACTCTTCCACATTCCACAGCTCTCCACCCAACACCCCACCCACACCCCCCCCACCCCCCCCCAACCCCCCCCCACAACCTCCACCCCATCTCATCCGATCATAAGCCTCACATCTGACACCCAGATATTCTACCTCATTCTTATACACATCATTTGCACCTGCAGTTCCCACAGCTTACATATCCCAATTCACAAGGCCACATCATCCCCAATCATAATGTGGGACAGTTACTGACATCCTATCTTCTCTTCTTGCAGGACAGGATGAATTAAAATAAAGGAAATTAGTTGGGCGTTATGGATGCCTGCATCACTTAAGTCCCCCAGAAAAGACAGCTTCCTGGATCATGGAGCTGGCTGCAATACAGAATAATTTCAAGCTGAGAAGACTGTGGGGGCTGGAATTAGTACCAATCTTCTATCTTTTCCCAACTTGTAGACCCCCCTCCCCCCCAAAATCCTATCTGGCATGATTATTAAGCTGCTGGAAGGTGAGGCTAAGGACATCTTGTTTTGCCTACTGCACTTTTTTCCCCACCCAACAACATTCCCCTTTGAGCTCCTGCTTTCAAACACCGAAGAACTATTGCCAATCCACAATAGCAATCCCAGGAAGAGGGCAGAGACAGACCAACACCACAGCACTATTGAAAAGTCTGACACCTTCAGCTAGCAATGCCAATACTGGATTTCCATGTACCTGCAAGATTAATGTAGAAGCAGGAACTGTATGTATCAGGCCACTGAGGGCTATGGTCAAACAGGAGCAAATAGCCCATGAAATAGGCTCATTTTCAAGGCACACAGTGGAGTCTGGATTTGACTTAGCAGGCAGTCATTAGGCAGATATTGCCCTCTCTCCTGTCAAGCCATTGATTTCAATGCAACAGCACTAAAGAAAAACCAAAAGAACTGCAGATGCTGTAAATCAGGAACACAGTTGCTGGAAGAGCTCAGCAGGTCTGGCAGCATCTGAGAAGGAGAAAACAGTTAACTCAGTTCTGAGGAAGGGACACCAGACCCAAAACATTAACTCTTTTCTCCTTCATAGATGCTGCCAGACCAGCTGAGCTTTTCCAGCAAATTTGCAGTAGCACTAAAGCCCTATCCTAAATGCAGCCATTTTTGTGAATGGATTAACTTCTTCCACATCCCTGTAAGGATACATTAATGCAGGATCAAACAAGTCAAGTTTCCCAAATAACAGCATGCTTACCCCAGCTCATAGAACAACTGGTGGAAGCAAATATCTTCAGGAGCACACTTTTCTCTCATCACCACTGAAATAACTCCACTATCCCATCACCAAGTCACCCTTTATTTACACAAAGGGAGTCCTTGACACTGAGCCAGCTCTCAGAGTTAATGAATCCTCTGACACTCCTGTTTATATCTGTCAGCCAGGGTTCCCTGATTGGACCAGGTTAACAGCCCCAATCAGGAAACACATACTCAATGATGAAGAGACAACAAGGTGCAGGGCTGGATGAACACAGCAGGCCAAGCAGCATCATAGGAGCAGAGAGGCTGACATTTCGGGCCTAGACCCTTCATGATGAACACTGGCTGACCTCATTAGAGTAACATACTAATCATGGGAGATTTTTATCTACAAATAGATTGGAAAAGTCGAATGGTAAATTTAGTTCAGATGAGGAATGCATCAAATGTTTTTAGGATAGTTTCTTAGAATAGCATATTTGGAGAAAACTGGATAGCTGGCTATACTCAACCTGGTGTTGTGCAAAGAGATAGTATTATGTGATGATCTCATTGTGAATAGAGTCACCACCTTTCTCTTGTCATTTCTTAATGTGCTATCTCTTTCAAGATTCAGGTCTAGTCCTTTTTTTTTAAATGTTTAATGGGATGTGACATCACTGTCTTGGCCAGCATTTATAGTCTGCCCCTGGTTTAGAAGCTGGTGGTGAGCTGCCTTCTCGAACTGCTGCAGTCCACTTGGTGTAAGTACACCAGGATAGGGACAGGGAGGGATTTCCAGGAATATGACCCAGTGGCACCAAAGGAACAGTGATACCTTTCCATGTTAGGATGGTGAGGGATTTGGACAGGAACTTGCAGGTGATGATATACATCTGCAGCCCTGTTCTTCCAGCTGGTAGTAGTTGTGGATTTGAAATGTGCCTGGCAAGTCTTGGTGAATTTCTTGTTGATCGTACACACTGCTGTTACTGAGCATTGGTGGTGTAGGGAGTGAATGTTTGTGGATGTGGCACAAAAAAAATGGGCTTTTTCCTTGGTGGTGTCAAGCTTAAAGTGTTGTCTGCACTCTTCCAGGGAAGTGGGGAATATTCCATCACTCTCATGACCTGTGCTTTACAGATGATGGACAGGTTCTGGGGAGTCAGGAGGTGAGTTACTCACTGCAGTATTCCTCGCCTCTGAACTGCTCTTCATCCCAGCATTTATATGACCAGTCTGATTCAGTTTCTGGTAAATAGTAACCTCCAGGATATTGATAGCAGGAGATACAATTGTGCTAATGTCTTTGAATGTTAAGGACACTTATTAGATTCTCTCTTATTGGAGCTTTTGTAAGGCACAATTGTTGTCTGCTATTGTCAGTTTGAGTCCAGATATTGTCCAGGTGTTGCTTTACATGGACAAGGGCCGCTTGCCACAGAGAGCTGCAGGGGCAGAGTCCTTGTGTATATTTAAGGCTGAGATAGCTCGCTCTTGATCAGTCTGGGTATAAAGGATAATGGGGAAATGGGCAGGAAAGTGAACGTGAGGAATGTCAGATCAGCCATGATCCTATTGAATAGCAGAGCAGACTCGAGGGGCCAAATAGCCTACTTCTGTTCCTATACCTTGTGGACTTATGGTTTCATGGTAAACCAGACCATTTAAGAATTGCACACTTTCCTTCTCTAAAGGTCATTCATGAAACAGCAACAACGTGTGAGGATAGTTGTCACTGTCACCATTTCAGAGAGCTTGAGAATCCAGATTGAATAACCAAAGTAAAATTATTGCAGCTGCCTTTGCAGAAATTAAACTTGTGTTTCCAGAGCATTAGCCTTGGCATTTGAATTACTAACGTGCTGATATTACTACGCAAACATCTCCTTCAAGAAGGCAAAAGGAACTTTGTTTTCATGTTTCATCCAAAAAGATAGTCCATCAACACAGCACTCTCTGAGCACTGATAGTAGGAACTGCAGATGCTGGAGAATCTGAGATAACAAGGTGTAGAGCTGGATGAACACAGCAGGCCA
>NC_063337.1:104724492-104728425 GCF_021869965.1 Rhincodon typus | reverse complement strand
GAGGAGCAGGAGGAGGAGGTGGAGGAGGAGGAGCTCCTCTGATGCTGCTTGGCCTGCTGTGTTCATCCAGGTCTACTCTCTGAGCACTGGTGTGTCAGCCTAGAGCTGTGCTAAAATCTTCAGAGCACAGCTGGCAATACCCAGTACTGACACACTTCAGGCTGCACTTGTGTTAATGTCTTCAATGAATTGATCCACTATTGGCTTTGTTTTTAAATTTCCATCTCTCCTACCTTGCTCACTTTGCTGGCTTTCATACTAGCTTCAGAAGGAGAGCGTTTATGCGGAATACAGAGGAATTAAATCGTGATGAAATTTGCAATTTTTTGTGAATTAATCATGAATTATTAAAGCAAGAAAAGTAATATTAAAACAAAATTTAAAAAGTAAACAATTGGGGTACTAACTGAAATGCAGAATTACTAACAAATAATGCTCGCTTAGCGTATCTCTAACAGGGAAAAAATATCCCTAGTACATTAATAGAGAGAAAAATAACTTAAAAAATATTTGCTGTAACTCTATGTAACAACTCTTCCCTTGGCACCTGTCATTGTACGCTGCTCAAAGTGGCTACACACTATCATAAAAACCACAGAAAATCACATGCCGTGTTTTCTGAGACATGGCAATCACTGTCAGATTGCCGACCCATTCCTACTTTCTGATGTTAAGGAAGAGCTCTGGGTTTCTGAAAATGGGATCTGATCAGGACTCCTTAAGAAATGCAGAGTATACTTTAAATCTGAGCGATCTGCCATGGCACAGGATTTATCGGGCGAAGCCATGTCGTGCTCCCTTTCTCACACCCATCAGTTGCTGCATTCTGAGACCTAAATATCCAACATCATACACTGCCACTTGGACATTGTCTGTGAAAGGATAATTACATAACATGAGTGTGAGGTTAGGTGAGGGAGCCAGGGAACAGCATGGGTAATGTGCTATCAGAATGGGGCAGTAAGTGGGTAGGGAATAGGGGTTTAGGTGGGTAGGTTGGAGAGCTCAAGGTAGGAAGGGAGCCAGTTAAGAGATGGAGAGTTTGGGGAAGGTCAGGGTAAGTGAGAACGATCAGGTCTTGTGGATTGGGATTGTTGTTGAGTCATGTCGGGAGGTTGTGGACAGGTGGTGTTGGATTGTTAGGGGGGTGGTGAGATAGGGGCAGGGAGGAGGGAATGTCAGGTCTTCTGGCAGGAGGTTGTTGGGTCTTTGGTGGGGACAATGATGTTGGGTCTTGGTTGAAGGAAGGAGAGTGTCCATGCTCAGGGGAAGGGGGTGGTGTTGGTGGATGTCTAGATTCAGGGAGAAAATGGATGTGTTGGGTAAGGGTTCCAGGAGGTTATAAGGGGCCAGAGGTACTGTAATTGAGAGGGTGGAATGTGGTACATTGGGGTTTCAGTTTATAGCTACCCAAGAGGAAGGTAAGGTTATTCATTTCTAATGCTTCCTGGGTAACTATTTACTGAACCGCAATAGAACTTTTCAAATTTTGTAAATTAAAAAGGAACTTTCAGATGGTTCCTGGCTCCATGGAATTGCTCAACAGAATCTTTAATTTCCCAAGTAATTCTCTTGAAAGTAGGGAAACTGATGGAGACTATAACACAGGATAAGGCAAATATACACTTTGAGAGAAATCAGCTAACAGTAGACAGTCAACATGACCTTGTCAATGGCAGGTCATATCTGACAAACTTAGTTGGGTTTTTTTATGAGGTGACACAGGAAAACATTTAACACGATGCCTCATGGCAGGTTGGTTAGCAAATTAGAAATGTTTAGGATTGATGGGTCCTTGGCAGCATGGATTAGAAGTTGGCTAAAGGACAAGAAACACAGGGTAGGGAGAGATGAATATTTCTCAGATTGGAGATGAATTGAACATTGTGCTAACCAGGTATTGAGGTTGAACCCTTACCTTTCTGATTTATATAAACGATTTGGAGATGGGCGTGGAGGGCAAAATCTCTAAATTTGCAGATGGTACTAAGGTAGGGAGAATAGTGAAATATGAGGATGATGCTGATTGACTTCAGAGGGAAATTGATAAGATACCTGGTAGATGAATTTTAGTGCAGAAAAATTTGAGATAATATATATTGGTGGAAGAAAATCAGAGAGACCATACAGACCGTGCAATTTTTAAGGGAGTACAGGAGCAGAGAGACCTTTGCAGGTGGCCAGGCAAATTGAAGCAGTTGTTAAGAAGGCTTATAGGATCCTTCAGTTTGTAAATAGAGGCACAGAGTATAAAAGCAAGGAAGTGATGGTAATTTCTATAAATCATTGTTTAGACCACATTTGGAGCATTATGTTCAGTTCTGGGCAACTTATTGAAGGAAGGAACTTAAAGAGTGCAAAGGAAATTTACTATAGTGAGAGATTTTAGGTACAAGGCAAAATTAGAGATATTAGACTTATTCTCTTTGGAGCAGAGAAGATTAAGAGGTGACCTTACTGAGGTGTTCAAAATTATGAACAATTTCACAGGGTAAAGAAAAATATTCTGTTTCCACTTGTTGGTATGTCAGTAACTTGGGTTACAATTTTAAGACCGTCAGCAAGAGAGCTAGGAGTGACATGAGACAAAACTTCTTTACTCAGAGAATTGTTAGGATTTGGAATGCACTGCCTGGGAGAGTGGTGAAGGTGGATTCCATATGAGGTTTTAAAAGAGAAAGCTGGATATATATTTGAAAATGATGAGTTTAGAGGGCTACAGAGTCAGGGCTGGAGAATGGAACTAGTTGGGTAGCTCTTTCACAAGCTGGTACAGACACGATGGGTTGAATGGCCTCCTTCTGTACTGTGTTATAAAGTGGAGGCTGACCCCAGCCCTGAGAACTAAAACCAAAGAGGAGTTCCTCGCCATATATTCTGTAAAAGGAATGTGAAAAGTAGTGTAGCCTGCCTTTCAGCAACTTCTAGTGGTTAAATAAAACAAATCCATGACACTCAGTTTACAATCAACAAGTAACAATTTATCTAACTCTAACAGTGAACAAATTAACTAAACTATTAATAAACCAAATAAACCCTGTCTAACTACTAGCTATTCCTGAATAAGCAAGACTCTGTGAAGAAAAAATTAGAGTTAACGTTCTGAGGAAGGGTCCCTGGACCCGAAACGTTAACTCCGGTTTTATTTTCTTCACGGATGATGCCAGACCTGCTGAGCTTTTCAAACAACTTCTGTTTTTGTTCCTGATTTACAGCATCTGCAGTTCTTTCAGTTTTTATTTAAAATTCTAATGGCACGCTGTTCCAGTAAATAAAAGTCCCATTTATATAAAGTAAAATAGAATTTAGTCTCTTGAAATTACAGCCAGGTTACGTGTCTTCCGGAATGTTCTGTGCCTTCTCCATCGAGTGTTCTGTCAGGGACACCTTCTCAATCAATTCTTTTGTCAGGAATATTAACTAGTTGTGCCGTTGGTACCTTTGATTTAGATAGTGCTTTATCGAAGACTTAGAGAAGACTGTGATATCCAGCGATTCTATCTTGCAAGCTGAGAGCTGTTTACTCTGGCAGATAGCAGTTAGCTCTCCTGTCTTTTTCCAATTGCCCTCTCCTTTTATACCCTTGATGAGATATCAATTTCTTACAGTAGGATTAGTCCTATGTTGTCAAAATCATCAGATTTAAATTTAAGATAACAAGGTGTAGAGCTGGATGAACACAGCAGGCCAAGCAGCATCAGAGGAGCAGGAAAGCTGACGTTTCGGGTCTGGACCCTTCTTCAGAAAATTTAAATTTAATTTTATTTAAATTTAAATTTAATTGGTTTTTGATATCTAAGTACCTGAGTCAAACTGATTGGCTAAATTTAAAACTTGTCTTGGTAAAAACTGTATCAGAGATAGTAGGAACTGCAGATGCTGGAGAATCCGAGACAACAAGGTGCAGGGCTGGATGAACACAGCAGGCCAAGC
>NC_063337.1:104708946-104724092 GCF_021869965.1 Rhincodon typus | reverse complement strand
CGAAACGTCAGCCTCTCTTCTCCTATGATGCTGCTTGGCCTGCTGTGTTCATCCAGCCCTGCACCTTGTTGTCTTGGTAAAAACTATATCTTGACTTGTTAATTGCATGGCCTTTTGATGCAAATGTTTCAATTCCGGTGCTCTCTGTGTACTTGCAAACTTTCAAGCTGCTCATAGACATCCCTTTTAAATCTCTAAGCGTAGAAAAAGCACGTTATCTTTTGAAGGGACCACACAATGTTTCCCTCCACCACCCCACCCACATTTTACAATCACCAAATTCTAACTTCCTATCTTCCTATCCACAAATATTCTACCGAACTTCGCAACAACTGTAAAATTCTATGATTTTATTCAAATTCTGCTACATTAGGGATTCAGCAGTGATCAATAGATAATTCCCACTTACATTACTGAAGTGACTATCTGGTTGTAAAAACATCAAGGCTCATATTTTCTTTGAACAGATAGTAACATTCCACTTCTCTACTGACAAACACTATTAATTGTGGAACTGAGCTACACAGAATGGCAACATAGGTTTAAACACAGTCTATCCTGGTTGACTCCCCCAATCCTTTTATTCAATCATGGGGTGGGGGACGTCGCTGGCTAGACCAACATTTATTGCCCATCCCTAATTGCCCAGAGGGCAGATATGAGTCAACCACATTGCTGTGGGTCTGGAGTCACCTGTAGGCCAGACCAGGTAAGGATGGCAGTTTCCTTCCCTAAAGGACATTAGTGAATCAGATGGGTTTTTCCAACAACTGTAAATGGATTCATGGCCATCATTAGACTCTTAATTCCAGATATTTATTGAATTCAAATTACACCACCCGCCATGGCAGGGTTTGAACCCAGGTCCCCAGGACATTCTATTAACCAGTCCACGGATAGGGAGGGCAAGGAATAGTCAGGCTTTCTACTGCAGTTTGCGAGCCAGAAACTGCTTTAGCAAAGTACATCGTACAATTGTTGACTGAGATTATTGTAATAGTGTGCCCTGGTCAAATAGTCTCCAGACTCCCTGGCTAGGCTCTTAAATCATTTTTTTAACATTGACAAAATCAAATTTCTCATGAAAATATTTGATTTCCTGCACTATCTTGGACCTTTGTCATTTCACATCCAGTGAGACATTTTTTTGTTATGAAGGTAAATACATATGACAGTACATTGACAAACAAATCACCCAGTGTAGCACAAACAACTCTATTTATAGTATTAAGTGTAGAGTACAAGTCTCAGGCTACCAAACAGAATATTTAAAATATTTGATAGGTGGCATTGCCTTGGAAGAGCTGCATTGGAGGTTTTAATGCTATCCACATTTGTAGTTGGCTGAGACTCAGCAATAATGCTTCATATACCTGAAGAGTGGAGGCATTACAGTGCCATAAGATTAAAAAAGAGCTTTATAATATCTCTGGTTTATATATGACAATATCCACGATAAATTTCAAAATCACACTTACAACAATGAGTGGAAATAAACTGTTGGTGTACTTTTAGAATATTTCTTAGGAAGAATGGTCTTCCCTAATTCAATTTAAAGTTAAATTATTGATGCAGAATGTGAACACTGCTGTAGTGTTCTCTATAAATTAGGGGAGAAGCAGGGAAGGGAGATCAAAATCAGGCAACTGAACAAGCAATTTGGTAAAGCAATACGCAGATATGTGGAGGTTGTAAACAGGGGAATAAAGTCAAGGAAGAACATATCAGCAAAATGAAAAAAATAATTGAATGTTAAAAATAGTTAGAACATAAGGAACAAAGGATAAGGTATTAGAATAAATATGACACACTGAAAAGGTTGGTGCAATTAGACTTAGTGAAACTTAATTGAAACTAAAGGATAAAAAAGTGAGCAATTCTAAAATTACAAGACGTTCAGAATAATGAAATGGTAATTGGAAGAAGCTTTGTACTCACAGTTAATGTCATCGCCAAAGAGTTGATAGCTGTATAGAATAACTTATGCTGTGGCTAAGTGTGAAATACAGATGTATATATATCATCCTGAATTTCTTTACTAACAATCAAATACATGCCTTTTGTGTTTGAAATACATTTTATATATGCCACTAATTTAAGTATGTCCCCTAGTTGCTGGATGGATTGATGGCAGTTGCTTTTGAAGACACAAGTTATTTTGTGGGCAAGATTCACTATTGGTTTCAATTGGAACTTCTTGTTAACAATGGAGTGTGGTGCCGGTTTATATATTCTTGTGATAACAAAATATCTAAGCAGTTGAAATCCAATACAATTAAATAAACAGGTAATTTTCTGACTATTAGTTTGTAGCTGTAATTAGTTAAGAATAATAAGTGATATTGAAACAGTTACTAGGAAATTACAGTGATGAAAATGTTACAATTAAGTAAGTGTAAGGCAATAATGAAAGAAGAATTGACTGTAACGTTTGATCCATGTGGGAAAGTCATGTTTGTGATTGCCCCTTGGAGCACAGAAGACACAATGAGGAAAATGTTAACCCCAAAACAACTGCAAAGTAAAACAGTAAAAACTTTCATTTCTAAGCCTTACCTTTCTGAAACCCACCAATTCCCAATTTTAAAAGACACGGGGGAAGGTGTCAAGTTACCAACTGGTTCTGAATGACTCAATGATATTTAAATATGTTAATAAGGCTGCATGCCACACAGGTTTTTGGTTTCCTCCCTGCCTCAGTTTTATCACTGGCTGGTCAGGAATACCAGGCCTTGTTTAAAAATGGCAGTCAATGTCTACACCAAAATCTTGAAATTGAACTTAATACAAGACAATACAACACATTAAAAGGCCATTTGACCCACTAAGCCTGCGCTGATTCCTAGTCCATATTTAGACCTGCTACTTATTGATCACATGCAGTTTCTATCCCTCTGCTCACCTCCCGTTTATGTGTCCATGAAGATATGCCTTAAGCTTTGCTAACGTGCCTTCTTCCATCACCTCCACTGGCCGTGCATTCCAGGCACCCACCCACCCGCTGTGTGAAAAATGTTCCCCACACTTCTCCCCTAAACATTCTCCCTCTCACTTTGAACCTGTGCCTTTCTGTAGTTGACCTTTCCACCCTAGGAAAAAGCATCTGACTGTCCATCCTATCTATGCCTCTCTTAATTTTGTACAACTCTATCAGGTCACCACTCAGCCTGCATCTTTCCAGTGAAAACAATTTGGGTTTTTCCAACTTCTCCTCATGACTAAAACCCTCCAGAGCAGGCAACATCCTGGTAAACCTTCTCTGTACCCTCTCCAAAGCATCTACGTCCTTCTGGTAGTTTGGCAAACAGAACTGCACTCAATGTTCCAAATGTGGCCGAAGTAAAATTTTATACAGCTGTAACATAACTTGTCAAGGTTTGTATTCAACAACATAGCTGATTAAGGCAAGAGTGCTGTATCCCTTCTTGACCACCTTATCCACCTGTGTTGCCACTTTCAGTGTTCTGTGGATCTGTACACCCAGGTCCCTCTGTATATCAATGCTCCTAAGGGCTCTGCTGATTATTGTATAATTTGCACCTAAATTTGATCTTCCAAAATGCACCACATCACATTTGTTCAGATTAAATTCTATTTGCCATTTCTCTGCCCAAATCTGCAATCTATCTAATCCCGTTGTATCCATTGACAATCCTCCTCACCATCTGCAACTCCACCAATTTTGGTGTCAACCGCAAATTTACTAATAAGACCCATTTACATTTTCCACCAGATAATTTATACACATTACAAATAACAGAGGTCCCAACACTGATCCCTGCAAAACACCACTGATCTCAATTCTGAAAAACACCTTCCGCTGCTACTCTCTGTCTTCTATCACCAAACTAGTTTTGCAACCATCTATTCAGCTCATTCCCATGAGAGTCTACCCTTTGTATCAGCCTGCCATGAGGTACCTTATTAAATGCCTTACTGAAGTCTATGTAGACAACATTCACTGCCCTTCCCTCATCAATCATTCTTGTCACCTCCTTAAAAAACTCGATCAAGTTGGTATGACATGACATTCTCTGCACAAACCCATGCTGACTATTACTAACAAATCCATTCACTTCCAAGTGTGAATAAGTCCTCTGTCTCAGTACCGTCTCCAACAGCTTCGCCACCACTGATATCAGGTCAGTGGCCAGTAATTACTGGAATATCTCAGTTTCCTGTCTTAAGCGAAGGAGTAACATTGACTATTCTCCAGTCCTATGGAGCCTCACCTGAGGCCAAAGAGGATGCAAAGATATCTGTTAATGCCCCAGCTACTTCCTCACTTTCCTCCCACAGTATCCTGGGATAGATCCCATCTGGCCCTGGGAGTTTGTCTATCTTAATGTATTTCAAGACAGCCAGCACTTCTTCCTTTGTTATGTCGACCTGCTCAAGAGTATTCACACACCTTTCCCTAACCTCAACATCTCTTCTGCTTTATATTTTGGCATTATATTCTGTGCCTAACTTTATTTTCTGTATTTCAAGATGGCACTGGATAGTGGCAAAAACTAAACAACACGTTTCACTGTATTTGTAATCCATGTGACAATAAATAAATCTAATCTAATCTAATCTAATCTAATCTAATCCCTCACATCCACTCTTTGTGAATACCAATGTGAAATGCCCATTAAAGATCTCACCCAGTTCCTCTGGATCTACACATTTCCTCCCTCCTTTATCCTTGAGTGGGCCTACTCTTTCCCTTAGCTACGCTCTTGCTCCTAATATATGTCAAAAATACTGTGGGATTCTCTGTAACCTTTCTGGCCAAGGACATTTCATAGGCCCTCCTAGCCTTCCTAATTCCCCATTTGAGCTCCTTCGTATTTCTGTATATTCTTCAAGGAGCTTAGGTATCCTTCTTTTTTTGTTTGACAAAGCTGATAATTTCTCTTATCTTCCAAGGTTCCCGAATCCTGCCATTTTTATAGGAACACGCCTGTCCTGCACTTTAATAACTGGTTTTTAAAAGGCTCCTAAATATCAGATGTGGATATATTCTCAAACAGCCACTCCCAATGCACAATCTTCAATTCTTGCCTAATTCGGTTATAGTTAGCCTTCCCCAGTTTCACACCTTCACCCGAGGTCCACTATCAATAGGGAGTTGAGCTAAAACCTCTTAATGACAATGGGCACTAACTGTTGTGTTTTTCTCAACATAAGATGTCCTCTTTCTACTAGTCTTCCGAGTGTTCCAACAGAAGATTCAGCAAAGTTAGTGGAAGGCTGCAGGGAAGCTGAGAGATTCCCATGGCTGGTGAATTCTGGATGCTGAGCTGGCAAGCCAATGCACTGTAGTCATGGCTTGGACAGTCTGGATTACTTGGTCATTTGGCACCAAACATCTATATGGGCTGAGGGGTGATGTGGATGTGCTGGTGTTGGACTGGGATGGACAGGTCAAAAATCACATGACACCAGGTTATAGTCCAACAGATTTATTTGAAAACACAAGCTTTCAAGCTCAGCTGCTTCCTTAGGCCTAATGTGAGAGAGAAGGTATAAGATATAGAATTTATGAGCAAAAAGGTAACAACCCTAAAACTCGTTGCCTCTTTTTGAATCCTTAATCAGTTAGGAAGGAGACCACTAATTAAAATGCAAAATCTAGATTTTTTTTAAAGTCATTTTGCAGAGATAATTAAAGGTTTTAGCAATTTTTACAAGAGGTGGCATCTCAGGTCAGACAATGCATTTTAGGTGTGAGGTCTTGCTTAGAATCTGTCTATGTTTTAAACTGAAGTCAGGTTTTATTTAAGCAAAACAGAATGTATTTTCAACTGCACAAGCATCTTGGATGAAATAACTCGTGTGTGTGTGTGTGTGTGTGTGTGTGTGTGTGCGCGCGCGCGTGGGAGTACACAGCATGGTGGGGTCACCTGTAGTGCAACATGAACCCAAGATCATGATTGAGGCCGTTCTCATGAGTACGGGACTTAGCTACCAGCCTCTGCTCAGCAATTTTGCGTTGTTGTGTATCTCAAAGTCCACCTTGGAGGGCATTCACACACACACACACACACACATACACACACACACACACACACACACACACACACACATACACACACACACACACACACACAACACACACACACACACACACACACACACACACAACACACATGCACATGCACACACACACATACACACACACACACACACACACACACACATACACACACACACACACACATACACACACACACACACACATACACACACACACACACACACACACACACACACAACACACATGCACATGCACAAGCGCAGGCACGCACATAAATTATTTCATTCAAGTTGTTTCTGTAGTTGCAGATACATTCTGTTTTGCTCAAAAAACAAACCTGACCCCAGGTTAATACATAGACAGATTCTAAGCAAGACCTCACACCTAAAATGCATTGATCTGAGATGACCTGAGATGTCACCTCTTGTATGCATTGATAAAATTTTTAATTATCTTGGGACAATGACTTGAAAGGAACCTAGATTTTGCATTTTAATCAGTAGTCTCCTTCCTAACTGATTAAAGATTCAACAAGAGGCGAGCAGTTTTAGGGTTATTACCTTTCTGCTAATAAATTCTGAGTCTTATACTCTCTCTCTCACACTACACGTGAGGAAGTAGCTGAGCTTTGAAAGCTCGCGTTTTCAAATAAACTTGTTGGAATATAACCTAGTGTTCTGTGATTTTTGACCTTGGCTAAGGGACGACAAAGGAATGAATGTGCTAAGATTCTGAGAGGTCAAATTGTTTCATTCGTACAGTACCACTGCCATTCCAATGGAACTGGCTTTCCTCAGTTCCACAGATAAATGTTACAGCTCGAACCGATTTTCTCTGTCAATCCATCCAAAGTGAAGCGTGGGTTTGAATAGGGCAGCTAATAGAGCTTTCACCAATACTGCGATGTGTGAAAACCCAAAGAGTCTAATGGCAGTCTCTGCATTTCTCTCTGGTGAAATGTCTCTTGGATTCTCCCTGCCTCGAGTATTTGCTGTTGTTGAGCAGCACCATGTGGCTTACCACATACGGACTGATCTACTTCTAACCCAGCTCGGTACCTGTCTCTGTTTATATGCTTGATGGGCATGGAACCTCTTCAAAAGTATTTACCACCTATTCATCTCAGGGGACTACAATTGTTCAGAAAGATCTAAAGGAAAAACAGAGGGGTCTGGATGGATGGATGGATGAGGGAAGCAGAACAGTTGCAGAAGACATGCATGTTGTCATTGCTGTGTACACTAGTCTCCGATAAAGAATACCCCCTGTTTATTGAAATTCAAAATGCTTAATGTGCATAACTCTGGAAGATGCGGAAGGTTTTTTTTATGGCTTGCTGTTGTAACTGACTTTTATTTTATTCATTCATGGGATGAGGGACATTGCCGGCCAGGTAGCATTTATTGCCCACCCCTAATTATCCAGAGGGCAGTTAAGAGTCAATCACATTGCTGTGGGTCTGGAGTCACTTGTAGGCCAGACCAGTTAAGGATGGCAGTTTCCTTCCCTAAAGGACATTAGTGAACCAGATGGGTTTTTCCTAACAATCAACAACGGATTCATGGTCATCATTTAATTCTTAGTTCCAGATATTTATTGAATTCAAATTCCATCATCTGCTGTGGTGGGATTTGAACCCAGGTCCCCAGAACATTGTCTGGATCTCTGGATTAACAGTCCAGCATTAATACCACTAGGCCATCACCTCCTCCTGATGGTTGAGGATATGAGGCTAAATGTTCATCTTCAGCTTCTGCTTCTCTCATGATTAATGAGTTGTTTGAACTGGAGGCATAATGAATGAGAATTAATGAATAGCAATTAAAAAGTAAAGTGCAAATGTGTGCATCTTAGTCCAATATTGTAAACAGTGAGTGAGAGAAGATGCAAACAGATGAGGAACTGTTGAGTAGAGTGTGTTGTGTCGTAGGAGTTATGACACAAGGATTTTGCAAAGGCTGGCACTGGGAAAAGAATGTTCATAGCTGGCGTGAAGGCATTAAGCCATCTTGGACTATCTCCAACAAGAAAGAATCTAACTATATCCTCTTAACATTCAATGGTCATTACCATTGCTGAATACCACAATTTTGATATCTAGAGGGTTACCATTTGCTAGAGGCTGAACTGGACCAGCTTTTTAAATACTGTGATTACAAAAACAGGTCAGAGACTAAGACTTTGAGGCAAGTAACTCCCCAAAACCCATTTACCATCCATGAGAAGAGAGGACTAATTTGTTCTTGAGTGGACTTTCATTGACAGAGCATTGCAATGGAAAATGCACTGGTTAATTTATCATTTCTGTGCACTACTCAACTTCTATATTACCAACAGGTCATCTTCAATGATTTTAGCTAAGTCCAACTGCATTGGGTTTTTGGAAGGTTTTCACTGTGAGACATAATGAGATCTCTTGCCATATCTTGCCAAACTCTCTTCACTAATTACCCCTTTGAGACCTCTCACATTTAATCTTCCCCCCGCCATACCTTATGGTGCTCCCAGACAAACACATCACTCAGCAGATATCTGCCAAAAGCCCATCATTCCTTTGGCATGTGCCATTTTTGGAAGCTGGTGGCGTGCGCAGACAAGAACTGCAAGTGAGGAACTGCCCTGCACACCTTCTGATATTTGTCCTGGAGATGGCTGACGGGGTGAAATTGATGCCCTGCTTTACTGACAGAATGCTGGAGGTCCTCCTGGATGCGGTTGTGCCAATGAGGACCATCCTTCTCCCCCAGGACCAGCTGTTGGGCCTATGACACGAGGCCAAGCCAGCCTGGTCTAAGGTTACCACCCGTGTTGAAGCAGTCTCAGTTGTATGCAGGTATGTTCTGATCTGGAGGTGCCGGTGTTGGACAAAGTCAGAAGTTACACTGGGACTGGGAAAATAAAAAAAAAGTGTGCGCATGGTGGCTCAGTGGTTAGCACTGCTGCCTCACAGCACCAGGGACCCAGGTTCAATTCCACCCTTGGGCGACTGTCTGTGCGGGTTTGCTCTGGTTTCCTCCCACAGTCCAAAAATGTGCAGGTTAGGTGGATTGGCCATGCTAAATTGCCCCATAGTGTCCAGGGATGTAGAGGTTATGGTGCGTTAGCCATGGGAAATGTTGGGTTACAGGATAAGGTAGAGTGATGGGTCTCGGTGGGATGTTTTTTTGGAGGGTTAGTGTGGACTTCTTAAGCCAAATAGCCTGCTTCCATACTGTAGGGTTTCTGTCCTGCCAGATTATAGTCCAACAGGTGTATTTAATGTCACAATCTTTCAGAGCGCTGCTCCTTTGTCATGTGAAGTCTGAACGTGAGGTATATTCAGTGCTGTAGGAATAAGGTCAATGTCCTTCTCCACTTCACTAGGGTAAGTGCCAACATCTTTTCTCCATTAGCTCACACTCACATTATTTGCTGAAGTTGCTAGTTCAACATACCACCCTGTTCCCTGGCCAACATCTCTGTCTCAGGCTGGCTTCAGTGCTCCAGCGAAGCTCAGCACAAGCTCTAATAACAGCACCTCATTTTCTGTTGGGTATTCTATAGCCTTATTGACTCAATATCGAGTTCAACAATTTTATGGCTTAAGGCACCTTCTCCCATCTCCTTACCTCAACTCCCACACACCAGGCCTTGTTATCACATGGTCTGCTATTACACACTACCTATTATTAGCCACTAATAGCCCCCATTAGCAGCCATTCATTATCCTAGGCTGACCCTTATCCACTCTTTTGTCTGTACAACTGTTCTGTCTCTTTGGACTCTAGTTCCACCTCTAGTTTACTCGCTAACCGCTATCCCCACCCTAGCTGCTGCATAAAAATGACCTTTTCCTAGCTACCATCAATACTGAAAGAACGGTCACTGTACCTGAAACATTAACTCTGATTTCTCTCCATACCTGCTGAAATTTTCCAGCAATTTCTGTTTTTATTTCACTCTATCAACTGTACCACTTCCTACCAAGTCTTGTGTTTTACCATCCTCACTTACTGAATGCAACATCTTCCCTTATTCTCCACTCTCACCCACCACACCACAACACTACAAACCTTGCATGCCCTCTGCACTGCCCACGCACTTACTCAGGACACCTTCTCCATCTGTAGCAAAGTTAATAGCTATGCCTCCTGCTTTCAGTTCCCATAAAAACTTGCCTGTCTCTCATTCCAGGACGGTAACTGCTCACAATTGGGCAGAAACATTCAAATGGGTTGTGAGTTGCCTATCATTCAGTTGCTTAGCTGTTTTGAGAAGAAGATCCTGTCTCTGACTGCCCTGATCAGGCTCTGGGCTGTATTGGACACTACCCTTGACTCACTGAACCCCCTGAGTGAAGATAATCACCTTAACTTGACCGAGGACTGCTGAAACTATGACAAGCTTTCTTCCTTTGTGTCTACACTGAATGGCGAGGCAAGATGGAATTGGTCTGAGCTTGGTATCTCTAATCGGACAAGGTGCCAAAAGGCAAGGCAAAGCAATGCAAAGCAGGGATGCTGTGAGCATCCAGATAGGTTGAATGAGTGAGCACTATGAGAACGAGTGCAGAGCCTATAGGCGCAGACTGGCCCAGTCCAAGAGTGGAGTACATGTCCTTAAGAATAATGTATCCCTGCTGCATCATTACAATGATAGTTGTTGGTGCAGCCTGAGGCACAGCATTGAAATACAGAAGCATTGTGTAAGTGGACTGGAGATGTGCCATGAGGGTTCTTATACTCTGCCGAATGCCAGATGCCAATGTCCATCAATGTGGGATGTATGTGTGGGCAGTGCCCATGGAGCATGCCCTAAGATCTTGGTGCCCAGTGTCCAACATAGGAGTCGTTCAGACCAAGCAGTGAGCTGAACCTGCCAGGTACTTGCTCTGGTTTCTTTATTGAGGTCCTCCGATATTGGGTTTGCTTCACCAGCTTGGTAAAATGGGAAGTTGAATATTAATAAAGTGAATTGGTTCACTAATAAGGCACTTAACAGTCTATAACGCCCATCAATTATCAACTTGCGACTGCCCAGTAAGAAACTTATGATACTGATTATGAAAAGCATAAACTCTGGTGCAAGGTGATCCTAATATTGAAGTGGGCCATGTCCCACTTGATGCCTCTATAAGTTGTTTGTAGATTTACTGAGAAATCTGTGGCATTGTCCTAGTTCTAGCATTTAGCTTAGTGCACTCCTAACTACATCAACTTGTCATACACACGACTGTGTCCAATGATGGACCCTTCCGTCAACTTATATTGCCTCCAGGTATCTCCTCTCATGACCTCTTTCGTGGTGCCACCAACTGCTTAGTTTCTGATTTATAGTTGCTATCTAGTTCATAACTATTTCTAGTTTCATAGACAAGATACTAAATGAATTGTACCTGGAGCTTGATACCAGAACTTTCATCTGTCTTAATGGACATTTTCATACAATCCTCCTACCCCTCAGACATTTTTGACTCAAAATGGAAACTGTCTCCTGTTCTATTAATGTTATGAATTATCGGCATTGTTCCATGAACATTCTATTCATCCTTGAGCTGCTTCTGGCATAATTATTGACCTATCCATTTTCTTGCCTCTTAAAAAAAAATCACACTAACTCTTGCTTTAAAGATCTACTGTCAAGCAAATTAATCTGTTTTCTGAAGATCCTGACCCAAAGGACTCATGACCACCATATCTAGCTGCTGGCCAATATTTTGGGATGAATTTTTGATTGAGGATGGGGAACAGACGACCAGAATATTTCCGAGGGTTATCCTGGTATGACATGGCATTTTCAAATGCAAAAGCTCTAGGTGGCTTGGAGGGTAACTTTACCACTGAACTCACAGCTTCAAGAGCAACCTCAGTGTGGGACTTAGTTATGGAGACTGATCTTAAAATGGAAAAAGGGTAACTGTGATGCTTCCTGCTGTTGTCTGAAGCTATGAAGCAGCATGGTGTTTGGACAGCCAGGACTGATATGGGCAAGGGACCCCTGTGGTCACATGCTTTTCTGATACCTCCTTTGAGACTTCAATGAATTCTGAGAGGAGACTCACTCTCCGCAATTGTCTCAGGGAGGTCCACAACATCTCACGTATGTCTCACTGAAATGAGTAAAGAAAGAACAGCTTTCTCATACTTCATTTGAGAAGAGGGTGCGTAATTCCAGAGAGATGCCTCAGATTGGGTGGCAGTGGTAGAATGCTGCAGCGTCACACACTGAAGAGGGAGCAAAAATACCGAGACAAAACATAGACTGGGCGACCTCTTTTGTAGAACACTTCCATTCTGTCCGCAAATAAAGGACCTGAGCTCCAGTTGCCTGCCACTTCGACACACCACGGTGTTCCCTGGCCACCATTTCTAGGTCTGGCTTGCTACACTGCTCCAGCGAAGCTCAGCACAAGCTGGAAGAACAGCACCTCTTTTTCCACTTGGGGACCATGCAACTTTCAGCATTTAACATCAAGTTCAATAATTTTAGGGCCTGAACACCTTCTCCCAGGTCCTTACTCCATCCCCACACCCCAGGCCTTGTTATCTCATAGGCTGCCACCACAAACAGCCTATTGTCACCAGTAATGGTCCCCCACCAGCAGCTATTGATTCTCCCAGGCTAATCATTATGCATTGCTTTGTCTATCCAATTGCTACTCTCTCTCTGGGATCCATATTCACCAATCATTTACTCCTTCCCCCTCCCTCACTCTATCTCAGCATATATACCAACCTTTTTAAGGGAGATGTGTGAGGAATGTTTTTCAGCAGAGAGTGGTAGGATCTTGGAACACACTGCCAGAAGAGATGGTGGAAGGGGACATGTTGGCAACATTTAAGAGACATTTGGATGGTTACATGAATAGGGAGGGAACAGAAGGATACAGACTGAATAAGGGCAGAAGGTTTGTTTCTTACATTAGTTAGGGCATAATGATCAGCACAGGCTTGGAGGGCCGAAGGGTCTGTTCCTGTGCTGTACTTCTCTTTTGTTCTTTATGGTTTTGTTTTTTTCCCAGCCACAAACAGTTCTGAAGAATGATCACTGGACCTGAATATAACTTCACACTCTCTCCACAGAGTCTGACACACCTGTTGAATCTTTTCAGCAATTTCTGCTTTTGTTTCTGATTTCCAATATCAGCAGTTTTTGGTTTTATAGAATGGCTCTCCTAATTTTGGCATGAGACTCCATATGTTAATGAGGAGGACCTTACTTGGTTGTGTACGTCCTTGCTGTTTTTGGTGCTTATGTTGATGCTCAATGGTTTGTCTGGTTTCATTCTTTTCTTTAGCCTTTGTTGCAATTTTATACAAACAATTCACTTGCTGAGCCATTTCAGAGCCTAGTTAAGAGTGAACCACTTTGCTGTGGGTCTGGAGTCCCATTTTGGCCAGACAGGTAAGGATGGCAGTAGTGAACCAGATGGATAGTCATCATTGGGTGATTTTTTTATTCCAGGTTTTACTGAATTCAAATTACACCATTTGCCATGGTAGGATTTGAACACTTATCCACAGAATATTAACGTGGTTTGCTAGCCTAGTGACATAGCCACTACTTTGCCACCTTCTCCCTCTCCTCACTCTTGCTCAGGTTGAGTTCCTCATTCACACTCAGGATCTTTTCTGGATGGAATTCCACTATCCAGTACAAGATGAAAGTCACACTCCTTCTTAGGAGAATTCCTCACTCTCATTCCGGATGAAGTCCAAATGCCCATTCCACATGAAGTTCTTACCAAAGCTTGTGACAAATTTCTCATACCCCTATTCAGGATGTAGTCCTCTTGACTAATGCCTACCATGAAGGATCAAAAAAATGTGCTGGGCAATTGATGGAAAGATCCTTGAAAGGTAATTCAACTATGAGGGATGGAATTACCCCTAGTTTGTCAGAGCTGTAAAATTGTTTGTCATGTTCCATTCCAGCAAATGACCATTAGGGCATAGGTTAGGATATCTGATTCCTCCTGCAAATGCATGTTAATTTTTTAAGTTCTTTGGGTCTTGCAAAAATCAATATGTACTTCTGTTCTGCCAAACAGATATGTTGATATCTTAGATTTGTGTGGAGACTATTATGTATGTGAGCTAAAGTTCTGAGGGAGGGTCACTCGACCCAAAACGTTAACTCTGATTTCTGTCTACAGATGCTGCCAAACCTGCTGTGCTTTACTAGCAATTTCTATTTCTGATTATATATGTGAGATGCCCAGGTGACCAAAAAATTATGGAAGGTTTTATTTTGTAAGTTATAAATGGTTTTTCCTGGGGAAAATTAATCTGCGTCATTTTATTGGAGCAGTCTGGTTACTGGTCTCTTGAGACTTTTGATCTTTAATATGTTTAACAGCTTGTTTATCACCTGAGGCATTAGTTATGTCTCAATTAATGATGTGATGTTAGTGGATGAATGCTATCATTTGCATTAGTGAGGTTGCTTGTCTGAGCTCCTGATTTTGGTTACAGTGCTATTATCTTTTAATCTCTTTAACAGACAGATATAGATTGTTTAGATCCCAAACATACCCTCTCCTCATTTATTTTAGATAGAATTGTTTCTCTTTCTTTTTTTCTATGGTCATCTCCTGATAGGCAAGTGATGGATTTCTTGTCTTTCTCTCTCAAATTTTCTCTTCTACGTTGCTTCAGAGCTCTACATGGATTTCTTTGACAAGATCCTATAATTCAGTTTAGATTCTATACACTCTACAATATGCCACAGACTTTGGAAACACAGTTTTATTTTATTATTAATTCGACTGGGCTTCTGACCGCTCCAATCCTTGAGGGGGAAAAAGGTCCTTCTAATTGTGTCCCATTTTACCTCCTCGATTTTCACTGGCATTATCTTATTTTTAAAATGTGCTTGAAAATTGAGATCCAGATGCTGCGAAATAAATTTACATTTTCTCTGTTTTGTGGCAGGTCAACTTATTTCTTAAAGTAGAACAGAAATACAACAGAAATTTATCATTGTGAATTTTTACATGAAAAAAATAGTGAAAAGTTGCCACACCACAGCGCTTATACTAAAGACAGAAGTCATACATAACAAAGAAAGTAAAATTAAGACAGTTCATCGTGGTTCAGTTAACGGTCCTTGGGCTTGGGGAAAGCCGATTAAGGAATGATGG
>NC_063337.1:104671676-104708546 GCF_021869965.1 Rhincodon typus | reverse complement strand
CCAGCATCTGCAGTTCCTGCTATCTCTAAGGAATGATGGAATACCCTGAAAGCACAGCCGGGACAAGACCATCATGTTGGGTAGAGACTGCCACATTGGGCCGCTGGAAGCCACCTTGTCACTGGGCTGGGACAAGCCTCCTGTTCCCCATCTGCTGTCAGTCCCTTCTGCTCCTTCAGGCGTAACTGTGGACCTGCGGCGTCGGTCTAGCCTTTGGGTCCAGGTCGGGGGACTCAGCCTGGAACCTGCTCCTCGCTCGCCAGGAGACCCTGGGCTGGGGTGGAGCCATGTCCTGTTGTTGCTGCTTCCGGCAGCTTCCTCCTTCTCCCACCACTCCCCAGGCTTAAAAGAAAAGGAAGTGAAAGGAAAAACAACAAAAGAAGAACAAAAAAAAGTAGACGAGCCCCGAGCTCAGCCCCTTACTCTGCCTCCATCTTCCAAAGTGGTCTGTTTCCAGAAAAAAGTTGGTTAGAGTTAGTCTGACATCTCTCTCCTCCCACATACAGAAAATAAGACGTTTCTTCTTTATTATCTTTAATTTCAAGGCCACTTATTCTTCAAGTTTTTAGTTCGATGATACATGCAACATATCGCCAGTACTGGAAACCTGAAACAAAAGCACAGAGCGCTGGAAAACTGCAACAGGTCTGGCAGCATCTGTAGGTAAACAATTAACATTTTATCCAAACCAAACAGACTCTGTTTGTCCAGAGATCCTGCCAGACCTGTTGCGTTTTACTTTTTTTTTGGTTCCATTCTCTTAAAAATGCTGTGCCATTTTATGCCCAAAGAGATCTTTTATTTGTTTCTGTATGATATTAGCTTTATGCTTTTTCATACATTCTTGATTTGTAACTTCTCATTTTGTTTGTGCAAAGACTGATAGACTTTTATTTCTAGACCAATCAGAAATCGTCGGTTTTCTTTTCTCCTTGCTGTGCTAAACCAAGTCACTGCACTCAATGTTCAACACACATTAATCTATGTTTGATATTCCTGTTTTGTGTTTCATTCTTGTTATTTTTGGACTACATTATGTTCTTGTGCTTTCTTCTAAGAGACTTTCAGGTACTCTTGGTACACATTCTTATTTGATGAACATTGACCTAAAAGAACGTAATATGCTCGTTCTTTGCAAGTATTTCTTCTGACTAACTCATAACACATCACAGAATATTTTTAAATGTTTGACAGTGCTATCGTCACGTATACCTATTGTCATAATTCATATGTTTTAGAATATAGCCTCTTTATTTAAAAATTATAACAATAGAAAATAGGGGTAAGCTGCTTGAAAACTGCCAAAAGCTGAAGTAAATGAAATTCAAATAAACTTGGAGTTAATTAGAGAGTTGGGGCTGTTGTTGACATAAGAGTTCAACAGCTTAAATAGTAGGTGGGCTTACTTAGCTAAAGAGCTGGAGACATGATGAATGCAATTCTTCAAGTAAAGGATACGTTATTTATGTGATTTTGCAGAATTAAAGGTTTAGGAATTAAAAAGGTAGTTAATTTGCATTTTTATCTGGGAACATGCTGTGCCTCTAACATTGCCATGGATATGGATGCGGATTAGTGAGATTCTGTTTTGAGTTTATCTTTGTGAATTCAGTTGAGGCGTAGCCAGCAGGCAAGACTGGTTGATTTTGAAAAACAACTAAGACATTCTGAGATAACAAGGTGTAGAGCTGGATGAACACAGCAGGCCAAGCAGCATCAGAAGGGTCTAGGCCCGAAACGTCAGCCTTCCTGCTCCTCTGATGCTGCTTGGCCTGCTGTGTTCATCCAACTCTACACCTTGTTATCTCAGATTTTCCAGCATCTGCAGTTCCTACTATCTCTAAGACATTCTGAGGTTTAGGTTTTAAGTAGTTGTAACTCTTTGGAAGCTGAAAGAGGAATCCAAACCCACGCATTAAGTAAATGCTAGAACTATCATCCATGATGCAGCCTCTGAATGGGAGCTGGTATTCAGTACAAGACAAAAGTGAAAAGCGGGAAGAAAACTGGAAGATTTCTAGAAAGAACTCGACAGTGATTCACTATAAAAGACAGTTAACTCTACCGCAGTTGGAATTTTGGAAATAATCAGTTTGGCTGCAGTTAAAAATCATAGCAATGAGCTATTGGAAACTGAGCATGTTTTAAGCCACTGTTGCAGGGAGGCCTGCATTGGGGCTGTGGAATACAGAGTTGAGAGTCTGATAAAGAAATTGGAAGGTCAATTAGCCAAAAGCTAATGGCCGGTCCCCCAAGTAATCTTGTACTTTGCAGCTTTGTTGGAACACTTGATAGAGAGAAATCAGAATGAGTTAAGGAGATGAGATTATTTTTCAGTTTGTCCCAGGAAAAGTGAATAAACCTTGAAGAATTCAGAAGGCAAGTGAACTCTTGGGAGAAGTTAAACATAAAACTGAGTTTATAGCATAAATCTTTGTAAACTACATTGCTAACTAATGCTGATTGCTCAGTTTAATTTTTTTAGGTGAGCAGTAAAATTATTTTTTGTTTCAAAATGTGAAATCTTGTGATGTTATTCTGTCAAATAATTGCTGGATCTCAAATTTCTTCTGCAAATGTTAACGGTCCCTGATATGACCATAACTACATTTGCATTGAAATCCTTCTATATATTGTTGGTCCCTTGTTAGCCTTTTCCTGAAAGATGCACAAGTTTGTTAATTAATTATAAAGCTAAATTTATGATGTTACCAATTCAACAGTACATCTGCTAAACAATGCCAAGTTACCATTAGACATTCAACGAGTCATAGTCTGGCAGTTGATCAGTTATTTAAGTTAACATATCTTCAAAGACATGATTTATTCATTTCTTTTGCTCTTCAAAGCTTGGAAAACTAATAGTTTGGTTCTATTGACTGAAGTTTCATGCTATTCTGTTGTCATAATGACACCAGCAAACGTAAACAGTTGATCCTCATGATCCGTAACACAATCAATTATATTCTTCATTTCTTGTGAGATGTGAGTTTATTCACCACTTTATATTGTACACAGAACTCCTAGTTGTCATCAATATACATGATGGGCTCAGTAAGTATGGAATTTAATTTTTTTCAAGTAGGCATTTAAACTTAGTTTTCATCAAAGGCAGTGGTATCATTATGATATCAAATCACAATGCCAGCAGTTTTCTTCAGCTCAGACACTCTTGCAGTAAGAATATATTTTTGCCAAACTGCTAAACAAGGAATTCAATTTGTTGGCAGCCAGATTACTGGTTTTGACAGTTACAATACCTTGCATTACTCATTGGAGCCACACATCTGCAATCACAGAGAGGTGTCCTTTGGTAGAGGCACCCGTGGGTTTAATGAATGCAAAAGCATGTATTGGTGATGTTAGTAATTTCTTTAATTCGTTGTCCTCATTTTCCAGATAGATCACATTAAAACACAGCCATTTAACAATAGCAGTTGAGTTATTCCATAAAACATATGCTGTTCTCACCAGTTGCCCAGTGTAGCTCTGAGCCCTATGGGGTGACAGGGACTGATAAATGTTGAGCATTGGCTGAAGGACCAAGGGGGGATGGGAAAGTCAGGACCTCAATCAGGACTCATTCAATTACATTTCAAGTCAACAAACCTTGATAGCAAAAATCCCTCCTGAATACTGCTCTGATTAATGTTGCTTGATGCCAAAATAATGTCATTAGACAATAATGAGTGGGTGTATATTACGTTGGCTATCAGCACTAGCTGTTGACCTTGGTGACTTCTACTTAAATGAGAAAACAAATATCCTGAAAGTACAGCTTAATGACGCTGTGCAAATACCTCATTGCTATTCAGCATTACTTCTTTTGTTTTGTTGTTAATTAAAATGTTGAGGTTATGTTGTTATTATGTTGATGTGGACTTAATGAAAAACACTTTACAGAAAATGGACAGTACTGTTACTTAATAACGAAGAGGCAGCAAAGTGACTAAATAGCATCACAATTGAGTTTTCAGCTCAAGTTGGTTTTCTTAATTTTCAAATCTATACAAGCAATTATGAAACTAAGGTGTTGTTACTCTTTAGCTATCAAGCTGAGTTAACCTGACATTGGTCAATTCTACATAAACTGCAGCGCACACAAAAACAAAACTCAACAATATAGAATCATTTCAAAATATGGAGACAATTCCAAGATATTTCTGACAAATACACAATTCTAATTCAGTCACCATACTTTGAATGGTTGATATACTTGAAGGATTACTTTGAAGCATACAATATTGGCTTGTTAAACAGAATCTGCTTGTGTACACTGCTTCCCACGTTCCAAAGGGAAAAAGGAGAAAATTGTGAAATTAAACTCATAGAGTTCGACAGCTACTAAGGCAACATTTGCCAAATACAATATAAGCCCAAATATTTTGCAACACAACTATATATTAATTTAATAAAATACACAATATAGCTCTTAGTACAACTAACAAGTTTGGCTCATATGCACTGATATTGCAATAAATCAATTAAAAAGCTAGATTCAGTGTAAACACTCGATGATTCTTACATTTGCACATCAATATGTTTTGCTTTGCTAGTACTTAATAGGTATTCCCCTTAACGAGTCATTTTAGTGTCCATCTACAAATATGGAACAGTACTTCTTCATCTGGGACACAATATATTTTACCATTGGACAATAATATGGTGACAACATTTTGATGACTAAAATGGAGAGGAGGAATTTAAACAACTGGACACTAAAATGTCACTCTTTGGTAGGACAGCTTAGAGAATAACCAGAATAACCATTTTGTAGTTCTTTTGTATTAGTTTTGAGAACATGGGGCAAATGTTGTGTTTGTAGAACACATTTTGGAGAAATTTTTAAAAGTGGTTTTATACAAAATATCAAGATGTGCATCATTGCATAATGATCCAGAGTGAAATATTCTATGTGATGACAATCAATGGTGCAATGATTACTGCAGATAAACCTAATTCATAAGGACACCTACATCAGCTGACAATAACTGTACACTCTGAATTAAAGATTTGCAATGTTTACTGGAAAGCTGATATCTGCTTGTCATCAGTTCTGCCCTGCATTGTTTTCTGTTAAACATTTGTTTTTAATATGCAGAGCTGTATTCACTGGTCAACTTGACAACACCTGCACTTTCTATTTCTTTATCTCAGGGAGGGCACATTTTAAGATTGTCAATTCAGCGAATGAAACATAGCAAATTTTCACAACTATTCTGGTGAAAATGCAAGTATTTTCTATTTCCTTAGACACAAAAAAAGAAACGTGCACAAATGGACACTTTGAATTCTAACTCACAGACATTAACCAGCATCATCTTTCCTTGTATTCTGCAATTGGTGCTTCATCACCTGAAAAAAAATGCTGTCTCGATACTTCTGAGTGATTCTTCCTTTAGAAGAAAGGTAGTCAACTGTCACAAATAATAGTGTTCACTTTCTCACAGTTGAAGGGTCACTCCCTCGACAATCTTGTAAAAGCTTGTCAATTTCTCGAACCACTTGCTCGGCGTCAACACCTTCTCGAGCGGGGTCCCGGCTGGTGGGTTCATACTGGTCCAAGACAGTGTCCACTTCATTGAACTCCCGGCCAGCTCTGGAGTGTACATCTGCAAAGACCGTCGCCACCGCTTCAGGTGTTATGAAGTGGCTATCGCGCTGTTTGTCAGGTGATGGGTAGTGGGTATCAGTTGGTAAATATTGGGCGGTTGGTTCTGTTGATGTGTCGGCCATTTTCTGCTTCACCTCAAATGCACCCATAGGTCGTTTACTTGAGCTGTTACTGCCTGCAATTGAAGTCTTGTCTGGACTACTTGCAGCTGATGAGACCTCTTGCAAGAGAGGACTTAGAGCACGCTTTGCTTTTAAATAAGGTTTAACGTTTGCAACAAGAATGGTGTGCTCTCGTTTGTCCTTGCCAAAAGTACAGAAAGTTTTTTTCCCAGCAGGAACCGTGCTTTCTGGAGTTTCAGATTCAACTGTGGCCTCCACTGCCGGTACAAAAAGATTGCGGCGATAATCTGAACATTCAGCTTGGTTGGAGACAGGGAACTGAGGCATCCAACATTTATCTGAATGACCCAAGACACGACATTCATCTGTACAGTTGACACAGTCCTCCTTCTCTGTAGGAAAAACAAACAAAACCTATTATACTTAAGAAAACAAGTTACTTTAGTTAGCAGAACACCCATATTGAAGCATTTTAATTAGCTATTCTAGGTGGTCAAAATCTGAATTTAGGAGCATGGGGACAAGTGTCACCTCAAGCAGTCAGATCCTAAAAGCCAAAATAATTCAGATGTAAATGATTTTAAATAACAGGAGGTGACGTTTTCCTTAATAGTTTAATGTAGCCTCTACAATCAACATATAACTTTGCACGCAACATATATCTTGGCTGAGTAATGGTCAGTTTAAATGCCATGTTATGAATACAACTATATAAATGCATTAAAAGTATGCTCAAATGTGTGAATATATATGAACATAACTCCCAGAATAACATTATTTTACAATATTCTTTCTGTTGTTAAAAATGCTGAGACATTGCAAGTTCTGAAATGCACTGGAGACCACAGGCTGATTATCGTATTTTTTAGCTAAGTGTTAGTTTCGCTGAGTTTCATGACGGTGTCTCTCTGCGAGAACTAGAGAGTTTTCAGGTTGTATCTGACCAAACTCATCTCATTAACTGTCTACTCTGTCACACTGGTACACCTCTTATCTGCTTCTAACTTCATGCTGCCACTCAACTTATCCCACTGCCAGGATATCCCCAATGAACCAATGTCACTGGTGCCAGCCCCTGGACAAAACACTGCTTGCCTGGAGTTGCAGTGCACGGTACCAAATATTTGCTCCAGTCTAGGCAAAAGAAAGGGAACGTTGGTGCACTTTGGGGACAGGTACCTACAGATTCAGGTGGACAGGGTAGTACAGAGGCAGAGGCTGGTCCCCAGGAGCAGCAAAGAAGGCGAACATACTATGCAAGACTGGCCTACGGTTGTCACCCAGTCAGTGTGATCTCAGCCTGCTGGAGGAATGCACCGAAATGTAGAAAGAAAATCAATTACTCCCCTTCCTTCAACAGCGTAAGTGTCACCATCTTCTCTGATACCCGTTTCTCACGCTATCTTTGCTCCTGTATCCACCTCCCAGCAAAGCTATTGCTCTATCCCTGTCATGACTGTCTGCAACATCTTACTGATATTCACTCCAACACACCACCGCCTTCTGCCCCAGACACTACTAATCCTGCATACTCTCTGCGCTGCCTACTCACTTCGGCAGGACCCCTATCTACCTGCACCAAAAACTAACAGTGTGCCACCTATACTCATTGCCTTAATACCTGCCTCTTTCTCTCATTCCAGGACCAATATCTGACTGCTCACTCGTTATGAGGAGAGGATCCTGACTCTGATCCATGAACGGTTGAGAGACGGAGTCCAAGCCCTTGAACTGCTGGCTGCCTTTGACTTACTGTGCTTGACTTCCTGACCAAAGGCTACCTCCCTTTAGTTGAAGGTTGACAACCACGACAAGCTTCCTGGCTTTATGTCTGCGTTAAATTGCAAGGCAATGGCACTGTGAGTCAGGATCCTGGCTGAAGACTGAACTACAAAAGGCAAGGCAATGCATAAAAAGGCAAGGCAATGCAAGG
The DNA here is from genome assembly GCF_021869965.1 of Rhincodon typus. Classification (NCBI taxonomy): domain Eukaryota; kingdom Metazoa; phylum Chordata; class Chondrichthyes; order Orectolobiformes; family Rhincodontidae; genus Rhincodon; species Rhincodon typus. The sequence continues at coordinate 104,700,877 of NC_063337.1, read as the reverse complement.
CAGGGATATTGTGAGCATCCAGATAGGCTCAAAGTGAGTAAGCATTAAGAGACCATGCAAACAGCTCACAGATTCGGCCTGGTTCAGACCACAAGCTGGATGCAGGTCCGTTAGCACAAAGTGTCCTTGCTGCAACATTACATTGATAGTTGCTGGTGCTGTCTGAGGTACAGCACTGAAGAGCAGAAATGCCCTGCAAGTGCATTGGAGATGTGCTTTGAAGTTTCTTAGAGAGTGGCACATGTCAGATGCAAATGCCGGTGCCCATGGAGTTGTACCCTGATCATGCCTGGTGTTCAGAAAGGAGGGCCCTTGAAACGAGTGAGGTGCTGATGTCACCAGATACCTACTTTAACTTCCATGTTGAGAATTCTGGGTGTCCAGTTTGCTCATGGCAGGTATAATGATGAAGTGAGATGTGAGGTTAATAAGGAGGTGAACAAGGAAGTGAACAAGCAATTATCCCCCTGCCTAATGAGAATCTTGCCTCAATGCCTGGGATTTAGTTCAAAGATACAGCGAGTTGTTCCCGATGCCAAATCAGACCTCGCTGGTTTCTTGTGTGATTCTGTCACATTTCTCACAATAACCCACTTGGTGCAGCCCATACAACCATGTTTTCATTTCACTTACTCATATTAGAAAAAAATAGTACTTTGGTTGCAACCTTACTACGAAGAAGTTGTTGCTTAAAATCTTCCCTACACTTTGCCTAGCTGAATAATAACAGCTAGATTTTATCATCATTATTATAAATATATAACTTTTTTTTTCAAATTGTAAAAGAACATGCAAGGAGATTTTTAGAGAAATAAAAGGAAAACTGGCATTCATACAGTGTTTTTCACATCCACCAGATATCTGAGGACACACTTACATTATGGGGAAGGAAATTCAGCAGCTAATTAGTGGACAGGAATCTACGAACAGCTATGTGGCAATGACCAGATAATGCTTTATGTGATTTTGGCTGAAGAATAATACACATTGGCCGGGACAACAACTTTTCTCTGGAACAAAAACAAAGTTGCTGGAAAAGCTCAGCAGGTCTAAGCAGCATCCGTGAAGGAAAAAACAAGAGTTAACGTTTCAGGTCTGGTGACCCTTCCTCAGAACTGTGAACGTTAACTCTTTTTTTTCTTAACAGATGCTGCCAGACCTGCTGAGCTTTTCCAGCAACTTTGTTTTTGTTCTTGATTTACAGCATCCGCAGTTCTTTCGGTTTTTACTTTTCTCTGGAATACGGGTCCTTTAAATTCACCTAAGAAGGGTGTTGGCGCCTCAGTGTCCAAAAGACAGCACCTCTCACTCAGCACTCCTTCAGGACTTACCCTAAAGTGTCAGCCTTAATTTTGGGCTCAAACCCTGCAATGAGAATTGAATCCAAAAACTATTTTATCACTTTATTTTTAATGGGATGACCAACATTTGTTGTCCATCCCTAAGTGTGCTTGAAATGAATGCCTTATCATATAATTTCAGAAGGCAGTTGCTAGTCAATCACATTGCTGTTGGTGTGGAGTCACATGTAGGTCAGAACATGTAAGGACAGCAGATTTCCTTTAATAAAGGACATTTGTGAACTCGATGTGTTTTTACACAGTCACAATTAATACTTTATACTCAATATTTATTTACTGAATTGAAATTTCACCAGCTGGTGAGGTGGAATTTGAATACTTGTTCAAAATGCTCTAAACCAAAATTGAATTTTCATAAGAATTCATTTTCAATTATTTAACACATGACATTACACTGGGAAATTGTGAAGTGTTTTGCAGCCAATTGAAGACTTTTTGAATTTTAGTTACTATAGCAGAGAATCATAGCAACCATTTTCACATATGAAGGTTCACAAACAGTAAGCGAATAAAAGGAGCAGATGATCCGTTTTACTATATATTAAATATCCAGAGGAGAAATCTTTCGCAGGTTGCTAAGTGTAACATTCATATCTCCACTATCTTTGGCAAAGTGCATTCTTTCCTTTGTTTAGTGGAAGTTTTGACATTGTCTATGTTGCTGTTGAAATGAATTGGGGAATACTGCTCTTCAGGATTATTTAGAACCACTGAGAAGGGCTGGTGGCTGTGTTGGCAGCTCAAACACAGACACAGATGCCACCATATTTGTGGCCCTGAGTGGGCTGAATTGAACATTGGAGATCTTGCTGAACAACTCCCTCAAACTACCAATGTTCCTCCCACTGCCATCACCTGCACGGAGTAGAAAATAAGCTGGACTGGAAACTACGATGGGTCAACTCCACTCTGGCAGCCATCTCAGACTTGCAGAACAGTGTTATTAAATCAGGATTGAAAACAAAAAACAGTGTAAAAGACAAAACAGGTCTCGCAGCATCTGTTGAGAGAGAAGCAGAGTTCACCTTACAAGCTGAACAACTCTTCTTCAGAACTGAATTGGCAAATTTAGCAAGTACTCAATTAGTGCAACAGCTTTCATGTATATCATGCCTTTGATAAAGCAAAACATTTCAAAAGCACTTTCCAAGCAGACTACTGTTCAAAATTTTACAGAGCAAGCGGAGATATTAAGTTCAATGATTAAAGGTTTGCTACAAGAGGTGGATCATCAGGAACATCTCAAAGGACCAAAATGTGCATCAACTGTGAACAAATTTATGACTCAGTGTTATCCACTCTCATACAAACATCTGAAACAGTGGCTGGAGTAGACCATTCTGTCCCTCTGCTCCCATTCTGCTCCCTCAATCAATAAGATCATGGCTGATTTGACTGTAACTTCAAATCCATATATTTGCCTTTCCCTAATCACCTTTCAAGTTCTTGTCTCGATCTATCTCTACCTGAAAAATATTCAAGAACTCTACATCCATCACCTTTTCAGGGCAAAATTTTCAAAGACTCACAAGACTCTGATAGAAGGAATTTTTCTTAACCTCTGCTTTAAATGGGTGAGCGCAGATTTTTAAACTGTGAACTCTAGTTCTAGGTTCACCCATCAGAAGAAACCTCCTCTCTACATCTACCGTGTCAAGACCAATGTTTCCTCTATGCTACATGGCTGTGCTTTGTGAGTTAGTGCTTGCCAAATTGGTGTACTGAGAAAGTCACTTCCAGTTTCTCAGTTGCTACTGTGCAAGGACCTCAGAGAAATTGGAGGGAAATGTTGGTTATGACTCTCAGAGGTTTTATTTATGTTTCAATCAAATCACCATGACTCTTCCAGCCTCTAGCATATACAAGCCTAGCTTGTCCAGCCTTTCCTCATATAACAACTCTCCCCATTGCAGGTACTAGTCTTGCACATTGGTGAGTCCAAATGCAGACCGGATGACTGCTTTGTGGAACATCTTTGCTCCGTCTGTAAAAATGATCATTGCCTTCTGGGTGTTTCCCATTTTCATACTTCATCTTGCTCTCATGCTGACATTCCCGTTCTAGGCTTGCTGCATTGTTCCAGTGAATCCCAATGCAAGAACCTCATTTTCCACTTAGGCACTTTAATTCTTCACACCAAACTGGACAATTCCATATTTTCCAACATCATTCCCATTTCCACATCTTTGCCCACTCCCTTAACTTATTTGCATTTTTTGTAACCTCCCATGTCCTATTCACAACTTATTTTTCTACCTATCTTTGTGTTGTCAGAAAATAGGTATTCATTTCCTCTTTCCCTTCATCAAAGTTATTTACTTAAACCATAAATTGTTGATAGCCTATCCACATGGCACCTGTGTTTCTCCCCCACCCCCATTTCCATTTCCTGCTTTATCACTGCTTCTGGAATGTGAATTTTGTCCTCTATAGTGAAGATTGATGCAAAATACCTGTTCAGTTCCTCTACTATTTCCTTATTTTCCTAAATTAATTATCCAACTTTCATAGGAGCTCCAATTGTTAAATCTTTGCTTTAACTATTTATAGACCATCTTGCTATATGTTTTTATATTTACGCCTAGTTTTCTCTGACGCTCTAATTTATCCCCCGTCATTTATTTCTTGGTCATTCTTTTATATTTTATCCAATCTTCTGATCTGCCCTCTGTCCATGCTGAATCATGTGGTTTTTTTCTTTCAGTTTGTTATTATCTTTATCATATCTTGTTCACCAGGGATGGTGGGTCTACCCCTTGGAACTTATTCGCTGGAAAATATCATTTCTGTATATTCTGAATTATCCCCTAAAGTGTCTGCCACTGCATCTCTATTGACCGCTCCTTTAACCTAACTTACCAAATCACTTTAGCCAGCTCAACTTTCATGTTTCTATAACTGCCCCATTTAAATAAAAAATAGTCATGGACACATTCCACTCTCTCTCAAGCCGTCTGTAAAATTCAATCATTTTATAGTCATTGCTATCTAAAGGCGATCACACTATGAGATCATTAATTAATCCTATCTCAATATCAGCTCTAGTATTCCCACTCTCTGGTCAGCTCCAGAACATGGAGTCTCATTAAACTATCCTGACAACATTCTTTTTTCTCAACAACTCATCATCTAGGCTGTGACCACTTGCTTTCTTCAGTTGATATGTAGATTAAAATCTCACATGATTATTGCGATGCCTTTCTGACAAGATCACATTATTTCTTACTTTATGTACCATATCCTACTGTGTGGTTACTATTAGGGCGCCCGTTCACCAATCCTACAAGTAAGTTTTGCCTAATAATTTCTCATTTTCATCCATTCTACATTTGTTTTCCTGAATTTTAATCAGCCCCCCTGTATTGTACTAATATCATCACTAACTAACAGAACCACCCTTCCTACTTCATGCCATTCCTCAACGTCCTGTACCCTTCAAGATTCGGGTCCCAATCCAGGTCAGCCTGCAGCCATCTCTCTGTAATAGCTACTCAATAGTACTTATTGATTTCTATGTGTACTCTCAGTTCACCCATTTTGTTTCAAATTTTATATGATTTTAGATACAGAGCCTTTAGTTTCATCCTTTTACTTTTTTTAAAATTGTAGTCTTATCTTTTGGTTGACTCTTAGATTCATATTCTCTATTCGTTCCTGTCACAATGTGTTTATCATATCTTATCTCTCTTACGAGCCTTAACTCTACTGTCTGATTTACTACATCTGTCCAAATTTGATCTCTGCCCCATTATTTACTTAGAATCCTCTCTACTTGCCTCAGTTTACAGTTATCGAGAATACCGTCTCCAAAACCGTGCAAATGCAGGCTATTCCATCAGTACAGTACCTCATTGCCCAATACTGGTGCCAGTACCCCATGGACTGGAACCCACTTTTTTCACACCAGTCTTTGAGCCATACATTTATGTCTCTTACATGATTTTTACTATACCAATTTGCATGTGGCTCAGATAGTAATGCAGAAATTACCTCCTTTGAGGTTTCATTTCTTAATTTGGCACCTAGCTCCTTACATTGACTATGCAGAAACTCATTCCTTGTTCTGCTTATATTGTTGGTAGCTAGATGAACTGCAATTCATTGAAAATTCCTCTCCAGCCCTGAGCAGATGGCCTGAATACAGACACTAGGTAGGCAACACAGCTATCTGGATCCACACTCTTTGCTTCAGAGAACGATGTCAATCTTCCTCATTACACTGTTTCCTAATACCACTACAGTTCTTTTTACTCTTTTCTCTTGAGTGCATTCCTTTACATGGTGCTATGGTCAGCTCATTCCCTGCGGTCCGCACTCACAATCAGACAAGCTGGAAGAACCTCAAACCTGTTGGACCACTGCAAAGGCTGAAGTTCCTGCACTGCTGCTTTCTGTGCTCCCTTACCTGCCTCATTTGTAGTCACATTCTCCTGGACCCTGAACATTGACTAAATCAAAGACCCTACCAAAAAGATGTGACTGCCTCCTTGTGCAAAAAATCCAGGTAACATATCTCCTCCCTGAACAATTAGCTGTGGTTTAGCCTCCAGCTCACAGTCTGAGCTGAAGTTGCTTGAACTTCAAACAGTTGCCACACGTGTTTACTTTGGACGATCTGGTATCTAGTAACCTACACATGTTGCAAGTCTGATATATCACCTGATTTGCCATCCTTAATGTATTCTAAGGAACTATTTAATTATTGAATTCAACGTTACAACTAGTTATGTTTACAACTAGTTCTGAGGAAGGGTCACTGGACCCGAAACGTTAACTCTGTTTTTTCCTTCACAGATGCTGCCAGGCCTGCTGGGCTTTTCCAGCAGCTTTGTTTTTGTTCCTGATTTATTGCATCTGTAGTTCTTTCGGTTTTTATCATGTTTTTAATGCAGTCTTAACCTCACTGCCAAGCTATATTGAACCCTAAGAATAGAATGAAGCTTAATCAATTATCTGATACTCATCAATTAACCAGCTTCTTCTCCTGTAGCAAACTAAAAATCAATTCCTGGAGATTGAAAATGTTTAGGCAAAAGCAAGTGCAACAGAACAACCTTCTCCCTCCCTCCACCCACCCAAACTCCCTGAATCACGTAATTCTATTAGTTTAAGTTATACTAAGTTGGCTAGTCTTTTATGCTCCTAACACAAAAGACTAACTTACTAACTGTATGAGAAAGTGTTAGCTGGTTCTTAATTAAGCTGTTCTTTCACTAGAACACTTGGGGAAAAGAAAGCCATGTACGGCTGGCAATTACAGAACTTAAACTGTTGATTTTAGTTTAATGCCAAATACAAACTAAATTAGCTTTGCTCAAAATAAAAATATAGATTTTTTTGCCCAATGACTGCACACACTCAGTCCACTCAGTCTGAACTCTGTTGGCTATGTTTCAGATCCAACTCAAGAGACTGTAGTGCTAAGTGAGTGCTGCACAGTCAGAGATGTCTCCTTTGGAATGGAATTTTAAAATGATTTATGAAAGAACCAACTGCACAATATGAAGTGCAGAGACATCTTCCCACTGTTCACTGCATATATATTCTTATATATATATCAATCAATCAGATTACCTGGTTTGTGGAATTTGATATTTGGAACTTGGCTGGTGCTTTCTACATTAAAACGGTTAATAAATTTCAAATTTATTTCACTGGTTGCAAAGTGCTTTGGGATCTCCTCAGGTCATGAAAGAAGCTATGTAAATACACCTCCTTTCTTTTCATAAATCTTAACATTAATTTGTCTGTTTTAATTTATAAAAATAACATTAATGACAGCAGGGATTGTGTTGTGTAGGATGTAGCCTCTCCTGTGCACTTTTGTTCAGCTTAGATTTTTTGTAAGTCTTATTTAATTTGCCAAGTGGTGATGCTGAGCAGAGGCCAGATGCTACGCCACTGGAAGGCAAGTAAAAATCTGGGACTGATTTATGCCAGGTTGTTTGTGACAAGCATTTGGAAATACTTAGCTAGAAAGTGTGGAGGTCTCCTGCTTACTAATCAGTGAAGGAACAGTAGCAGGTGCAGGGTTAGAAAATGAAAGGTAAGGTTACAATAAAAGAAAGGTTACAATAATGGCCTTAAATAGAAATAAGCAACAGAATGTACAAAAATTATAAAACAATTTATTCACTGTTTTCTTCTGATAAGTACGCTGTACAACTGGCTGTTGAGACTCGCATCATTTAAACAGCCAATTTCCTTTTCTCACAGACCTATGACATGGTCTCACTTAACTTCACCTTTTAATGACAGAAACAAGTACCTCTGGTACTTAATGAAAGGCATCTGTTTACACACAGATGCCTAATATCCACGGGTGATAAGTGAGACTCATCATCTCAGCTGAAGTAACTATATATAAGTGCACTGTCTCCCTCATTAATGTTTTGAAATCTCTGCCGCCTCTTAGTTTGTATCTCCATTATACCCCAAAAATAAGGAAAGGATTTTAAGTTAGATTTTAAGGTTTTTCACATTTAATGGAAACATCAGAAAATTCCATAGCAGATGCTCAACCCAGCACTACATCTTGATGCAGCCTCCTGGTGTCTAATGCTCCAAGGTGAGATTGAGAATCCATTGAACACATCGCTCAATTTTAATGCTTTAAAAGTAAAGACAATTTAATTTGAAGTTTCCTACTTATTTTTAATTCAATTTTCAGAATTGTGGTTAGGAGCTGAGTGGCTCTGGCACAACCCAAATTGAGAATTAGTGAACAGGTTACTGGTGGGTAAATGCTGCTTGATCTCACTCTGAACGATGCCTTCTTTTTCTGTGCTGACGATTGAGAGCAGACTGACGGCAGCAATGGGGCAGATTGACTCTATTTTTCTTTGCATGGACTGTTGGGTAAATGCCAATGCTGGTAGCTCAATTGGATTTAAATTTTGTTCCTATTTTTCAAACATGTATTTTGGTTTTCAAATTTCAGGTTATTTTATTTCCAAAATTAACTTGCTCATCATGACTACACTTAATGATGAGGCTCCTATCCTACCATCACAGAACAGTAAGTCTTCTGCACTTTGAGTTAAGGACACTCTTACTGGGGACAAATCCCATCCCACCCCTGCCCACCAACCACGGCTCAGCTCTCCATCTAGAGTGGCAAAGTTAGGCTCCGGCTTCCTGATACCTCTTCATGCCAGGGACCTCCACATGCACAAACTGTCAATCCTGATAATTTCAAGGCCCCCATCAATAGTCTGCTGTGAACTTCATGAATTGACTTGGATGACCATATCATCCACTATCAACAGCCAGGGCTCTTGCTCAATCCAAATTCTGGAAGCAGCGTTGGACCCCATGATTTCAGGACACTTGCAAAACTTGTCACGATTTTAGAACAGGGAAACCTTTATCCCATTAAATTATTTACAGCAATGAAGTTTGAACAATACTGGCTAAACAGTAATTCGCAACAGTACAAAGTCTTGATCCCAGAAGTAACAGCATAAAAAAAAACAGAATAATAGATGACAAGAAATCTGGTCTTCAATTCAATCCAGCACTTCCAGTAATGCCACAAGATGCAAGGGTAATGTTTGAGTAGAACCCCAAAACTGGACTTCTGCAACCTTATTGTCATATACCAATCATTATTTCATATACATTTATAGCCCATGTTTCCTTCTGTGTGTGGAATAGATGCCCATTTTTAACAGCTACAGAGTGTCTAAGCTAAATGTAGCAGAGGTGGTGTGTTAAGAGATGACAGGATGAAAAAAAAAGTGCTACATAAACGAAGGCAAATGTCACTGACACTAGATTAATGCCAATATTTCCCGAGCTTGATACTCAAAATTGTTTTACATATGCACACTACAGAAATGGAAGGTAACTGGGCATTTAAAACTCCATTTTTACTGCTTTTCCATTGTGACTTTGTTACTGATACTAAGTAAATAAAATTCAACATTTAAAAAAATACAAGTGAAATTTTAAGGCTGCAAAATTCAATAAAACTCAAAAATAGTTGATTCATGATACATGTTGAAACCTCATCTGTTGCCTCCAGCACAGGCAACCACATAGGCACAAAGCAAGCTGTTAAGTACCTGCATGCCACTCACTAGTGGCCAAGATGAGTTCAAGCTAACCTGTGTAACTTAAAACAATGCTTGCTCTTCTTAAAAGTGTAATGAATTTTCAGCTGGTGTGGAAGTTATTTAAGCAGTTGGTTTCCCTGAGAAAGAGACAAGAATGGCACAACATGACAGAAAGTGAACTTTTGAGGTTCTCTGCCAAAGCACTTACTGCAAGAGGTGTAGAAGAAGAAAGAGGTTCTTTACTCACAAGAGATTAGAAGGCCACTTGCTGGGCAGTGGGATCAGATAGGGTCAATCACAGCAGTCTAACTTCAAAAGCCTTGATGCAGTGACAGCAGACGTTCAAAAACCTTACAAAACTGGTCAAGGTAGGCAGCTGTTGGCTTCTGTTATCCAGTACCTAACTTCTGGTTTTGCAGCAAAAACAAAAATTGCTGGAGAAACTCAGCAGATCTGTCAGCATGTATGGAGACAGAAAACAGACTTAGTGTTTCAAGTTTAGTGACCCTTCCTCACAACAGTCTTTTCTTGTGAAGGATCACTGGACCAGAAGCATTAACTCTGCTTTCTCTCTACAGATGCTGCCAGATTAGTTGAGTTTCTCCAGCAATTTCTGTTTTTGTTTCAGATTTTCAGCATCTGCAGTTCTTTGCTTTTCTCTGCTTTGGTCGAGTGGCTCAGATGCTGATGGCACGGCAGACTGACAGAGAATAATGACTGCTGCAAGAATATTGACAATGGACCTGCATGATGCTCTGTGAATGGTCATAGCTGCTGGACATTGAGAGAGTGAAAACCATTGTAGTTGAGGTACATATCTGAATTTAGATGGAACACCAACAAACAATATGTACTGTCAGAATGCTCCAATCACTGGGAAAACCAAATGCTTCTCTCAGCAAAGGGTACAAAAGAAAGCCATTCAGCCCAATTTTGAATTAATTCACAGGTTTTCACTTGCTATGCTAGTTTTTACTGCCCCTGCTTAATGGCCTGAAGGAGGTTGTGGTAACCTTCCTTCTTGGCTTCCTGCAGTCCATGGAGTGTAGGGTCAAGCAGAGAGCCATGAGGAAGTGAATTTCCAGACTCTGTACCCAGTGACAGTGAAGGAATGGCAATATAGTTCCAAGTCAGGATGATAACTAGTTCCTGAGGAATACTTGCAGTTTTATGTATTTTCTCGTCAACCTGTTCGGAGATGTTATAACACATCTCTGGAGATGGTGGTGGTGGGGGGACTTGAGCCCAGCCCTCCTCGCTTAGAAGTAGGAACACTACCATTGTGCCACAAGAGCCCCTGCTGCAGTTTTACTCCATGCTGACATGGTTGACTTTTCATCCTGTATTCCATTGGCTCTAGTTTTGCTACGGCATCTTGATGTCACATCAGTGAAATGTTGTTTTGATGTGAAGGAAGCCACGCACCCTTTCCCCTCTTGAGTTCAGCTCATTGATCCAAGGCTGTAATGAGCTGGAGAGAATTCAAACTGAATGTCAGCAGCAGGGCTTTGTTGAGTAGCAGCCATTTAACAGCACTGTTGACAGCACATTCCATCTCTCTGCTGATGCTAGTGAGTATACTGATGGGGCAGTAACACATCAGGTTAGATTTGTCCTGCTTCTTGTGGGCTTGACAAACTTGGGGTATTTGCCACACTGCCTCGGGGATGCCAGTGATGTAGTTCTATTGGAATACATTGGTTAGAGGCACTTTTAGTTCCTGAGATTGATAGTTCATTTGGCGTTTCTGGTTGAAGATGCTTGTAAGTGCTTCAGTCTTGACTTTTGCATGAATGGGCTGGGATTCCTCATCGTTGATGATGGAGATATTTATGAAGCATCCTCCTCCAATGAATTAGTTCATTGCAGTGTGACACCTCACAGCAGTTGTCAGATTGCTCAGTTCTGTCAATCACTTGCTGCTAATTCTGTTTGGCATGAAGTGATCCTGTGTTTTTGCTTCACCAACTTGACACCTCATTTTTAAGGAATTCTTGGTGTTGCTCAAGGCATGCCCTCCTGCACTTTTCATTGAACCAGGGTTGATCCCCTGGCTTGATGGCAGTGATCGAGTAAAGGGTATGTTGGGCTCATGGAGGCACAGTCTCAAGTCACTAGATCTATTTAAAATCTTTCCAATTCAGTGTGATTGTTGTGCCACACAACACAATGGAGGGTATTTTGCAGGTTATCCTGCAAGACCAGATTAGCAGATAATTCCTATAGGTTATGCCCAGCATAGTCAGTAGTGGTGCTACTGAGTCACTCTTCATGAAGGACACTGAAGTCCCTCAACCAGAGTACATTCTGTGCCCTTACCACCCTTACTGCACACTCCAAATGATGATCAAAATGGATAAGAACTGATTCATCAGCTGACCTGAGGTGATAGGTGATAATAAGCAGGACGTTGCCTAGTCCTCATTTGTCCTGATACCTTGAATCTTCATGGGGTTCAGAGTCAATGTTGATGATTCTCATTGCAACTCCCTTTTGACTGTATACTATGGTGCAACCACCTCTGGTAATTCTGTTGTTGGTGGGACAGGATCTGACCAGGGATGTCAGGTGGTGTGTGGGTCATAATCATACTCATACTCATAAAATGATACAGACAATGTCAGACTGATGCTTGACTATTCTGTGGGGCAGGTCTTCCAATTGCAGCCCAAGCCCCCAAACATACAAGGATCCTGCAACATGAAGTGGCTCTGACGTCCATGCACAGTGATTGGTGTTAGCATACTGATGGTGGCATTGATTTCCAGTTCCAGAAGTTGCCTCCAGAGGCCTGCACATTTGGTAAGAAAATGAGAGAATGCTGAAGGCCACTGTCTTTTCTTTTGCTTTGGTGGATAATGAATGGTCAGTCTGGCTCCATTCCTTCCACTGGCCTTTGTAATAGCTTGATACAACTGAGTGGGTTACCAGGACAGTGAAAATTCAACCACATTGCAATGGATCTGAAGTTACTTTTAGGCCAGATCAGGATATTTCCATCTCTGAAGGCCATTAGTGAACTAGATGGGTTTTTACAACAATCTACAATTGTTTCATGGTAAATGTTCAACTAATTTCTAATTTCAGATTTATTAATTGAATTCAAACTTCACCATCTACTAAGGTGGGATTTGAACCATGGGTCTCTGGATTACTCGTCCCAGTGACAATGCCAGTATGCCACCAACCTCCTGCCCTAGAAAAAAAACAAAAGCTGGCACCTGTGATGCTGGCAACATCAGGAAAAGGCCAAGATGTATTACCCACTCAGTATATATGGCCAAACATGCTTGCAAACGCTTCAGCCTTGTCTTTTGCAGAAGACTGCTGTGGCATTCCTTCCACAGTTGTTGTGCCAGCACTTTGAAAGGATTATCCAAACAGTTCCACTCCCCTAATCATTCCCCATAACCTAAAAGTTTCATCCTTTTCAAGTTGCTATCTAAATCCCTTTTGAAGATTTCTACTGAATCTATCTTTCAGGCAATGCGTTATGGATTACAAAATGCTGTATAAAAGAATTCCCATCGTCCCTCTGATTCTTCTGTCAATTATTTTAAATCATTTGTCCTCTCGTTAACTATCCTACTGCAATTATAAACAGTATCTCCTTCTTATTCCATGAAAACCCTCAGAGTTTAGCACCTCTGATAAACATTCTCTTAATCGTCTGTGCTCTTTGGAGAACGATCCCAGCTTCTCTGGCCCCTTCACGTACTTGAAGTCCTTCATTCCTGTTATTATTCTGTGCAATTCTCCTGCAGCTGTGAAATATGTTATTTATCCTTGAATCAAGAGCTGTTATGATAATGGGGTCATAATATATTCTGGCTGATCCCCTAGCAACTGTATGGAGTCTTGCTCTGACTTGCTAATTTCTTCCCGGACTCTCTAGGGGTTGTATCACTTACTTTTTTTTCAGTTTATCAAACCTTCCTGCAAACATCATCTCTGAAATGACAGTCAGTCTCCAGCAATGTTAGCATCTGCTGCACGAGCACAGACTGAGATCTGACGTCCCACTGATCTATAACAAATTGCGTCTCTGAAAATGCTAACATTGTAATAGACCAACTGGTCCTTATTTCATTCACCTTCCTCATTTTAACTAATTTTCTTCTTTCAGTATGAACAGATGTCCTGAAACTGTTGAACAAACGTGCCTGGATACATGCTTTGGCCATCCTACCAAGCAGCACTAAAGGTCAAGTGCAACAGTGTCAATACTCCACCTCCATATCTCTTTTGCAGGTGTCCATGTAGCATAGGTGTGGACATACAGTAGGTCATGGTTCAGTGGCCAAATTCTTGGCTATATGGCAGTCATCCATCCATGAACATAACTGAGCCACCATTGATGATGTTGATTTTAACAATGAGTGAAGGTTGATGGAACTAGTACTATGGAGGGCCTCTGAGCTGGTCACCCTGTCCTCTTAAGAGGTACTGAGGATAAATCAGGCTGCAACAGATTTGAAGATATTAGATAATTGCTGGATGTCAGTGGGGAACTGCAAGAGGTGAAGAGAGGTGAAAGATCATCCAGCCGAGAACAGCATTCAAAGAAAACAGGGGTCAGTAAATTGTGTCACTTCTCAGCCCTCCCACTGCAGCAAATGTGGCAGACACTGCCATTCCAGAGTGGGGCTCCTGAGATGATGCTCATGATGCTATTAGAGAGGTGACCAACTGAACACTGACCATCATCTTACAAGACACAGGCTGCCGCGTAGGTATGCAGACACCAGTTTATCTGTTACAGCATTACAAATCTCTTAAGTTTCTCACAAACTACAACCTAGTAACCATCAAAGAACACAACGTTAATCATATAAATAGGTGAACAAAACATTTGCTGATGATCATTTGTGTGTGTTCTATCTGCTGTTATTAGATGACCTAATCCTTTACAGACAAAATCCCAATTGCACATCATATAAATGATGACAGAGATTTGCTTTATCTTTCTGTTGTTGCACTGCATTTTTCACCTTTGTTTTTCTGAAAATTAGATGAAGTAGAACCAGAAGCAAACCATATTCTACACTTGTGCTTGACAGCTGCAACCTATATTCAGTCCTAATGACTACAAGAAACTGTCATTTTTGCCAACTATGACAACGCTGTTGAAACTGACCTTCAGGGCACAAGTTACAAATTTTAGCCAGAAGTATAGGAATGCTTTTGAATGTGGGTTGAAAGTTTAGTCTGAGGAACACCGTCCTTTTAATGCTCAGCATTTTGGATTAACAGTGACCAGATAAAACTATGGCCTCATACGATGACTATGCGTAGGACATGGGAAAACCACACAATCACCAGTAACTGCTACTTATTCCAACTTCTTTCTGAGCTTCAAGCTCAATGTTCTTTCACATTCTGCTAGCTTTCAGGATGCTATACGAAATAGTTAGGACTTACTCGGTTCAGTTCAAAGTGATCATACGTCTCAGCCTGTTATCTGCCTATAACCTGACACCAAATTTGTAATCTCACTCAAAGGTCAATTATCAAAGATGAAAATTCATTTTGGGCTTTAGGAGGCTGGGAAAGGGACAGTAAAAAAAACAGTAAAGAGAACCCTGCATCTAATCTGGCTCGTGAATGCTTAAAGATGACACACACTGAATGGAAATTAATGTTCACAATGGCTAAAAGAAAGTGTGTAATCTTCACTAGAAAAGGCCTGCTATCAGGCACATAACTCTCCCGTCTGGCCTTCCCTGGGGTCAGAAATCCTGGTTGCTACGAGTTTGGTCAATAAGAGACAGCTCTCTATTGCCTATCATCAACACCATCAGTGTCTCCAGAGGCCTAGGATTAATCAAGGACCCAGGCCATGGATCATTTGGCGTGGCTGCAGGGAAGGGGTTATTGATTTCCTGTGTGTAGTGATGGAGGCAGTCAGAGGAAAGGGCAGTTCAGGGCTGGGACTCATAGGAGGAGCCCCTCTCCCTACGTTCCTGATGACCAATCTCTCAATCAGATACTGAGTGGCTTTGTGTGCAAGACCCTCCCCAACCCCACTCCCAACTCCCCCGCCCATCACTGGGTGGAAAGAAACCATTATGGGCACATTAACTGCCCACTTTAGGGCTTTGAAAGCCACAAGCCTTCAATTCCAAACTCAGTGCTCAGGAGAATTTAAATATTGCTATTGTGAATCAGTAAAGAATAATATAAATAAACTGCAAAAAAACTTTATAGTAATCATTATTGAGGCAAACTGGTTTTGATGGATCCCATAGGCATTTTTAAAAACAAACTGTTATATATAAACATTACATTCACCAGGCACCAAGGTGCCTGAGTTAACATTAAGGTATTAAATACAACAGAGGAACGTGCTGCTTGCAGTGTGTCATGCTTCAAGTGACCCCGAGGTAAGATGGAGTATGAGATCATTATACTCTCAGGACACATGCTATGATACTGTGATAATATCATAAACATGTCTCTTAAAGGTCGACTGACATGATTGACCACGAGATATAACACAGCAAGTGTAAACTCCCTTCTATCATAGCTGAGAATTTCCACTTCTTATAATCATAGGTTCACCAGGAATTTCTTGTGCATTCCTGTCAAAGATAAAATGGTGGAGTAGAAGCAATTCTGACAAAGTTTCAAGCTTCTTTTGACTTATGTTTTGCTCCTTTTCATTCTGAAAGCTATGTTTTCCACCTGCCCTGCACACATGAGACATTATCAGCATGTGAAAGGAAGTGAGCTGGTTACTTTCTTCCAGGCTCTTGCCAAAATTGCTCAACTGATTAGAACCCAGATTCTCTCTCCTAAATAGGAAGCTGCTCCTGTAGATTGGTCATTCCATTGGCAACCCTCCATGCTCTGCGCTTTAATGACAGAACTTTTCTTATTTTGATGTTCATAGTGCAAAAACAAGATTTGCTGAAACACTGAAATGTTTCTGACATGTCTAATTGTATTTATATTTTCGCAGTTCGAACTAGGTGATTTATTTTTTGCTGCAAAGTTGTTTTTGTAAGCTGTTTTAGAAGGCATATTCTAATAGCTTTCTCACTGAATAAACCAGAAAACAAATGGAAATATTACAAGGCAGAGGCAACAGTCCTTTTCTCTCTAAAACATGGCCCGAGGCTAGATTGGAATTACTGGTGTGCGTGGTATAGGATATTTGCATTGCTTCAGGCATCTAAGCAATAGGAATTTAAGGCACAACCAGTACTATTTCACTGACAAGTACAATAGCTGTATATACTATTAAAAGAGGCAACTTACAATCCTGTTACTGCTGCAGGACAAATCCTGTTTTGGTGAAGATAACACTTTCACAGAAAATACTGCTGAATTCTGATTCTGAATGGCTGAAGTATGGTATTGGCTGACTACTGAAATAGCAGTTTATCAACCATAGATTTGTTAATTTCATAGATGCATAGAATCTCACAACACAGAGCGAGACCATTCAGCCTAACCTACCTGTGCTGTTGTTTTTGAGAGATTCATCCAATTAGTTTCATTTCCCCACTCTTACTTTGTTTCTTTTTGAAGTCTACTTCTAACTTACCTTCTCCTGCTTTGCTTTCTTCTGTTTGTGATTGCTTCCCTCGGAACAACAAAAACAATAGCACTATTGCATTAGTCATTTCTGATCAGACCAGCACTCACTTTATTAACTTATTTTTGTACTTCAATAGTTATAGAAACTCTTATTAATTTTTTGAAATATTTCTGGCTAGCTTTCCCTTGTACTCTTTTCCAACCTTTTCCAGTTATATTTCAAGTCATTTTTTGCTACTTTTCATATTCGGTTTGATCTTCTAACATGCCACCCGTTTTTGCACAGCTACACCTTTTTCCTTTAAGTTTGATTCCACCTTTAACTTTTTTTTTATTTAACTTTGGATGGTGGGTCCCTCCCTTACGAATTTTCCTTATTCACTGGAATGTATCTATTCTTAAAAAAACTCCTTAAATGTCTGCCAGTGCATCTCTATTGACCTACTCATTAAGCTGATTTGTCAATTCATTTTAGCTAGCTTTGCTTTCCTGCCCTCATAATTGTTCTTATTTAAATTTTTAGAATAGTCTTACACTAACTTCTCTCTCCCTTAAACTGAAGTTGAAAGTCGATCATAATATGGTTACTGCTACCTAAGGGCACTTTCACTATGAGATCATTAATTAATTCTAGCTTATTACACAATATCAGTTCTCGTATAGCCTGCTTTCTGGTTGGCTCCAAAACCTTCTGTTCTATGAAACTATCCCAAAAACATTCCATGAACTCTTCATCTAGGCAAACCTTTGCCCATCTTAGTTTTTCAGTCAAAATGTAGATTTAAATCTCCCATGATAATCACTTTCTGACAAGCGTCCACTATTTCTTCCTTTATGGTCTTTCCCCACTTACTGTAGTTACTGTTTGGAGCCTGGACACCACTCCAAAAGTGACATCTTGCCTTACCTATTCTCATCTCATCCTGATCTCCTGAATTGTCATCCCTTTCAATTGTTCTAATAACATCATTAACAGAGCCACCTGTCCACTTTATCCTCATCTTCTCTTGTTCCTAAATGTCCTGTATTCTTCAATATTCAGGTACTAATCCATGTCAGCCTGCAGCCATGTCTTTGTAATACCTACTAGATCAAATTTATTTATTTCTGTTTGCATTCTTGGTTCATTTGTTTTCTTTTGAAAGCTACTTTCTTTCAGATACAGTGTATTTAGTTTTTTTTTTCTTTTTGCAACTTCTAGACCAATCTGTTGGCCTTCTTAGATCTATACTCTCAATGCCTTTCTGTCACATTCAGTTTATTATTTCCCATATTTATACCTTTTCCTTTTCCCTTGTCTCGACTCTATGATTTAATACATCTTGTCCAATTTGATCTCTTGGCCACACCATTTAGTTTTAAATCCTCTCTGCTTCCCTAGTTACGCAGCTTGCAAGAACACCAGCCCCAGAACGATTCAGTTGGAGACAGTCCCTTGGTTACAGGCAGCCACTTTAACAAGAAGTAATCTTGTTGATGCAGCCATCTGCATTGATACTGGAGTACTGACCCAAGCTATCAAGCACCATCAAGCCTCTCTTCAAATGTCAGACATGGAGCAACTCACCCATCCATGAACAGCCCTCAAGCTGCCATCCATCATCCTTGGCAAACACTCTTGTCATTTTTCAGTCTATCACAATTACTCCAAGGCTCAGGTCTTTGGGAATGACTTCCTCATTTGACCTTTGCCATTCCCTCAATACTGGACTTATTTTTTCTGACATTGAAATTTCCTGCATTATGCAGCATAGCCCCACTCCAATCCCCTAAGAGAGATCACATCAGACTGATCCACCCTCCCTCCCTCAGTCCTCAGGAGCTGGATCCCGTCTGGATCCCCTCATGCTTCCGGCCCCCCTCCCCCAAACCCCCAAGCCCGCCACCCCAACAATCCTGCGTGGATCCCACCCCCTCTAATTTCATGTGGTCTTCCTCACTATACCCCCACAATCCTATGTGGATCATAGCTGACTGGGGCTCATGATGGGTCAGGGGTTGGGGAGAATGCTGCAGTGTTTGGAGGGTGACCTTGGTCCTCATCTAGTCAGCAAACTATGCTCTCCATTAACTCCACCCAGCCAAAATAACCTTATTCCCTCTCCAATGGATCATACTTTCAGACCAACCTGCATTTTCTCTAAGAGATTTAAAACTTGGATGCCCATCAATATTCCACCATTGTTGCACGACCTTTTACCTTCTCTGTCAAACACCAACTTTTCTTCATTTCCCTTGACCCAATCAATCTAACCATTTCTCTGTCCTCTGTTACTTCTCCTTGAACTCTACAACCATCATTCTGCACTTGCCTTCTCTCTTCTCTGAGCCAAAATTTGCTCCTATCCCCATGTCCACACTGACTTCTCTCAATATCCATGCTATCTGTTCTTCTTAATTCCCTGACTTCTTCCATGAGACTATCCAAAACTAGAGCATAACCTTGGACCCAGCACTCCAACACAGTGCATCCCCTCCGCTCACTATAACTGTTCCCTTCACTGTCCTTTTCCTTCAGTCAAATCACCGCAATCTCATCATAGACAGCATCCCACCCAACACTTTAGGACCAGCTTAGTCCAAACACCCCTGCATTGGGAAAACTCTCCCTCACCCAACTACCACATCTACAGCACCAGGCGCATCCTTTCTCCACATATTCTTGCAACATCTCATTCCTACACTACCCTCAGGTGACCCTACATCCTCCAGGACTCTCTCTCCTTCAGATAGCATCTTTGCCCTTGTGTTTATGGTGCAGCATAGTAAATGAAATGTACGTAATAATCAATTTCTCGATGCATTGTTCAAGGATCTAAATTCTCAGTCTCATGTTCATAGACATTTATAGACTAAACATCTCTGCCTCTTGATCTCCTTTCCTCCTTTAGTCTATTCTTAAAACTACCCAATTGTCTTTGATTTTGTGCCTGATTAAACTATTATAAACAACTTGTAAGAACTTGAAAGCAGTTTTTTGAGAATACCTTCTCTAACCGATTACTCATTCCACATTATTGATCCTTCTATATATGGACACTACTGTAATGGAATATTGGTGGAACTTCACATTTCCGCATTGGCACCATTACTGAAAAAGATTTGTGGAAATGCTGCTGTTTTATCTATCAGGCAATTTCTAATTCCCTACCTATTATAGGGGGAAGAATACTCCTGAGGTGCTAACGTGTATCCGACACCAGTTCGAGGTGATTCATTAGAATTGATAATTGCACTTTAACAAGGTGCAAACTGCTCAGTGAACACCTGCTTCTGCCCAAAACAGATGGCCCATTTAACTTGCTTAAAGTGATGACTTTGCAATTAACAATCATTGGAATGGAAAAAAGGTTTGTACAATTCGCCAGATTTCAAATAACTGCATGATTTAAAAGTAGGCACTGTGTAAATGGTGGGAATTGTAATGATCGCATAAAAGCAAAATACTGTGAATGCTAGAAATCTGAAACAAACAGAATGCAGGAAAAACTCAGCAGGTCTGGGAGCATCGGGGGAGATAGCAACAGAATAACATTTTGAGTCTGGTATGCTAAATGATGCTACATGATGTTAATTTTAAATCTTAGATTATTTTTTGTTAAGCAAAAATATTAAAGTATATGGGCCAATGGCAGGTATCTGGAGAAAGGCCACAGATCAGCCACAATTTCACTGAATGGCAGATCAGACTCAAGGGGCTGAATGGCCTACCTGTGTTCCTATGTTCTTCACAACCTTGAACGCTAATGTCAATGAGGAGTATGAAGGTGCAGTAGATTAGATGGGCGAGGTGAGGGATTAATGCTAATGGGCCCACCAGCCTTTTACAAGAATAGACAAAGTCTCAGAGCACAGAGGGGGGCTTTGGCAGTCACCAAACTGCGTCAGGATACAGCACTCCGACTTGATCATGTCCATGCCTCCATGGCAAAAACCCAGCCCCAAATTCTTTTCACTGTTACTGTAAAGTCAAAATCCTGGAACTCCCTTCACGCTAGCACTGTGCATGTACTTCTGTCACCAGCACTTTGTGAAGAGCACAAAGGATAGGAAATAATTGCTACCTATATCCAATGGAAAAATAAAAAAAAAGTTTCTGAGATGATTCAGCTCTAGAGAGTAAAGTGGTTCCATTTAAAACAAAAGGACATCCTTTAACAAATTACAAAAATTCCACATGAATTGTCTACTTAAAACTGTGATCGAATACCCACACCAATTATGTGGTGAGGTCATCTGATAGATTCACTCAAAGTCATATTTGTTTCAGAATCAGCTGAGTTTTATGTCAACCAGAAACAATCCCTCTGAGAAATAAAAAGCTGATACATGGTGCAACATATCTAAACATGACTTTTAGCGCAGTAATGTGGTAAAGCAGGATTAGCTCAATATGGATCAACAGATTATGTGAATTTGGAACATCTTGGTAAACTGACATTTTGGCACACTCAGCACCTTACCATTCTAGTTGATGTTTGTATGTCTGCCAATCCGCCTTTATTACATTTCTAAGCTTTATCATGTTTCTTTTTCTGGATATTATTACTTCTTTACAGTTATTATCTGGTCAATTTTGATAACAATTCCTCTTGAAAAAAATTGCTGCTTATTAATGAATGCAAAGAGGAAATCTGTACACTGATGCATTCGAAAACTGTTCTGGAGGATTTCATGGATAATATGTAACATTCCACAGATTTAAGTCAGTTTCCCAGTTAATGAGTGATAATTTTCTGATTATCCCCTCAACAGTACATTACATTTAAATAGAGTAGACAAAAAAAGTTGTTTCCCAGATTTCTGAAATGTACGATGAAATTCATCTATTTCCAGAAGATAATTTGTGCAATCAAGCTACCTTTTCCTGAGGTATGAAAGATGTAACTCTTCTTGCCAATTCTGTATGCTTTAATCAAAGAGAAGCTGTGATAAAGCAGAAAGCCTTGCTTCCATCTCCTGCTCATAGAAGATTCATGTTTGTTGGTAATGATTTCAGCTGCCCATTGCAATATTAGAATTTGAATGCTTAATGAACTGCTTAAATCTCCATTTAAATATTAAACAAAGCAATGTCTTATGAATGTGTTGATTGTGTGTGTTAGAAGTGCAATTTATTAGTTTATTATTTTGTATTGTTTTTATTAACTTTTATTGTAAAAGGAACTGGTTATTTAATAGTATACAATATAAGGAGATGAAAATACACAACGAATCATCTGTGGACAAAATAGAATACTGTGGCAACTAAAATGTACATTTATTCTCTCCAGTATAGATGCTTAACCTGCTGAATGCTCCCAGCATTTTCTATTGCTACTGTGGTTGGTTCGCTCACCAAGCTGGCTCGTTAGTTCACAGACATTTCATTACCCTGCTGGGTAACGTCTTCACCACAGCCTCCGATGAAGCGCAGTTGTGTTCTTCCGCCTGGTATTTAAATTGTGGGGTCCGTTGGAATTGGTTACCTCATTTCCAGCTTTTCTTTGCAGTGGTGTATATATAGGGTCTAATTCTAAGTATTCATTGATGGCCTTCTTGGTGGAGAACCAAGCCTCTGGAAATTCCTGTTCTTGTCTCTGTTTGGCCTGTCCTAGGATCTTGATACCAGGTGGGAAAACGCAACAGCGCTTCATCGGAGGCTGCACTGATGATGTTACCCAGCAGGGCAATGAAACGTCTGCAAACTAATGAACCAGCTCGGTGAGCGAACTAACCACAGCATTCACAACCTGAGCTACAAATCTACTCAAGAACCTTTTCTATTTCTGGTTTTAAGTTTCCAATATTCTCATTTTTTAATGTCAAGTCAATTTATCAACTCAATTAGATATTCCAATTTACAACTGTCAACAAGTCATTGAAAAGTACAGCTCAAACCTTTTAAAGGATAGAGGAATGGGAGTCTCATAAACCTCTGCTGCTCTGTGAGCTGGCTTTACTTATTTGCAAAATTTATATTATTAAGAGAATAAACCTGCCTTCACTTAGGGAAAATGCTTGTAGTTAACTCAGATCTTCTATGACCAAAAGCCGAGTAAGATATCTCCCCTTGCCACTTTAACATAAAGCAATTTTTCACCATGAGTCTCTTTTCAGTAAATATTTGTGGTATACACAGGGCATGTGCGCACTCCTAACTAGTTTGTGAAAAATATGGTGAAAATTAATTGTTACTGAAGGATTTACATTCATTTCAAATCAACTTGATAAACAGTTCAACAAATGCATTCTCAGATATTGCTAGAAGCAATACTTAAAAGATGTCTTTCCTCTTTGGTCCACAGTACAATGGAAAGAATGCTGCACTTCGATTTTAATGTTAGTTATTTAAATCCCACAGCTTCTTAAAATGTTTAAAGTCACTAACAATGTAAGCCTAAGTTTGGTAGCTTAGCAGCTCTCTGAATGGACTATCTAATAAATGTAACGCCACTGTTGTTTCCTGGAAAATATTTCCTCTTCAAATAAAAATACAATTCCATTGAGAAGACTGAATCTACTTCCACCACTTTGTCAGATAGCGTTTTACTGGTGTGTCGTAGAAAATCAAAACACACTACTTGAAACAAATTTCTCCTCATCTTCCACCAGTTCTTTTGCTAATTCCTTTAAATCTGTGTTTGTGGGTTACCAACCATTCTGCTCGTGCTAAATGTTTCTCTTTACTTACCTTTATCAAAATTCTTTCCAAAAGAACAATATGATGATGACCAGATGAGGGGAGAGTGATTGCCTTTGAAATCAAGGGTGCATTTGACCAACAGTGGCGTCAAGGAGCACTTTAAAAACTGGAATCAATCAATATCAGGGGGCAAACTCACTGCTGGTTGGAGTCTTACTGGGCATATAGGAAGATGGTTGTGGTAGTTGGATGTCAGTCATCTCAGCTCCAGGACATCTCTGTAGGAGTTCCTCAGGGTAATGTCCTCGGCCTAACCATCTTCTGCTGATTCAACAATGACCTTCCTTCCATGATAAATTTAGAAATGGGGATGTTCGCCAATAATTGCACAATATTCACGACTCCTCAGATATCGAAGGAGGATACTGAAACACTGGTCATGCTAAATTGCCTAGAGTGTTCAGAGATGTGTAGTTTAGGTGGGTTATAGGGGGATGGGTCTGGGTGGGTGCTCTGAGGGTTGGTGTGGACTTGTTGGGCTGAAAGGCCTGTTTCCACACTGTAAGGATTCTATGATCTCTCAACAACAAGACCTGGACAATATTCAGCTTTGGGTTGAAAAGTGGTAAGTAACATTCACACCACACAAATGCAAGGCAATGATCATCTCCAATAACAGACAATCTAACCACTGCCCGTTGACATTCAATCGTGTTACTGTCACTGAATCCCCCACTATCAACATTCTGGAGATTACCATTGACCAAAAACTCGATTGGACTAAACACAGTGGCTATAAGAGCAGGTCAGAGGCAAGGAATACTGTGGTGAGTAACTCACTTCCTGACTCCTAAAAACCTATCTAAGGCACAAAGTCACAAATGTGATGGAATACTCCACACTTGCCTAGACGAATGCGGCTCCAACAATACTCGAGAAGCTTGGTACCAACCAGGTCAAAACAGCCCGCTTGATTGGCACCACGTTCACAAATATCCCACTCCCTCTACCATCAATGCTCAGTAGCAGCAGTGTATATTATCTACGTACTGCAGAAATTCACTAAGGATCCTCAGACAGTACCTTCCAAACCCACAATCACTTCCCTCTGGAAGGCCATGGGTAGCAGATACATGGGAACATCAGCACCTGCAAGTTCCCCTCTGAGCCACTCACCACGCTGACTTGGAAATTTATCACCGTTCCTTCACTGTTGCTGGGTCAATATCCTGGAATTCCCTCCCTCATGGCATTGTGGACCTGCTGATAATACAAGAGGTTCAAGAAGGCAGCTCACCACCACCTTCTCAATGGCAACTAGGGATGGGCAATAAAAGCTGACCCAGCTACTGATGCCCACATCCCACAAGACAATAAAAGATAATCTGCACTTGTGATCTTGACTGGGGGATAACTTCTCTGACTCTTCAAAACAGTACCGTGGGATTTTTTACATGGGAGGATCAGACAGGGCCTTGGTTTAATGACGTGTCCGAAGAACAGCATTTTGAAAGTTTAGCAGTCTATCCTCCACGTAACGAAGTCTGAGCCTTGATTTTTTTTGTGTGTGCTCAAGTGGGACTCAAACTCTAAACCTCACAACTACAATCTGATCTACAGTTGACGTAAATTATTATCAAAAGACCTGACCTAAGAACAGATATAATAACATGTGAATAACGTATCTACACTAAAAAGCTCAATATTTTTACTAAATTATCTAAAAACACATAAAAGTGGAATGCTGTAACCTGGTTAATTTCCATTCATTAAATTGCTTGGACTTGCTTCAATACTGCTGAAGAAATTGATAATAGTGCTATAATTGTTAATATTTCTTGTTCCGTAAAGACACACATACTTTATTTCAAAATTTTCTCCTAAAATTCAGTACGGCTAATTAATACTATGTCATTTCTACAGATATCTGACTTCTTAATTTCCTAATCACTGCTATATATTTTGTCCTTTGTTAGATCCTTACCAAACCTCTTTCTAATGCGTATAACATCAATTCATTACACATCAGGTATATACTCACCTAAATCTACTCACACCTCGCCTTGATACAAATTATAACGGGGGTGAAACTTTTGCTTCTGTTGAAAAGTGGAAGATTGCCAGTTTTTTTTTGAAGTAATTAATGACTTTCCAACAAAACCTCAATCTCAGAAATCACATTCCTGGGTAATACCTTTCTGTAGCTTAGTTGGATAATTCATGATAAGAACTTACATATTGCTGTTGAAATATGAACATTACATGCACCTATTACTAATTCCAAGAATATATTACCGCTATCACACCAGTTTAGCATAATTGCAACTGTACCATAGTATTGCTGCCTCTCTTTTTCAAATATGATTTTGGCCTTCTTACCTAACTGAATCTAATTTCTATATTTAAAGAAAGACTTCAATTTGTGTAACATTTTTCACAACCTAAGGGCCTCCAAAATACATCAAAGCCAATGAAAGAATTTGAAGAGCACTCATTGTGGCAATGTTGGGATATATGTTTGCCATTGTGCACATGGCAACACTGTAAAACATTTATCTCATTAATGCCTAGATTTCATTAATGACCAGATGTTTTAGTTATTTGAATTATTTATCTATTGTTACATATTTCTAGAAATATACGAGAAAAGTGTTTTGTTATTACAATCCAGCACCATTTTAAGTTGCAAAAAGAATAAAATGAAATTACATAGAGTTCATCTTCGGTACAAGGGATCTTCAAATACTGCTCCAGGGCTTCTGCAACGTGTCCCCGCTCCAGGAACAGCAATGAGAACTCAGTCAAGAGCCCATGCTTCAGGTCTACTGCAGCCAGGAGTCCCTACTCTAAGCACTGCCTCAACTGCAGTGAGAAGATACATCACATTTACGCTAATAAGCCTACAATAAAGCAGTGGCAATTGTGCTTCATTGACTGTAAAGTGATTTGGAAAATCCCAAAGTCATGGAAGATGCTGTACAATTCAAGGTCTTTCTTTACATCTCACAGTGTCTGCTTCAGGAGAAGTGGCTGCTCCTCAAGATCATGGCGATCAGCTGCAGTCAATGCTGGCGGGCCGGGCGTCCCAGGATTGAAGTGAAGCACAGCTGCCAGCTCAAATTCAACCAGGAAACAGATAGTTTAGTGACACTGGTTAAGAGATGAATCTCAACCAGAACACTGGGGACAACTCCCCTGCTCTTCTTCAAAATATTGCCATGAGATTGTTTTCACCTACAAATAGGGGGATCTGGTTTAGTGACTTTTCTGAAAGCTGGGACTTCCAATAATACAGCTCTCCCTTGCTCAAGACTGTCGTACTGAAATGGAATACAAGCCCTGATTTTGTGCTCAATTCTCTGGAGAGGGGCAGGAACACAAAGTGCTTAAGACCTATGTAATCTTGCTTAACTTTAAAGCCTCCTGCAGCACAAATAAAATTACAATTTGAGACTGATAATCAGATTACCCCACTTTATGTCTTGAATGATGTTTTACAACTAGATTTTCCAATCATATTTTTAACCTATGATATATTAACTTGCCCATCTGTTTTTATTCTGCTCTCCTTACAAACTCATCTTTTTCAATTGCATTGCCACCTAAAAGTCAACCTCTTTGTGCTAGTAAAGGGAAATAGATCTGCCTTTATGTCACGGTATGCAAATGGCAGTAGCAAGCATTTGGAGTTAGTTAATAATCCGTTAAAACCTACTTATCTAAATGCTGAAACAAGGATCAACATGATCTCTAAGCTTACATACTTTAAATACATTAGGCAAAGCCATTGTTGGGGAATGCAGGCAACATGACCTCTCTCAGTCAAAATAAGTTAGAATTAAACATTTCACTTTGTTTCCATTCACACAAATCTATGAGGGATCTGTCACAAGCTGTGCAAGTTATTTTCCCGCAAACCTTATTGATTTGTCGACACTCTCCAGACTAACCATATATACAAAGAGCATGGGTAAGAGGTGTATGCTTTCTATAACTGACATGTTTACTGTTGCTTTTCTGCTAACAATTCCTACTGGGACTCTTTGTACGATTGAGAGAGAAGTTCTGTTTTGTTGTAATATAAATGATTTAAAGGAGGATTTAACTCTGGTATTGCTGAAATCACACTATTGCGGGCTATCAAAACCCCACGGAATCATCCTCTGAAGGGGTCTGCTGGGAATTGTAACATGTTTGCAAAACATCAGCACCAAATGTTTTCCTTTCCTTTGCCAAATGTTACAGTAGAAAAGAGGCTTCGCTATAACATTGGTTTCTGGGTATTTTTCACTGAGTGACACATCTCCTAACTCCTCAAAGACTCTCCACTTACCAAGCAAAACTCAACAATGCGATTGACTAAGTACAGAATAAGTACACCTACAGTAATGCTCTACAGGATTGACATAATCCAGGGCAAGGTGGTCCACTTGATTTTGTATCTATTTATCACTTCTTCCTCTGAAGAGTAGTCACTGTTGCAATGTAGGGAAACACATCAGCCATGATGCACGCAACAAGATCCTAAACCAGCAATGGCCATTCCTCCTGGTGGCGCTGCCAGCCCTGTACAGCTACTAGCCCCGAACAGGCAAGCAGTTCTCTGAAGTGGGACTTGCTGTCCCCAAAAGCAGAAACTTGGCCTCCAGTCTGCCCATAATAGGGCAGGAGGAGCTTTGATGGGCTGTGAAGTGTCTGACATGATGCCGAAATAGTTTAAATATAACTTTTAATTGTGGTTTAGAATTGCACAAACTAGCTTAGCATTGTAAATACAGACTGCCTGTCTGCAATACATTTGCTGTTCATCACCATAGGTGCTGCAGTAATCTGTGCTACTGTCTGTAGCGACTTCCATGATTTTCACAGCTTTCTACCTAACGCTTCCCTCTAAATTCTCACTTTCTGACTGTTCTGGCTGTGCTATCTAGTCTTGCCTGCATTAAGGAAGCCTTCAGCAATATGATTCTCCCTATTATCACCTTTAAAAACACCAGCTAAACTATTTGTAGATCCCATAAAACCAGAATTTCAATCAGACGCTTAATTCTATCCTCCTTCGTGTACTTCCTAAAATCATACATCCGACTTTACATCTGTTTAACTGTTGTTCCTGTTCTGGCATATTTAAGGAACACACAGCACTTCTTCCGCCTCAGTCACACACAAGAAAACTTATGTAAAATACATGAACAATGAAAAAAGGTCAAGATCAACTGCTCGATTCTATTTCCCCTACCCTGATAAGATACAGAATTTCACACCATTAATCTTTAATCTCATCAAAGTAAGTGATTTGACGGGCACCTAAGTATGCCAATCACTGAGGAAAGTTAAATAAAACTATAGAGGTAGTAGGAACTGCAGATGCTGGAGAATCCGAGACAACAAGGTGCAGGGCTGGATGAACACAGCAGGCCAAGCAGCATCATAGGAGCAGAGAGGCTGACGTTTTGGGCCTAGACCCTTCATCAGAAAAGGGGGAGGGGAAGGGGGTTTTGAAATAAATAGGGAGAGAGTGGGAGGCGGATAGAAGAGGGATAGAGGAGAGGATAGGTGGAGAGGAAACAAACAGGTCGAAGAGGCAGGGATGGGGCCAGGAAAGGTGAGTGTAGG
>NC_063337.1:104653974-104666676 GCF_021869965.1 Rhincodon typus | reverse complement strand
TGCGAGATGATGGTTTGGTGCTCAGGGGTGGGGTCATGATCAAGGGGGCGGTAGGAGGAGGTGTCGGAGAGTTGGCGTCCGGCCTCGGCGATGTAGAGGTCAGTGCGCCATACTACAACTGCGCCTCCCTTGTCCGCGGGTTTTATGGTGAAGTTGGGATTGGAGCGGAGGGCTGCACGTTCTGCGGGGGAGAGGTTGGAGTGGGTGAGAGGGGTGGAGAGGTTGAGGCGATTGATGTCTCGACGGCAGTTGGAGATGAAGAGGTCGAGGGAGGGTAGGAGGCCTTGGGGTGGTGTCCAGGAGGAGGGGATGTGTTGGAAGCGGGAGAAGGGATCAGTAGAGGGACGGTTAGGTTCACGGTTAAAGAAGTAAGCGTGGAGGCGGAGGCGGCAGAAAAACTGCTCTATGTCCAAGCGTGAACAGTATTCGTTGATCTGTGGGTGGAGGGGGACAAAGGTGAGCCCTTTACTGAGGACTGACCGTTCGTCCTCAGCAGGAACAGCAACTCATATTCCGCTTGGGAACCCTGCAGCCCAATGGTATCAATGTGGATTTCACAAGTTTCAAAATCTCCCCTCCCCCTACCGCATCCCAAAACCAGTCCAGCTCGTCCCTGCCTCCCTAACCTGTTCTTCCTCCCACCTATCCCCTCCTCCCACCTCAAGCCGCACCCCCATCTCCTACCGACCAACCTCATCCCGCTCCCTTGACCTGTCCGTCCTCCCTGGACTGACCTATCCCCTTCCGAACTCCCTACCTACACTCACCTTTACTGGCTCCATGCCCGCCTCTTCGACCTGTTTGTTTCCTCTCCACCTATCCTCTCCTCTATCCCTCTTCTATCCGCCTCCCACTCTCTCCCTATTTATTTCAAAACCCCCTTCCCCTCCCCCTTTTCTGATGAAGGGTCTAGGCCCGAAACGTCAGCCTCTCTGCTCCTATGATGCTGCTTGGCCTGCTGTGTTCATCCAGCCCTGCACCTTGTTGTCTCGGATTCTCCAGCATCTGCAGTTCCTACTATCTCTGATTCAAAAATCTTAGTGATACTATTTTGGAGGAGATGTGGAATTCTCCATGGTGCCATAGTCAATATTTATTCCGCAATAAACTCCTAAAAACGATTATTACCAATTAGTTGCTTGTGGAACCTTGTTCTGCACAAATTGCCTGCCGGGTTTCTTCCATTAGAACAGTGACTATATGAACAAAATCCTTTGGAATATCCTGTAATCCATTCAAAACTCTGCAGTCCATGTCTTAACTCTGAAAAATTGTCATGGCCCTATCACAGCGCTAACTAACTGATAGAACATAGAACATTACAGCGCAGTACAGGCCCTTCGGCCCTCGATGTTGCGCCAACCTGTGAAACCAATCTGAAGCCCATCTAACCTAAACTATTCCATTATCATCCATATGTTTATACAATGACCATTTAAATGCCCTTAAAGTTTGCGAGTCTACTATTTTTGCAGGCAGGGCATTCCACGCCCTTACTACTCTCTGAGTAAAGAACCTACCCCTGATATCTGTCTTATATCTATCACCCCTCAATTTAAAGCTATGTCCCCGCGTGCTAGCCATCACCATCCGAGGAAAAAGGCTCCCACTGTCCACCCTATCTAATCCTCTGATCATCTTGTATGTCTCTATCAAGTCACCTCTTAACCTTCTTCTCTCTAACGAAAACAGCCTCAAAACCCTCAGCCTTTCCTCATAAGACCTTCCCTCCATACCAGGCAACATCCTGGTAAATCTCCTCTGCACCCTTTCCAATGCTTCCACATCCTTCCTATAATGCGGTGACCAGAACTGTACGCAATACTCCAAGTGCGGCCGCACCAGAGTTTTGTACAGCTGCAACATGACCTCATGGCTCCGAAACTCAATCCCTCTACCAATAAAACCTAACATACTGTACGCCTTCTTAACAACGCTATCAACCTGGGTGGCAACTTTCAGTGATCTATGCACATGGACACCGAGATCTTTCTGCTCATCCACACTACCAAGAATCTTACCGTTAGCCCAGTACTCTGTCTTCCTGTTACTCCTTCCAAAGTGAATCACCTCACACTTTTCCGCATTAAACTCCATTTGCCACCTCTCAGCCCAGCTCTGCAGCTTATCTATGTCCCTCTGTAACCTGCAACATCCTTCCGCACTATCCACAACTCCACCGACTTTGGTGTCATCCGCAAATTTACTAACCCATCCTTCTACGCCCTCATCCAGGTCATTTATAAAAATGACAAACAGCAGTGGCCCCAAAACAGATCCTTGAGGTACACCACTAGTAACTGAACTCCAGGATGAACATTTCCCATCAACCACCACCCTCTGTCTTCTTACAGCTTGCCAATTTCTGATCCAAACCGCTAAATCACCCTCAATCCCATGCCTCCGTATTTTCTGCAATAGCCTACCATGGGGATCCTTATCAAACGCTTTACTGAAATCCAAATACACCATATCAACCGCTTTACCCTCATCCACCTGTTTGGTCACCTTCTCAAAGAACTCAATAAGGTTTGTGAGGCACGACCTACCCTTCACAAAACCGTGTTGACTATCCCTAATCAAATTATTCCTTTCTAGATGATTATAAATCCTATCTCTTATAATCCTTTCCAACACTTTACCCACAACCGAAGTAAGGCTCACTGGTCTATAATTACCAGGGTTGTCTCTGCTCCCCTTCTTGAACAAGGGGACAACATTTGCTAGTCTCCAGTCTTCTGGCACTATTCCTGAAGACAATGACGACATAAAGATCAAAGCCAAAGGCTCTGCAATCTCCTCTCTAGCTTCCCAGAGAATCCTAGGATAAATCCCATCCGGCCCAGGGGACTTATCTATTTTCACACCTTCCAGAATTGCTAACACCTCCTCCTTATGAACCTCAATCCCGTCTAGTCTAATAGACTGTATCTCAGTATTCTCCTCGACTACATTGTCTTTTTCCTCTGTGAATACTGACGAAAAATATTCATTTAGCACCTCTCCTATCTCTTCGGACTCCACGCACAACTTCCCACCACTGTCCTTGACCGGCCCCAATCTTACTGTAGTCATTCTTTTATTCCTGACATACCTATAGAAAGCTTTAGGGTTTTCCTTGATCCAACCTGCTAAAGACTTCTCATGTCCCCTCCTGGCTCTTCTTAGCTCTCTCTTTAGGTCCTTCCTGGCTAACTTGTAACTCTCAAGCACCCTCACTGAGCCTTCACGCCTCACCTCTACATAAGCCTCCTTCTTCCTCTGGACAAGAGATTCAACTTCTTTAGTAAACCACGGTTCCCTCGCTCGACCACTTCCTCCCTGCCTGACAGGTACATACTTCTCAAGGACACGCAGTAGCTGTTCCTTGAACAAGCTCCACATTTCAATTGTACCTAGCCCCTGCAGTTTCCTTCTCCATCCTATGCATCCTAAATCTTGCCTCATCGCCTCATAATTGCCTTTCCCCCAGCTATAACTCTTGCCCTGCTTTATATACCGATCCCTTTCCATCGCTAAAGTAAACGTAACCGAATTGTGGTCACTATCACCAAAGTGCTCTCCTACCTCCAAATCTAACACCTGGCCTGGTTCATTACCCAGTACCAAATCCAATGTGGCCTCGCCTCTTGTTGGCCTATCTACATACTGTGTCAGGAAACCCTCCTGCACACATTGGACAAAAACTGACCCATCTGAAGTACTCGAACTATAGCGTTTCCAGTCAATATTTGGAAAGTTAAAGTCCCCCATAACAACATTACTTTCGCTCCTATCCAGAATCATCTTTGCAATCTTTTCCTCTCCATCTCTGGAACTTTTCGGAGGCCTATAGAAAACTCCCAACAGGGTGGCCTCTCCTTTCCTGGTTCTAACCTCAGCCCATACTACCTCAGTAGACGAGTTGTCATCAAACGTCCTTTCTGCCACCGTAATACTGTCCTTGACTAACAATGCTACACCTCCCCCTCTTTTACCACCTTCCCTGATCTTACTGAAACATCTAAACCCCGGAACCTGCAACAACCATTCCTGTCCCTGCTCTATCCATGTCTCCGAAATGGCCACAACATCGAAGTCCCAGGTACCAACCCATGCTGCAAGTTCACCCACCTTATTCCGGATGCTCCTGGCATTGAAGTAGACACACTTCAAACCACCTTCCTGCCTGCTGGTACACTCCTGCGATAGGGTTGAAACCTTATTTATGACCTCACTACTCTCAACCTCCTGTACACTGGAGCTACAATTCAGGTTCCCACCCCCCTGTTGATAGTGACTTCCAACCACGCAATGTCTTGATTTTAACATTCACTTTGTTTTACAATTCTCTCTATTGCCTCTCCCCTTTCTCCAGCCTACCTTCCTCCAGCCTGACAAGGTATTGTGATCTCAAGCATCCCATATTATAATTGCTGCACCATTGGTACCTGTGCATTCAGTTGCCTGGACCCCAAACTTCGGATTATTCTTCCAAAATCTTTCCACCTGTCTGCTATTCTCCTGCAGCACATTCCTTCAAACCTCCCTTATTGACCAAGCTTTCGATTATCTGACTCTATGTCTCCTTATGTGGTTCGGTGTCATACCTTCTTTTGTAATGTCCCCGTGAAGTACCTCAGAACGTTTTATTACATTAAATATAGGTTGTTATTGTTGCCATTATATTTGTGTATTTGTGTTGTGCTGACCACCTTTAAGATAAGCAAAATGCAAATGCTTTAACACATACTACCATTACTGATAGCTTGTTGCTTTTAAATATAACACAATATAGTTTTATCCAACTCTCCGACACCTCCTCCTACCGTCCCCTTGATCATGACCCCACCCCTGAGCACCAAACCATCATCTCGCAAACCATCCACAACCTCATCACCTCAGGTGACCTCCCACCCACGGCCTCCAACCTCATCGTTCCCCAACCTCGCACTGCCCGCTTCTATCTCCTTCCCAAAATCCACAAACCTGAATGCCCTGGTCGACCCATTGTCTCCGCCTGCTCCTGCCCCACCGAACTGATCTCCAACTATCTAGACTCCATTTTCTCCCCCTTGGTCCAGGAACTCCCTACCTACGTCCGTGACACCACCCACGCCCCCCACCTCCTCCAGAACTTCCAATTCCCCGGTCCCCAACACCTTATCTTTACCATGGACGTCCAGTCCCTCTACACCTGCATTCCCCATGCAGATGGCCTTAAGGCCCTGCGCTTCTTCCTGTCCCGCAAGGCCCGACCAGTCCCCCTCCACTGATACCCTCATCCGCTTAGCCGAACTCGTCCTCACACTCAACAACTTCTCTTTCAATTCCTCCCACTTCCTACAGACAAAGGGGGTCGCCATGGGTACCCGCATGGGCCCAAGCTACGCTTGCCTCTTTGTAGGCTAC
This sequence comes from Rhincodon typus, assembly GCF_021869965.1. Taxonomy (NCBI): domain Eukaryota; kingdom Metazoa; phylum Chordata; class Chondrichthyes; order Orectolobiformes; family Rhincodontidae; genus Rhincodon; species Rhincodon typus. The sequence goes on along the minus strand of NC_063337.1, from coordinate 104,661,285 downwards.
GTGGGACAATCCCTCTTCCGTACCTACACCGGCCCTAAACCCCACCTCTTCCTCCGTTACATTGATGACTGTATCGGCGCCGCCTCGTGCTCCCACGAGGAGCTCGAACAGTTCATACACTTCACTAACACCTTCCACCCCAACCTTAAGTTTACCTGGACCATCTCTAACACCTCTCTCCCCTTCCTGGACCTCTCTGTCTCCATATCGGGCAACCACCTCGAAACCGATATTCATTTCAAGCCCACCGACTCCCACAGCTACCTAGAATACTCCTCCTCCCACCCACCTTCCTGCAAAAATGCTATCCCCTATTCCCAATTCCTTCGCCTCCGCCGCATCTGCTCCCAGGATGAGGCATTCCACTCCCGTACATCTCAGTTGTCCTCGTTTTTCAAGGACCGTAACTTCCCCTCCTCGGTGGTCGAGAACGCCCTCAACCGTGTCTCCCACATCTCCCGCACCTCGTCCCTCACACCCCGTCCACGCAATAAGAACCAAAAAAGAATCCCCCTCGTCCTCACGTACCACCCCACCAACCTCCGGATCCAACGCATCATCCTCCGACACTTCCGCCATCTGCAATCCGACCCCACCACCAAAGACATCTTTCCCTCCCCACCCTTATCTGCTTTCCGGAGGGACAACTCTCTCCGTGACTCCCTTGTCCGCTCCACACTCCCCTCCAGCTCCACCACACCCGGCACTTTTCCCTGCAACCGCAGGAAGTGCTACACCTGCCCCCATACCTCCTCCCTCACCCCCATCCCAGGCCCCAAGAAGACTTTCCACATCAAGCAGATGTTCACCTGCACATCTGCCAATGTGGTATACTGCATCCGCTGTACCCGGTGTGGCTTCCTCTACATCGGGGAAACCAAGCGGAGACTCGGGGACCGCTTTGCAGAACACCTACGCTCGGTTCGCAACAAACAACTGCACCTCCCAGTCGCGAACCATTTCAACTCCCCCTCCCATTCCTCAGACGACATGTCCATCCTGGGCCTCCTGCAGTGCCACAACGATGCCACCCGAAGGTTGCAGGAACAGCAACTCATATTCCGCTTGGGAACCCTGCAGCCCAATGGTATCAATGTGGATTTCACAAGTTTCAAAATCTCCCCTCCCCCTACCGCATCCCAAAACCAGTCCAGCTCGTCCCTGCCTCCCTAACCTGTTCTTCCTCCCACCTATCCCCTCCTCCCACCTCAAGCCGCACCTCCATCTCCTACCGACCAACCTCATCCCGCCCCCTTGACCTGTCCGTCCTCCCTGGACTGACCTATCCCCTTCCTAACTCCCCACCTACACTCACCTTTACTGGCTCCATGCCCGCCTCTTTGACCTGTTTGTTTCCTCTCCACCTATCCTCTCCTCTATCCCTCTTCTATCCGCCTCCCACTCTCTCCCTATTTATTTCAAAACCCCCTTCCCCTCCCCCTTTTCTGATGAAGGGTCTGGGCCTGAAACGTCAGCCTCTCTGCTCCTATGATGCTGCTTGGCCTGCTGTGTTCATCCAGCCCTGCACCTTGTTGTCTCACTAAGATTTTTTATGCTCACATGAGAGAGCACACAGTTCAATGTCTTATCCAAATAGACATCACCTCCAGCAGCTCTACGAGGTGCGCTCACTTACATTATGGGCTCAAGTGTTTGTGATGGAACATGAAACCAAACCTGCTGACTTCGAGACAAGAGGAGCTGCCACTCAATCATGGCTGACAGGTAATTCATGAAAATAATGCATCTGGGTTGCAAAGACACAAATAATTCCATCAGAGATAGTAGGAACTCAGATGCTGGAGAATCTGAGATAACAAGGTGTAGAGAGCTGGATGAACACAGCAGGCCAAGCAGCATCAGAGGAGCAGGAAGGCTGACATTTCGGGCCTAGACCCTGAAGAAGGGTCACAAATAATTCCATGTTCAGTTTTATTTTTGCACCAGATCTAAGCTGGGACAAGAATTTGGGTGACACAGTTGGGCTCATCACCCCTAGGGTGGGTGAGGGCAAAAGTCAGCAAGGCTCCTCACTTTTACTTGCAGTGCAGTTGTAGCCGACAGCAAGCTGTACATACATGTATGATGAATGAGGACAGATTTGCTGTGCTGTGATGCTCTTGTGCTGACAAGAACTTTCTGGCTTCTCATATACAGAGCACGTGGATAACATAGTAACACTTTCTCCTCCATGATGTACATTCAAGTCTCAGCGCAACACTGCATGTGCTAAAATGTCAGAACTGATGCCTTTTGGATGAGATGTTCAACCAAGTCTGCCCTCTCAGGTAGGTACTAAAGATCCCATGGTCCAATCTTGAAGAGAAGAGGGGCAAGGGCATTCTGGCCAACAATTGCCCCTCAACCAACATCACAAAAAAAAGCTTTTTGATTCGCGTCACATTTCCATGGGAGTTTTCAGTGCAAATATTGGATGCCAAGTATTTCCATATTAATACAATTCAAAATGAATGAAATGGCAATGTACATTCTGGAATGTTTTCTCGTAGAGATAACGTCCAGAATAGTTGAAATAATTGCAAAAATAAAATTCAGCCAGAAGTCATCACCCTTAGGAGAGGAATAAAGTTGGACAGCAAAATACTAACAATGTTGCTCTTTATAAAAAATAGTCATTCTTTACACTGCCTTCCCATGAATATTTCAATCTATAAAAATTGCTGTATTCTTAGCTGTCACTCAATCTTAGCACAATGTACTGGTGCACTGAGTTAAGATCTGTTCACAGCTGTGTGAGGACGAGGGGCTGTTTGCTACATTTTGTTCTCAATACACGTGATCTACTTCACGCTGAATTAAGTTTGTATCAGCTGGCAATTCAATAAATTTGGAGCTAAACAGGTGTGAAATACCTGGCAATCTGAACAGCTTGCAGATAAGTCAATGTCGATTAACATCAATGGAATCAATTTCAAGTGTTTGATTCTTTTAATCATTTGCTAAAGATATTTAAAAATGGGTTTAAAAGCAGAAAGCTGCACACATGTCACATTCTTGATGTCTTTTCTGCTGCTGTTTTTGTACTAGTTCTCATCTCTGGTGTCAGGACTGCTGTTGCAGACTAATGAGGACTCTGATGAGGACTGTGTGCAACTCTCAGGCATAAGGGCCTGTCTTATGGATATGTTCTATTAGGCTTTTATGACTTTCCTCTGTTAAGTGATAGAAACTTGATGATTCTCATAATTTCCTGAAACATGCTTCTGGAGAGTGAGGAAAATTCACATGATGAGACGTTAAACTGAACTCAGTTTCTATTCTCTCAGATGGGGGAAATGATTGCGTGGCACTCTGCTCAAGAACACCAAAGGTATCAGCCCAGTATTTTTAGTCAACATTTATCCCTCAATTAACATCACCAAAAAGTCATCTGGTTCTTGTTACAGTGCTGTTTGTGGATTTCTGGGGGACGTTGGCTGAGTTTTTACACATCAAATATTAGGAGTTTAGTGATGTGTGGATAATTACACATCAAACATTTATTGGTTTTAAAGCTTTTTTGAATCTTGGCATTAAAAGAGCATGATATAGATGCAGAGATAGTAAGAATTGCTGATGCTGGAGTCAGAGATAACACAGCGTGGAGCTGGAGGAACACAGCAGGCCAGGCAGCATCAGAGGAGCAGGAAAGCTGACGTTTTGGGTTCGGTTTCTGAAGACGGATCCCAACCCGAAACGTCAGCTTTCCTGCTCCTCTGATGCTGCCTGGCCTGCTGTGTTCCTCCAGCTCCACACTGTGTTATCTATGATATAGATGCAGTCAGTATTCATTTCACTCAAAAAAAGACTCAAATTTTATGAAGTTCTCTGTTTCACAGCAGCAGCGCTCTTAAGTGTTTAAAATGTCAAGAGACCTTTTTTTACATTAATGGCAATATATAAATGCAAATTAATGTTACTATGATGTTGCCAAAGCCACTCTTTTTTTTATATATAGTATGACAACATAGCAGTTTGTCATTCAGTTTGTACTGCTAACATGCTGTCACATAGGGGAGGTGATGGCCTCATGGTATTACTGCTGGACTGTTAATCTAGAGACCCAGATAACGTTCTGGGGACCTGGGTTCAAATCTCACCATGGCAGATGGTGGAATTTGAATTCAATAAATATCTGGAATTAAGAATCTAATGATGACTATGAATCCATTGTCAATTGTTGGAAAAACCCATCTGGTTCACTAATGCCCTTTAGGGAAGGAAACTGCCATCCTTACTTGGTCTTGCCTACATGTGACTCCAGACCCACAGCAATGTGGTTGATACATTAACTGTCCCCTGGGCAATTTGGGATGGGCCATAAACGCTGCCTAGCCAGCAACGCACTCATCCTGTGAACAAATAAAAAAAAATCAGCCTTGGTTCATACAGCACTCAGGGAGAACTTCTCTCTCTGAGTCACATTGGATTTAACTCTGTTTCATAAAGTGTTCAGTGTTAACTGGACTGACACTTCAGTGGATAATTACGTATCAGAAGTTTATTGGTTTTAAAGCTTTTTTGAAACTATGATTCTGTCTGTCATTTATTCTGTCCTTGCTTCAGAGATTGGCCCATGATCTTCACTAGATTGGTCCACATTTTTGGATAAGAACTGCGATGGCTTGCTGTTGCCTTCTGCAGGATGGTTGGCCAGGAAACTGCCTGCTATCAGACATCATGGAAGGCTGACAGTCATTGCCACTTAATACTAAATGAAATGCTACTTAGGGCTAAATAAGATAGATTTCAAAAAGATCAATCGACTGAAAACTCAGCAAGCACGAGCCGCTAAGAGCTACCAGCAGCAGTAGAATTGTAAACAAAAGGTAACATTATGGTCTGGCATATCCCCCATTTTGCCATTACCACCAAACCAAGGGATGAACCCTGGGTCAAAACAGAGTGCAGGAAGGCATGGCGAGAGTAACACCAGGCACATCTAAAAGTGAAGCGTCAACCTGGTGAAGCTATAAAATCTACTTGAATGTCAAACAATATAAATTGCAACTGATAGATTAAAGCAATTCCATAGCCATGGAACAGAGCTAAGCTCTGCAGTCCTGACACATCCAGTTGTAAATGGTACCAAACAATTAAACAACTCACTGGAGAAGTCTCCACGAATAACTCCATCCTCAATGATGGAAGGGCCCCGCACAACAGTGCAAAAGAAAAGTTTGAAGAATTTGCAACAATCTTCAGTTTGAAGCACTGACAAATACCAAGTGAATGATCCATCTCAGCCTCTTCTGGAGGTCCCCTGTATCACAGATGCCAGTCTTCAGTCAATTCAATTCAGACCAGTCCACATGATATTAAGGAACAGAGAGAGACACTGGATGTTACAAAGGCTATGAGCTCTGACAACATTCTGGCAATAGTACTGAAGACCTGTGCTCCAGAACATCCAGTGCTGCTAACCAAGCTGTCCTGGTACGGCTACAACACTAGCATCTACTCGACAATGTGGAAAATTGCCCAGGTATGTTCTGTACACAAAAAGCAGAACAAATGCAACCCAGCCAATTACCGACCCATCAGTCCACTCTCATTCATCAGTAAAGTGATGGAGGGTGCCTTCAACAGTACTATCCAGCAACACGAACTAAGCAATAACCTGCTTTATGACACTTTGTTTGGATTCCCTCAGGGCCATTGAGGTCAACCTCTAGCCTTGGTCCAAACACAGAAAAACATCTAAACTTCAAAAGGGAGGAGAGACTTGTTTTCAGCGGCAGCAGCGCGAGCCACGATCCCTGTATAAAAACTTACCTCGTGCAGCAGCGGCCTTCTTGTTTTCAGCGGCAGCAGCGCGAGCCACGATCCCTGCATAAAAACTTAGCTCGTGCAGCAGCGGCCTTCTTGTTTTCAGCGGCAGCAGCGCGAGCCAGAGTGACGACGGGAAGGTAAGGTTGTTTTTTGTTCCCTGTATAAAAACTTACCTCATGCAGCAGCGGCCTTCTTGTTTTCAGCGGCGCGTGTGTGGACAGAATGCGAGCCAGGAAGGAACTGATATATTCAGGCATTGGCTAAACCCGAAACACTACACGTGTAGTGTCTCCCACTCATCCTCCTCCTCTAACCAAAAAAAAAGACTGTGTGGAGGGGCGGTAAGGTAAGGCTTTTTTTTTATTCTTCTGAAAATCTACAATAGAGGGAATGGAAGCTAGGGCAGTTGCATGCTCCTCTTGCAGGATGTGGGAGGTAAGAGTCACTGCTGGTGTCCCCTCTGACTTCACCTGCAAGAAGTGCACCCAACTCCAGCTCCTCACAAACCGCGTTAGGGAACTGGAGCTGGAGCTGGATGAACTCTGGATCATTCAGGAGGCTGAGGGGGTGATAGAGAGGAGTTACAAGGAGATGGTCACACCCAAGAAAAAGGTAGCTGGGTGACTGTCAGGAAGGGGAAAGGGAATAGGCAGACAGTGCAAGGATCCCCTGTGGCCGTTCCCCTCAATAATAAGTATACCATTTTGGATACTGTTGGGGGGATGACCTACCAGGGGAAGGCCATAGTGGACAGGTCTCTAGCACTGAGCCTGACCCTGTGGCACAGAAGGGAAGGGGGGAGAATAGGAGAGCAATTCTAGTAGGGGATTCAATAGTAAGAGGCACAGACAGGCGGTTCTGTGGACGTGAACGAGATGAACGGATGGTATGTTGCCTCCTGGGTGCCAGGGTCCGTGATGTCTCAGATCGTGCCTTCAAGATCCTTAAGGGGGAGGGTGAGCAACCAACAGTCATGGTACACATTGGTACCAATGACATTGGTGGAAAAAGGACTGAGAGTGAAAAACGAGTACAGGGAGTTAGGTTGGAAGCTGAAGTCCTGGACAAACAGGGTAGTTATCTCTGGATTACAAGGTGATAACAAGGTAAGAAATAGGGAGAGAGTGCAGCTAAACACGTGGCTACAGGGCTGATGTAGGAGGGAGGGCTTCCATTATGTGGATAATCGGAGCACATTCTGGGGAAGGTGGGACCTGTACAGTAAGGACGGGTTGCACCTGAACCGGAATGGCACAAATATCCTGGGAGGGAGGTTTGCTTGAGTTATACAGGATGGTTTAAACTAGATTGGCAGGGGGTGGGGAACCGGATTTGTAATTCAGAGGATGAGGTATTCAGCCTTCCAACAGACACAACAGAGAGTGAGGTTGTTAAATAAAGAAATGCGGTCGATGGAGCGTAATTGAGAACAGAGAGATGGTTTGAGGTGTGTCTACTTCAATGCGAGAAGTATCGGAAATAAGGCGGATGAACTTAGAGCATGGGTCAGTAGTTGGAACTATGATGTTGTGGCCATTA
>NC_063337.1:104595186-104653964 GCF_021869965.1 Rhincodon typus | reverse complement strand
AGTCAGTTTGAGTTGAGGTCAGGAACAAGAAAGGAGCAGTCACTTTGTTGGGGTTTTTTTACAGAGCCCCGAATTTAAGAAAGTGGTTAGGAGAGCTATAAGGGGGCATGAGAAAACCTTGACAGATAGGATCAAGGAAAACTCCAAGGCTTTTTACACGTATGTGAGGAATAAGAGAATGACCAGAGAAAGGGTAGGGCCATCAAGGATTGTAAAGGGAATTTGTGCACGAAGCCTAAAGAGATAGGAGAGGTCCTTAATGAATATTTTTCTTCGGTATTCACAACTGAGAGGGACCTAGTTGTAGAGGAGGACAGTGTGAAAAGGCTGGTAGGCTAGAGGAGGTTGCTGTTAGTAAGGAAGATGTGCTAGGAATTTTGAGGAAGTTGAAGATAGATAAGTCCCCCAGGCCTGATGGGATTTATCCAAGGATTCTATGGGAAGCAAGGGAAGAGATCGCAGGGCCTTTGGCTATGATCTTTTCGTCCTCACTGTCCACGGGTATAGTGCCGGAAGATTGGAGAGAGGCAAACGTCATTCCATTGTTCAAGAAAGGGAATTAGGATAACCCCGGAAATTACAGGCCAGTTAGTCTTACATCGGTGGTGGGCAAATTATTGGAAAGGGCTCTGAGATAGGATTTACGATCACGTGGAAAGGCACAGTTTGATTCGTGATAGTCAGCATGGATTTGTTGAGGGGTAGATCATGCCTCACAAACCTTATTGAATTCTTTGAAGAGGTGACCAAACACGTGGATGAAGGTAGAGCAGTGGATGTGGTATACATAGATTTAAGTAAGGCATTTTATAAGGTTCCCCATGGTAGGCTTATGCAGAAGGTAAGGAGGCATGGTTAGGGGGAAATGTGGCAGATTGGATTCAGAACTGGCTGACCCTTAGAAGACAAAGGGTGATAGTGGACGGAAAATATTCAACATGGTGCTCAGTTATGAGTGGTGTACCACAAGGATCTGTCCTGGGTCCTCTGCTATTTATGGTTTTTGTAAATGATTTGGATGAAAGAGTGGAAGGGTGGATTAGTAAGTTCGCGGACGATACGAAGGTGGGTCGCATTGTGGACAGTGCGGAGGGCTGTTCTAGGTTACAAAGAGACATTGATAGGATGCAGAGCTGGGCTGAGAAGTGGCAGATGGCGTTTAACCCTGAAAAGTGTGAGGTGATTCATTTTGGAAGGACAAACTTGAAAGCAGAATGCAGGGCTAACGGAAAGATTCTTGGCAGTGTGGAGGAGCAGAGGGATCTTGGGGTTCATGTCCACAGTCTCCTGAAAGCTGCCACCCAGGTGGATAGAGTTGTTAAGAAGGCGTATGGTGTGTTAGCTTTCATTAATAGAGGGATTGAGTTCAAGAGCCGTGAAGTTATGCTCCATCTATACAAAAGCCTGGTTCGGCCACATCTGGAGTATTGTATCCAGTTCTGGTCACCTCATTACAGGAAAATTGTGGAAGCGTTGGAAAAGGTGCAGAGGAGATTTACCAGGATGTTGCCTGGAATGGAGGGAAGGTCTTACGAGGAAAGGTTGAGAGAGCTAGGTCTTTTGAGAACGACGAAGGATGAGAGGTGACTTGATAGAGGTGTACAAAACGATCAAAGGTATAGATAGAGTGGGCAGCCAGAGACTTTTTCCTAGGGTGGAGATAGCTATTACGAGGGGACATAGTTTTAAAGTGAGTGGAGGTAAATAGAGGGGAGATGTCAGAGGTAGGTTATTTACTCAGAGAGTGGTCGGGGCATGGAATGCATTGCCGGAGAGGGTTGTGGAGTTGGCCTCGTTAGGGGCATTTAAGCGGCTATTAGATAGGCATATGGATGATAGTATAAGGTAGGGGTGGAGGTTAGATAGACCTTAGGAGTAGGGTAGAAGCTCGGCACAACATTGTGGGCCGAAGGGCCTGTACTGTTCTATGTTCAGACTCTCTGCCCCTGAATCAAAGCTGCATATGACTGACTGTGATGTCTAGGAGTCCTCTTAAAAACAGCCAATGAGAACGAGAGGGAAAACTCTCACTGGTTGCAGTCCAGCCTGGCACATAGGAAGATGGTTGTGGTTGTTGGAGGTCAATCATCTCAGCTTCAGGACAGTACTGCACGAGTTCCTCAGGGTAGTGTCCTCGGCACAACAATCTTAGTTGTTTCATTGATCACATTCTCGCCATCATACGGTCAGAAGTGGGGATGTTTGCACAATATTCAGCACCATCCATGATTCCTCAGAAACTGAAGCAGTCCATGTCCAAATGTAGCAAGACCTGGACAATATCCAGACTTGGGTTGATAAGTACAAAGTAACATTTGGCACCACACAATTGCTAGGCAATGACCACCTTCCACAAGAGAAATTCTAACCATTGTCGTTTGAACAGCAATTGAATAGGACTAGCCATCTAAATGCTGTGACTACAAGAGCAGGTCAGAGGCTGGGAATCCTATAGTGAGTAACTCACCACCCAGATTGCTGGGTCAAAGTTCTGGAACTTCCTCACTAACAGCATTGTGGGTCTACCGGTATGAAACAGACTGCAGTGGTTTAAGAAGCCTGCTCAGGTGGTGAACGTCCAATGGTTGTGTAAGATGAATGTCATTTCATTTCGTTGCCAAACAGAAGGTACTGTCTCCTTCTGGTGGACTTTAACGAGCAATTTGGTGAAGACTGTGTGGAATACTGTTGGCTCGCAGCAATGAGAACAGGCAGTATATTAGGTGTTACTAGTTGCAATATTGCTGAAACACTGTCAGTACTGCACTGATAGAAAATATTCCATTCATATCTTTTAGTCTTCTGCTCAAGACTGCTGCTGCTGTCAGAGGCCCTGATGTCAGAAAATGACCTACATCATGTTTCCATTGACTTCCTAGCTGAAGAGATGGACGCGTTTGAGGTATGTATCACTGAAATGAATATGAGTCAGATCCTGGGCTTTGGTGCCATATCTCTAAGCCTGGGAACGACCTCTTTTCACTGGTGCTTCATTTGTTTAGCTTGTACTTGTAACCAACTGCACTACTTGCAATGAGATCAACCTTCTTTCCAAACAGTGCACTTGCCCTCTTTGAGTGGCAGACTACCTTTAAGTGCTGCAGGACATGTGAAACTCATGCTATGCACTTGCAATACAACACCCCATGCTGGGTGTTCAGCCAGGCACTAGTCTAAGTCGTGTTTGACTGAACAATACAATCAAGCAAATTACATGGTAACAAAATCTATTCTACCTGCTCCAGCAGGTTCTGGTTCTGATGGAGAGTCACTGGAACCAAAATGTTAACTTTGTTTTCTCTCCACGGATGCTGCCAGACCTTCTGAGTTTCTCCAGCAATTTCTGTTCTTGCAACAAAATTACATTTCTTATATGATGCCCGTAATTCTTTGGGAACTCGGAGTTTCTCCAACTCATTTCCTGCACATTCTTCAATTCCTGTGTCTACCATTGTCAGGTAGTCCTTCAACTGCTTAGGCCCCTATTCTCTGGAAATAGCTCCCTAAACCTTTCCACCTCCTCACTTTGTTTTTGCTCTTTAACAGTTTCCTTAAAATCTATTGTTTGGATCAAACATTTGGATGTTTGTCCTAATGTCAATGCTGTTGGCTTGATATCATTTCTTTTTAATCAGATTACCCTGTCTTGGCACAAGTTTGTACATTGAGGCACTATGTAAGTGTAGATTGTTGTTGTTGGAGCCTCAATTCACCAAATCTTGAAATGTTGGCATCAAACATGGAGTGCAGTGCTTTTCTGAAGATGTGGCAATCTAAAAGGGTGCCAACTTTTTATGCTTAGTTCTGCAGATCCTCTCTCCAATGAGTGAGACTCCTCACCATGCCTTGCTGCATTTATCCTTTAGAGTTGTTACTATTTGGAACATTTTCCACATAAAGTAATGTGGAGAAAAACACTGATCCAATTCAAAATACAATTAAATACGCAAACAAGATAGTGAATGCATTCAAAAACTCCATTGGGTCCAATGGCCTTCCCATCCTCAAAATATTTTTGCCTTTCACTGTTTTGACATTTCTTTCCACTGGAGTTTACAGAAATAGAAGTGCCACTGCTGTACGCATTTTTAATACTAGATTTTTAAATATAACTCTTCCACTTAAATAAAGGGGAACCCTGACAAAATGAGGTTGAAATGCAGAACAGAACTTGCCCACCCCAAATATGAACAAAAATAATTCATTAGTTTGTCTGGATATTTCATCAAATACCTTTCACTCATGTCAGAGAAATCTGAGCTGCTTACCTGTGTAACGGGGATTAAAAAGAGACACTGGTATCAAGAGTCCAGCTACAACAGAAGCCACAGCTGAGGCAGTTATACAAGAGAGAGGGAGGCTAAGAAGAATCGAAGATGGAGGAGTTAACTCTGAATTAAGTCAAGCAAGACAAGTATATCAGTGTAAAATTTGCATTATTTTAATGATCTACATGGAGCTAAGTCACATCCAATGAGCTAAATGAATTTAATCTTAACGATTGCACTGCACGCTCACCTTCCTGTGGAATAAAGTTGTTTAATGAATTGAACAAAGTATGGACCCATCTGGTGTCAACATAATTCACCTTAGGAAAGGGTGAACCAAGTAGATAGATGATAACATGAATCAACTCCCGCAAGTGAAAGAAATGCACAGGAACATGAGTAGGCCATTCAGTCCCTTGAACCTGTTTCACCATTCAATATTGTCACTGATCAATAATTCAACTTCATTCACTCACGTTTACTTTTATCCTTACATATTTTGCTTAATAGAAATTTGTTTGACTTAGTCTTGAACAGTTCAATTGACATAAGCAGAGTTCCAGATTTCCAATGCTCTTTGTTTAACAAAGAGCTTCCTGATTGCTCTCCTACAATGTCTCTATTTTAAGACTGCTCTGTTCATTTAAGGGAGTTACTGACACCACTGAATGTGAGAAAATAACTACAGGAAATGAAAATGAAAGATTAGATCAACTCCATGAAGTATTCTAACTGAGAGCACTGGTACTAAATCCATCATTTAATGTGTTTCAACTTTGAAAGCAGACTGTGAACAATGGTCATACCACTACTGGATTGGAACTCAGGTTTGCAAATATGATTATTATATTTTTCAGCAGATAATGTGTGTCATCCAAATCACTTGCTGTCAAAGAAATATAGTAAAAGGAACTGAGATCAAATACATTAAATTATGGAAAATATAGCTAATGATCTATAACAAATGAAGGTCCATTAAAAAATGAAATATCAGGAATAAAATGCAGGACCTGAAGGCTAGAAATAGCACAGGCTAAGTAGATGTAAAGGTCTAGTTGCACATATCAGTAAATTACCATGAACATGTACAGAAAAATAATCAAAAAGGCTAATGGTCTGCTGAACTTTACATAGAGAAGAATAGAATTCATAGGAGGAGAACTCCTGTTACCACGATACACAGCCCTGGTTAGACACACTAGGAAGAATAAGCATTGGTCAAGGCACCTGATCTTTAGGATAAACTGGACTTGGATGGAGTGTAGTGTAAATTCATGAGAATAACCCATGGACTGCAATAGTTAAATTACAAGAAGAGATTACATAAGATAGAGCTGTAGCCCCTGGAATTTAGAAGATTGAGGGATAATTTGATTAAAGTTTTCGAGAATGGGGGAAACACACAGAGGAACTGTAAAAGAAAATCCTTAATTTGGAGAATCTAGGACTAGAAGGTACAAACAAAAGAATAGAGCCAGTCTTTCATGAGTGAGGTTAGGGAACATCTTTGCATAAAAAGGATGGTTGAAGTTTATAACCCTCTGTTGAAAATGACAAATATTCATTTTATCATGGAAATATAGATTTTTGTTAGCTAAGCCTATGAAATTATTTGTGCAAAGTCAGGTATATGGAGTTGGGTCGCAGCTCAACTGTGATTGCACTGAACAGCAGAACATACTCCAGGGGTTGTATGGACATGGTTTTAAAAACTGGGACTGAAATGAGAAAGAGCTGTTTTAAGAAGACAAGAGTTTGAAAGAGTGGCTGAAAAACGAATCATCTGACACTTGTGCCAAGCGTCATGTTTGAACAAGCAGTAATTGAAAACCGAGTTGTAGATGATTTGGAGCTGAGGGGTTGTACTGATGCAACTTTCTGTGGCAACAAGAAGTTCCATTGGCTTAAGGACTAGTGACCAATTATCAATGGCAGAAACCTTTTTGCCTGCCAATAACTGTGATTATTCCTCAGGTAACCGAACAGCTAGTAAGAAGTTACAGAGATAGAAGTGTTCAGTTCTTTCCCAGCTCAAGAGTAGTCTCTCTGTTCTCAGCAGTCAAAAATTAGTGCAACCCTTAAGAAAACCAGTTTATCTTTCTTGTAACAGTTGTTGTATGCTGTCACTTTTAACTGATAAGTCAAACACATGTTTATAAGTGTGCCAGCTAACTTGTGTCACTCTGCAACCAGTGGAAGCATCTGGGGAAAGACAATTGAAGCAGTGCGCTGGCCAGCAGAAAAGTCATAACGATCATCTCAACAATAATACCGATGAACAAATACGATTGAACCGTCTTTCCAGCTTTTCTGCTCTGTCATAACCTACTTAACCCTGTTTGCCTGTCTGTCTGTGTAAGGGAGAGGTTGTAAAGGGATTACAGTTTAAATTAGTAACCAATCTATGCCAATGTTTGTAACAGTTTACACGAAGCTAGAGATTAATCATTTGTGGTAAATAGTGATTCTTGTTCAAAATAGAAACCTGGTCCTTGCTTTCCATTAATACTTAAAATCTTTAACTTTTGTGATGACTTGGGGAAGAGTGGGATTTGATTTTCAGTGCACTATCTCATTGAGTCATGACAGGGTTCAACAGCATAGTCCTGAACTTATGTTCCTTATACAAGGAATGAAAGAAATTACATAATTGGCCTGAGATTTGGTTGGAGTCTAGAGACAGACTGCAGATATAGTTTGAAAATTCAATAATGCAGAGCAACAGCATACAGGAAAAGGGTCTTTCTTAATAGATAGGTCTTAAATGTACAAAGGGATGGTTTATTCTGGAAGGATGTAATTCAGAGGTAATCAGCATATAAAACCTAATTTGGGTAATAGCTATTGATCTGTTCTGTTCACGTGATGTGCCAATACTTTTATTAGCTCCCATAACATAAGGAACGGATGTTAGCAGTGTAGTACTGAAAGATTCAAGTGATTTTTTTTACAGCTCTTGGTATCTACATATGCAATAAATGCCGACACAGTTGTTTTTGGGCCAGTTTGTGGCTCAGTGGTTAGTACTGCTGCCTCACAGCACCAGGGACCTAGCTTCAATTCCAGCCTTGGGTGGCTGTGTGGAGTTTGCACATTCTCTCTGTGTCTGAGTGTGTTTCCACTGGGGGTTCTGGTTTCCTCCCACAGTCCAAAGACCTGCAAGTTTGGTGGATTGGCCATGCTATGTTACCTCGTAGTGTCCAGGGATGTGTAGGTAAGGTGGATTAGTTGTGGTAGAAATGTGGGGTTAATGGGATAGGATGGGGGGTCTGGGTGGGATGCTCTTTGGAGGGTCAGTGTAGACTTGATGGGCTGAACTCTAGGGATTCTATGATTCTAATACTGAGCAATTCAGATATAAACTATAATACACTTCCCTCAGCATGTCATGCTGCAACCGGTGGATGGAGACTGAGACCTTTATATCTTGAGGTCACATACCATGATACGCTGATGATATTGTGAGTATGTCTGATAGAGGTACACTGCATAGTCATTGTGAGACATAATAACATTGCTATGATAAGTGAATAAGTCTGTATGGATTAGAATAGACAAAAGAGAGACTAGGGATCAATATAATGATTATGTGACATAGTGATTATGAATAACTTCCATTGACTGAGAATATTAGAGGCCACACTTGAGGGCATTTGAGAAACCCATAGAAAGATAGTACTTGATTTTTTTTTGATTTGTTGCTGTTTTAGCGCATCGGTACATTATGCTTTGAGAACTCAGTAGCAAATCAAAACGAAACTACAGGCAACCTGTCAAGGGACGTTAGGTACAATAAATATTATTAATCGTAACGTCAGTTAATGTTCAGTACCAAATAAAATGGCTGACCTAAAAGCAGCATGTTACAAACCTGCTTAAATCAGAGAAGAACGATCTGTAATGGAAATGCTTTTAGAAGAAATTTGACACAGGATCAGACAATGACTGCATCCAGCTATTGTGATGTAATCTTTATTACTGAAACAGACAAACTAGGGAATTGCAGACTAATAGGGCAAATCAGCAACATCAAAAGTGAGAGTGCACATTTGAGTAAGACTCATAATAGATGAAGTACAGCATCAAATAGACCGAAATACTTATTTTAAAAATGCTGCTCTGCTCTGAAGTAGTCACTTTTATGATGTCTAGACAATCCAATGCGTGGCCAGGTGGTGAAGGAAGAACTGGAGCCAATCTTTATATAACTATCAACTTTTATTTTATAGATAAACACATTACAGATATGCACAGCCTAACCCCAACCGCCACAATTTCAGTCTGTTCCTATTTATAAGTGTAAATTTGTGAGTGTCCAACCCCTGTGCACAACACACATAATTTACATGTAACAGTTTTCAAACAGTCCCATAAAATTCTGAAGTGTAGTCACACTTTATGATCCTTTTGCAGGTAAGTGTAGGTAGGAGTGTATTTCTGGCAGTACAGAATCAATGGGCCTGAGGGCCTCTTCTGCACAATATGATTGTACAATGCTATGATTCTAAGAAATGTGGCAGTCAACTCATGCATTACAATCTCCCAAAAACAGCAATCAGACAACTAAGAAGGCAATCCATTTCTGGTGACATTTATGGAGGGACAATTGTTTGTCAGGACACAGGGGGCACTACCTGCTCTTTTTCAAATAATGCATTGGAATTTTTTACATCCTCCTGTGACAACTGGTGGAATGTTAGTTATCATTTATGTCAGAAGTAGTACTTCTGAAAGTGCAGTGCTCTCTCTTGGTTTTCCACTGGACTGTCAGTACTCAATTCTGTGTTTGAACCTATGACCAGCTTTTGTTGCCCACCCCTAATTGCCCAGAGGTAAGGACGGAAGATTTCCTTTCCTGAAGGACATTTGTACACCAGATGGGTTTTTCCTGACAAATGGCATTGGATTCAAATTCCAACATCTGCTGCGACGGGATTCAAACCCTGGTCCCCAGAACACTACCCTGGGTCTCTGGGTTAACAGTCCACTGATAAGGTTATCATCTCCTAAGAAGGACAGGATGAATATGATTAAAGAGTTAAACATATGGCTCAAAGATTGATGTGGGACAAATAGGTTCAAATTCATGGGATATTGGCACCAGTACTGGAGAAGGAGGGAGCTTTCTGATAGGTCAGGCTCCACCAGAGTTCCGGCTAATCACAACTATCACTGTGGATAGGAATTTAAACTAAATAGTGGGGGGAAGGGTTCAATTTCATAGCATCTCTACATTGTGGAAGCAGGCCATTTGGCCCATTGAGTCCACACAGACCTTCCAAATAGCATCCCACCCAGACCCGTCCCCCTATCCTTTCTCTGCATTTCCCATGGTTATCAACCTAACCTAGACATCCCTAGCCACTAGATAGAGTGCACTGCTGTAGTGAGAAATGGTATCATTACTGGAGAAGAAATAGAAAAAAAGTGAAATCCTTGGGAGGAGCAATCGATGAGTCCTTAACAGTAGTCCCACAGTACGGCACAGCATAAACCAGCAAATACGGTGGGGGGGGGCTTGCAAGAAAGGTGCAGCAATAATCATGAGTGATTTTAATGTGCATACAGACTGGATTAATCGAATTGGCAAAGGCAGCTTTCAGGGAGAGTTTATTGATTATATTAGATTGTTTTTTTTGGAGCAATACGTTAAGGAACCAATTGTGGAGCAGGCTATTCTGTATTAGGTTTTGTGTAATGAGGTGGGATTAATTAATGATCCTATAGTAAAGGATCCTCGAGGGAAGAGTGATCATAGAATGCTAGGATTTCAAATTCAGTTCGACAGTGAGAAGCAGTAGTTCCACACTCGTGTTCTCGAGTCAAACCATGGTAATTGCATTGGCATGAGGACAGATTTGGCCCTAGTGCACTTGGTGGGAAAACTAAAAGGTAGGAAAGTTGATGGACAGTGGCAGATGTTTAAGGAGATACCCAATTAAAATATATTCTGCAAAGAAATAAAGATTCGAAGTGGGGTGGGGTTGGGGGAGAACACCCATGGCTAAGCAAGGAAGTTAAAGATATTATAAAGACAAAAATTAAGGCATACCACATTGCATAGGCCAGTGGCAGGCTGGAAGACTGGGAAACTTTTCAAGATCATCAAAGGGTTACTAAAATAAAATCAAAAAAAGAGAAAAGGCATATAATGAAAGAAAACTAGCAAAATATATAAAAATGGGCAGCAAAAACCTCTGTAAGCATACAAAAGGGAAGGGAGGAGCTAAAATGAATGTTGGTCCCTTGGAAGATGGGGTGGTAATAGTGGGGAAGACAGAAATGATGTAAACATTAAGTCAATCTTTTGTTTTAGTTTTTACAGTGGAGGACACTAACTCAATATCAACGGAAATAGACAATACAGATTACAGGAAGTGAGGAGCTTAGAAACTGGCATGCAGTTACAGCGGGTAATAAGGAGTTCAAATATAATTTTGGCATCTATTGTTAAAGGGATACAGTATAAAAGTAGAGAAATGTTGTTACAACTGTACACGGCATTAGTGAGACTGCACCTGGAGTATTATACATAATTTTGGTCCCCTTACTTGAGGAAGGATGTAACTGCATTGGAGGCAGTTCAGAGAAGGTTCACTAGATTGATTCAGTGATGAGAGGTTTGTCCTATGAAAAGAGATTGAGCAGTTTAGGCCTCTACACTCTAGAGTTTAGAAGAATGAGAGATCTAATTCAGGTATATAAGATGCTCAAGGGAACTTACAAAGTAAGCATAGACGGTCACAGTTTTAGGATAAGGGGTAGCAAATTTGAAACAGATGAGGAGAAATTACTTCTCTCACAAGGTCATGAATCTGTGAAATTCACTGTCTCAGAGTGTGCTGGATGTTGGGACATTGAGTAAACTTAAAGAGAAGATAAACAGATTTTTAACAAGTAAAGGGTTGAAGAGTTTTGCAGAGTGGGCTGGAAAGTGGAATTGAGGCCAAGATGAGATCAGCCAACATCGTACTGAATGGTGGAGCAGGTTCGAGGGGCTGAATTGCCTGCTCCTGCTTCTAGTTCGTATGTTCTTCTGTCCTGATATTCACCAAGGTTTCATTGATGGTAATGCATGGAATCAACTATTAAAAGCAGCTCCTGATTATTGAAAATAAAATAAAAAAAATAAAGTTGAAAAAGCAGGTAGTGCAGACGTTACTAGAATTGGTTTCCTTTACTTCTGGGAAGTGAAATGAAAATGAACCCAATCTCAAGGAAACAAAGCCTACTTTCTCTGATGTCTGTTAATGTCAACTACATTGATAATGAGTGTGAGCTAACATCCCTGAAGCAGACCTAATTTGGCACTAATTAATTATATTCACACTAAATTGCCTATTTCAATTTCAACCCCTTCCCCTTCCCCTCCCCCTTTTCTGATGAAGGGTCTAAGCCCGAAACGTCAGCCTTTCTGCCCCTATGATGCTGCTTGGCCTGCTGTGTTCATCCAGCCCTGCAACTTGTTGTCTCTATCTCAATTTGTGGCCTGGTACAGCAAAAGGAAATATGATATTGGCGCAGTGGTTTGATGCACTTTTAACTGTGGGATTATGGCAGATTGTGAGAGCAGAGAGTAAAGGACTTTACTGGTTAACAAATAAGTGAGACTTCCTTTCATAACTCTGCATAATTTATCTCTGAATTTGCAAATATAGGTTACAAATTTGTTATTTGAATTCATAGAGTCAAAGTGCTGGAACGGTAACTAATATTTAGCCACAAGAAGATCATAATTATAAAAGGATAAACTTGTATTACTATAACCTGAATTGCATCCCAAAACACTTACAGCCTTGCGAGACAAGATACCACAGGCAGCAACACAATGATGACCATTTCATCTGTTTTAGATAGAGGTGAGCAGTAAATAATGCCTTAAACGTTAAGACATACCTGCTCCCCACACCACCCCATGCTTTGTTAAACATTCACACGATGGGAGACTACAGCAGTGCAAGCAGTTGTTGCTGAAAACTGACTCACTGGGGCTACAGTTATGTTGGCTTAACTTCCCTTTTGAAAGACTGCACTCCCAAAATTACTGGCTTACATTCTCGGCTCAAGTCTCTGTAGTGAATCTTGAATCCATCAAACATCTGACTCAGAAGTGAGACTGCTTGACTGAACCACAGCTGATACCTGAAAATTAGAATGTACCTCAACGTATTCAAAAATACTCGATAAGCTGTGAAGTACTTTGGGACTTAATGAGGTCTGAAACGTGCCATATAAATATTTTCCTTTCTTCCAACTGTTTACATTCTTATAAGACCAGCATTTATTGCCCACCTGTAACTGCCCTTGAAAAGGTAGTGTTGAGCTGCCTTCTTGAACTGCTGCTACTCATGTAGTGCAGGTAAACTTGCAGTGTTATTAAAATGTTGGTTTCAGATTCGTGCTACTTATGTTCAAGTGACAAAGTGTAGTTATAAGCAGTAATAAAAGAAAATCTTCTGAATATTGAGATAAACTAGTTGCAGGTCTGACTTTACTTGCCACTTTATCTTCTCAAATATTCTAATTTAAAATTTCAAGGATGGTGCAAGGCAGTTCTTTGCAAAACTATTTTCCAAATTGACCCCATTCTAATACCATGTACCCCAAATGCTAAAAAAGTAATAAAATAACATGGTAACATTCAGTATACAATTAATACAATTCAAGTTTATAATCAACCTACCATACGTTATAGAAATATGAATATCTGTGTTAGTAAAATCCTTTGTAAAAATATCATTTTGTGTATTCAGCAGTCCATTAACACACACACACACACAGACACACACAAGATGCACTACAACAACTCACCAAGTCTCCTTAACCAGAACCTTCCAAATCTGCAACTTCGTCTAACCTAGAAGGAAAAGGATAGCAGAAACATGGGAACACCAGGTGCCAGTTCTCCTCTAAGCTAAAACTAGCCTGCCTTGAATCTATGTTGCTGTTCCTTCACCGTCACTGGATCAACATCTTGGAAGTCCTTCCCTAACACCAAATGAGCTGCAGAGGTTCAATAAGGCAGCTCACTACTGCCTTCAGAGATAGTAGGAACTGCAGATGCTGGAGATGCTGCTTCATTTTCTGAAGAAGGGTCCAGACCCGAAACGTCAGCTTTCCTGCTCCTCTGATGCTGCTTGGCCTGCTGTGTTCATCCAGCTCTACACCTTGTTATCTCACTACTGCCTTTGCTAGGGAAATAAGGGATAAGAAATAAATTTTCATAGTGTTGGCACTGGGTGGTATTTTCCTCACCACCTTGGAGACAGACTGGGAGCTAGGGCAGTGATGTATTCCACCTTGCTGTGGTGGGGCTGAAATCTCATAGAAAGTGGCTCCTGACTGTGTTTGCAATTTCCAGTAACCCTATCAGGTACACAACTCAGAGTCTGGGAATCACTGGCCTAGAAAGAAACCGTGCTTATCCACGTCTAAAATATACTTTGATATGCTTCACATTATTAATTTGACCTATAATCATTACTAATCCTAAAACTTATGGTTGATTATGTAACTGGGCACATTTTTAACATATGGCAGTTTACCTTTAGCAACTTTAGGAGATCTGTTAACCATCTGTTCTCTATTAATCTCAATGCAGACTGAAAATGCAATGTTCTGATTTTCAAATGGGCAAATTCCTCTCTAACTGTCAATATCCACCATTTCACTGCTGTACTACTATTGGAAATCCCATTTACATACGAAGGTGCCACTTTTGCTGTCTTTCTGGTGAAGCTGCAGTGGCGAAGCAAAGTAGCTCTCAAGAGCTTCCTGTTCCTTGTGTCTGATTAATAGCTAGTGCTGAGCTTCCATATTAATATAATTTGATGGTGTAACTTGCATTCAGATCCAATGCCAAGCCACTAAACCAGAGGTTATGTCATGTCATCTAAATCATTTTGGTATCTATTCTGTTCTGATCAAGCTGAGAAATTCTGTCATCAATGCAAATATTCACCATCCAAGTGAGCCTTCCTATAACACAGATTATGCAAATTGAATGCCTCACAGTAGTAATAGTCATTTTCCTCCTGCCAAATATCAGTGAACAAAAAAGCATTTTCTCTGCTTACCTCAACTGAGAAAGACTCGTGTCCAAAAAGGAGAGGAAACCTGTCTACTACAAGGTGCAGAAATTCAAGACCTATGAATGCAGTAATCTCGATCCTAGCCAACTGCCACCTAAATATTTGGAAGGAATGTGTTCAGAAACTGAAGCAAACTCCCATTCTTCCTCTATCCTGCTGAATGTTAACTCAAGTTTGACTATGTTGTATACTCAGTCCTTACCTCAATCCTCGCCAAAATTAAGCAAAAAAAAGTCGGTGGGACTTACCAAAGGCTGAATCTTCTCTCCCTGCTGAGAGTCAGCCTTTTCTTCATTCTGTTCCATTCTCCTCCTGTAACCTCTTCTCCTCTGACCTCTCCTGCAAGGGTTGCTACCACATTCTCACGTTTATTTCCTTTTCCCCCTCTGCACATCTGCCTTCCAACATCCTCCTTCTCCTCTTTCTTATTACTGTCATCCCCTCTTCTTATTCCTATGACATCCCACTGCGCCAATCCTACACTTAGCCTGGGTTTCACCCCCATGGAAAATCAGCTGGTTCAAATGGGTTAATAGCTACACCGGAATGGCTAATGAAGGAATGACGCAGAAATATATTAAATAATTATTGTGAGTGTTATCAATGACAATTTGCAAGTTTAAATCTATGATGAGTTTTGTTAAATTTAAAACACCAAAAGGAGGTCCCTGTGGAAGTGGATTTTTACAGGAATTAGATTATTCTCAAGGTTGGGGAAATTAGGTGAGTAAGCCCGGAGTAAACACAGCTTTAAAATTTTGGAAGTAATTCTGCTGCTGAGTTTCAACCTTTTGTATTGATAAAATTACATCTGTCCACCTCCAGCTGGCTAACAGCACCTGATACTGTCATTTACCTTTCCAAAACATGAAAGTATTGTATTTCACTATACAACTATTTCCTGCAACCGGGAACTAAAAAGACTGAAAAAAATAATAAGAAGTTTTGCAGCTTTATCCATAATGGGCAGAAATAAATGTGCCTCCAAAAGACAAAACTGACAGATTAGTCACAGAAGATAAGGGGAAGGATGCAATTTTGAACAAGTTCATCTATTTTTGAAGAAGTTAAACAGGGTTGCAGAAAAACTATGTCAAGATGATAGGCATTGGCAATGGAAAAGTACTTGAAGCAGTAGAGACAGAGTGGATAAGTCATCCAGGACTGACAGTATCAGCTCAGAAATTCTTGAAATGGAATAAACAGGTTCTCGGGGTGGTTCTGGCAGACATGTTCACTCATTAGCTGGGATATACTCAATGACAGGGAGGTAGCTAATGAGGTACAGTTTTCAAGCAACGGGAGAACATAGCACTGAGAATTGCAGTCTTATGAACCTCAACAGCAAAGTAGACACTCAAGAGCATGATAGAAACATTAATAAGCACGTCTATCAAAGAAAAGTGATCAGTATGAGTCAGTATGAATTTACGCTGTGCAAATTTACTGCACCTGTTCAGTACTGAAACAAACAATGAATGACCTACATGCTTCAGTGGCATGCACTATAACATGAGTGGGAGCAGTACATGTGTGTCATACGACTGAAAATTAGTCTTTGATGGAATGCAAAGGATAGTAGTACTGTACAGAAAGAATCGGATGAGTCAAATGCAAAAGGGACGCCTGGTTATAAGGATTGATTGTCAATAACTGCAGGACTGGTTTAGTCAATTTTGATTCTTTGAAGTTACAGATTAAACAATACAAAATAAATTTGCTGCAAAAGGATAAACTCATGTTCAATTGAGAAACAGTAAACATTGGAGGTAATGTTAATTCATCCCACACACGGGCTCTAATGAGATAGGACCACGGATTGTTGCATCTTACCCGATTTTACATTGAATTAAAGTCACTGGGAGACAAATGTAGATGGGGTGTACAAGTGTTGTTGGTGGTGGTGGTAGTAGGAGTGGGGCAGGGGCTGAGGGGGAAGAGTGGTGAAGGATAATCCAATTCAGTTAGTTTCTCCCTAGGAGAGTTTGGTAAAAATTACTCATTTTAAGAAAAAAATTGTTTATCAGGGTAAAACATTATGTGATTATAGATTACCAGTGGGAAAGGAATGAGTCATAAGATTCCATTGAGTTAATCTTAGGACCACCATGGTCTGAATGCTGGCAAGCATAAATGTTTTTGAACAAATCAAATTTTGTTTGTAAATATCTTCAGTTGACACTAAACTGAAATTTACAGTTTCAATTCTAAAGCTCGTCCAACAATGGAGCTGAGGTGGAAAAGTTGAAAGCGTCAAGTTCTTGGAGTGACGACATCCAACAATCTGTCCTGGTCCTCCCACATTGATGAGACAGTCAAGAAGGCACAACAACGCCTCTCCTTCCTCAGGAGGTTTAGGAAATTCGGCATGTTCATGAGGATCCTCACCGACTTTTACAGATGTACCATAGAAAGCATTCCATCTGGGTGCATCATGGCTTGGTATGGCAACTGCTCTGTCCAGGACCATAAGAAACTACAGAAAGTTGCAAACACAGCCCAAACTATCACACAAGCCAATTTTCCATCCATGGACTCCATCTGCACTTCTCACTGCCGTGGAAAGGCAGCCAACATTATCAAAGACCCCTCCCACCTCTTCCAACCTCTTTTGTCAGGCAGATGATGCAGAAGCTTAAACATATGTACCAACAAGTTCAAGAACAGCTTCTTCCTTGCTGTTATCAGACTGCTGAATGGACCTCTCTAATTTCAAATCTCTAATCACACCTCCTGTGCAGCCGTAACCTTGTATGCTTCCCTCTGTCTAAATGCCTTATGATCAGTATGCCCTTGTATGTTATGATCTGCCTGTACTGCCTCCAAAACAAAACTTTTCACTGTACTTAGGCACATGTGACAACAATAAAATCAAATCACATCTAGCACTAAGTATACTTAAACAAAAGGTCCAGTGAAGAACAGTTGAATTTAGTTAATTAGAGAAGCAGCTGAAAACCGGATGCTCTGGGACTGAGTGAGCTAGGCCTTAAGAGTTCAACTTAGGATCTGAATGTGACTTACAATAGAGTGTTGTGAGTTGGCTGAGTAAGGGAGTGCGACTTATAATAAGAGTGCTAGCATTAATAGGGGAAATGATAAACAGTCTGTAACAGGGATTCACAGCACAAATCTAAGAATACATCAACAGAAGTCACTATAAGAGTAAAAGTAAAAGAGTAAAAGAGTAAAAGACATTGTACCTGAACGCATGTAGGATTCAAAAGAAAACAGATAAACTGAGAACTCAAATAGAAATAAGTAAAGTATAGTTTCACAGACATCAACAAGACCTGGCTAGAGGATGACATAAATTGAAATCTAAACATTGAAGATTACAGAACATTTAGGAAGGACAGGAAGTCAGGAAAAGGTGGAGGGAAGACGTTGGCTAACAATGGTATCAGCACAGTGGAGAGGGATGACCTAAGTCAAGAAACCATGATGTGCCAATAGTTTGGGTGGAGATCAGAATAATAAAGGCAAGAAGTAATTGTGGGAGTGATGTACAGGCCCCCTAACAGTAACCAATACTAGGGTGGAGCACAAAGGAAGAAATTCTGAGAGCTTGTCGGAAGGGCACAGTGATAACCATGGAAGATTTTAATCCATCTAAGGCCTGGAAAAGTAAGACTGGCAAAGGTGGCCTAGCTGAGGAGATCATAGAATGTTTTTTGGATAGTTTCTTAGAATCGCATGTTCAGAAGCAACAAGGTAGCAGGCTGTACTAGGTATGAAATTGTGCAACATGATAGCATTAATTAATGACCTCCTAGTGAAGGCGACATCAGGTAGGAAAACAACCATAACAGGATTGAATTTTATCTTTCGGGAAAAGAGGAATGGTTCTGAGACTATTTTTAAAAACTGAAATAGGGAGAGTTATGAGGGCATGAAAGCAGAGCTGGTTGAATTGGCAAATTAGATAAAGCAAAGATCAATCGAGATGCTATGCCACACATTGAAAGGGATATTTCAAAATACACAGAACAAAATACATTCTGAAAAGAAAGAAAATTTTCAACAAATAGAATTACCATGCACGGTTAACAAGAAAAGTTAAAAATAGTATCAAACAAAGAAAATGCTTATCAGGGTGCAAAGACAAGTGGCAAGTCAGAAGATTGAACAGAAATTAAAAAACACAAAGAATGACAAACAAATTATTAAAGGAGAGAAAAATTGGAATACCATAGAAAGCTAGTCAGAAGTATTAAAATAGATAGTGAGAGTTTCTAACATCTTTTTAAAAAGAAGGGGATTAACAAAGTAAGCTTTGGTCTATAGAAAATGAGTCTGGAGAATTGATAACTGAAAATAAAAGGATGGCAGATGAATTGAACAGGTATTTTGCATCAATTTTCACTGCAGAGGATACAAGTAACATCCCAGAAGCAGTGATAAAGCCGGAAATAGAAGGTAGGGAGGAACTTGGGAAAATCACAATCAACAGAGAAGTGGTACTAAGTAAATTGTGAGAGCCATGGGCTGTAAAGTGCCTGGGCTCTGGATGATTTGATCTTTGGTTCCTGAATTACGTAACCAGAGAGATTGTTGATGCCTTGGTTTTAATTTTCTCAAACTTCCTAGATTCAGGGAAATATTAGTTTGAGAGAAAGAAAATCCAATTCCTTTATTCAAGAGAAAGAAACTGAAAGCAGGAAACAACAGGCCAGCTAACAACATCTGTCAAATGGAAAATGTTAGAAGATATTATTAAAGATATATAGCAAAGTACATAGAAAAGTTCAAGGTAATCAGGCAGAGTCCACATTCTTTTCTGTAAGGGAATCTGTTGGCATTCATTGAGGATGTAACAATGTGCTAATAATGATTGAATTGAGAATTGGTTGGCAGGCAGGAAGCAGAGAGGAGAAATAAATTTGTCTTTCTCGGAATTGAAGGCAGTGACTAGCGGTTACCGCAGGGATTAGTGCTTGGACTGTAGCTAGTCACAATACATATCAATGATTTGGATGAGGAATCAAATGTAATATTTACAAGTTTGCTGATGACACATGACTTGTTGGGATTGTAAGTGGTGAGGAGAATGTAAAAAGGCTTCCAAGTGATTTAGACAAAGTTGAATGAGTGGGAAAATACATAACAGATGCAATGTACTATGAAGTTATCTACTTCAGCATGAAAAACAAAATGGCAGAGTATTATTTAAATGGTGATAGATTGGGAAATGTTGATGCACAAAACGTCCTGGGTATTCACGCACACCAGTTACTGAAAGCAAGCGTGCAGGAGCAGCAAGCAGCTAGGAAGGCAAAAGGTATGTTGGCTTTTATTGAAAGAGAATTTTGAGTACAGGAGCAATGATGTTTTACTGCAGCTATACAGGACTTTGAAGAGACCACACCAGGGGTACTGTGTGTACTTTTGATCTCTTTACCTGAGAAGGAATATCATTGCTGTAGAGACAATGCAATGGAAGTTCACTTCACGCCACTCATTCCTGGCATTCCCTGATTGTCGTATGAGGAGGGATTGGGTTGACTCAGCAGGAACTTACTTGAATTTAGAATGAGACGTGATCTTGTTGAAAAATGGGTATCATTCTGACAGTGCTGGGCAGACGAGGCTCAGAGTTTAGGCCTTTATGGAAACTCCATTGCCCCGTACTTTTGCTATTTCCTCCTTGAATGCCTCCCACTTCTCTGACAGTGTTATCTGTAAGTAGCTTCTCCCAGTCCACTTGAGCCAAATCAAATCTTATCTGAGTAAAATTAACCTTTTCCCCTTTTATTCTTGGTCCATCCTCATCCTTTTCTATAGCTACCATAGATCTAACTGAGTTACTGACATTATCTCCAAAATATTTCCCTGCTGATACATCTTCCAACTGCCTTGGATCATTTTCAAATATTAGCTCCAGCACTTCCCCCTCCCTCATTGGGTTTTTTATGTACTAGCTAAAGAAGTTCTCCTAGATACAATTTCGCTATCTTGCACACTAAAACTATCCCACTACTAGGTCGTTAAAATCTCCTTCTATTACAGCCTTATCATGTATTCACTTCTCTGAAATTTGACAACACATTTGACCCTCTATTTCTCCCTGACAGATTGGAAGCTTATAAAACAGGGAGAGAGTGGGAGTATGACATGAGAGATAGAGGGTCAGATATAATCATACTGAATTGCAGGGGTAGACATGCAAGAACCAAATGGCCTACACTTGCTTCTATTTTTGATATTTCAATCTAAATGGTAACCAGCAGATGTGCGTCAGCCTATGCCAAACCATCTAAGCATCTCTCACAGCCCCTCATGCCCCTGTACTACTCTGTGCCTCCAATTATCCTCATGGATCTTCAAAGCCCCTAAGGGAACTCATGTCCTCCTACCCACTACCCTTTGCACTTTACGTTGTTGATGTCTTATCACTTATGTCAACTAACACCACCATTCAATTAGCAGCTGGACTGGTCCATCAACTATCAACTTGATATGTACCACTTTTTTGTGAAAATGACAGTTTGGGAAATCAGTCATGCAGCAGAAATCCTAGAATGGTTCCAGGAGAACGAGCACCCTAAAATACAAGGTGTAGAGCTGGAGGAACACAGCAAGCGAGGCAGCATCAGAGGGGCAGGAGAACAGACGTTTAGGGTCTGGATCCTTCTTCAGAAATGGGGGAGGGGAAGGGGGGTCTGAAATAAATAGAGGGTGAGGGGCGGTGATAGAAGGTGGACAGTGGAGCAGATAGGTGGAGAGAAGACGGACAGGTCAAGGAGGTGGGGCTGAAGCCAGTAAAAGTGAGTGTAGGTAGGAACTGGGATGGGGGTTGGTCAGTGAGGAGGAAGGGGCAGATAGGTGGGAGGGAAGACGGGCAGGTCAAGGAGGTGGGGATGAAACTAGTAAAGGTGAGTGTACGTAGGAAGTGGGGGTGGGGATTGGTCAGTGAGGTGGGAAGAGCGGATAGGTGGGAGATAAGACGGACAGGTCTAGGAGGTGGGGATGAGACGGGGGGCTGGTCTTGGGATGAGGTCGGGGGTGGGGAGATTTTGAAGCTTTTGTAGTCCACATTGAGACCATTGGGTTGTAGGGTTCCAAGGCAGAATATGAGGTGCTGTTCCTCCAGTTTTCGGGTGACATCGTTGTGACACTGGAGGAGGCCCAGGATGGACATGTCGTCCAGGGAGTGGGAGGGGGAGTTGAAGTGGTTCACGACTGGGAGGTGCAGTCGTTTGTCGTGAACCGAGCGTAGGTGTTCCGCGAAGGGGTCTCCGAGCCTCCGCTTGGTTTCCCCGATGTAGAGGAGGCCACATCGGGAACAGCAGATACAACAGACTACATTAACTCTGTTTTCTCCTCCACAGATGCTGCCAGACCTGCTGAGCTTTTCCAGAAACTTTGTTTTTGTTCCTGATTTACAGCATCCGCAGTTCTTTTGGCTTTTATCAACCAAATCCTTAGTGGGCCAGAATTCATACAAGAAACGGGCGTGCTGAAACTCTGCATCTGGCAGTCATTTTACTGCCAGAAATACGCCAAGCAAAAAACTGGAGCGAGAAAAACTGCATGTTAACTAGACTCATAAGCCAACGTTATAGTTTTAGTCTATAAAATCTTACACTGAGAAGAATCTACCGTTATCTTCAGCCTGCAGAAGAATTACTATGGCTAGATAATAACTAATCATTGTTAATACCTCTGCAACCTTTGAAATACCCAAATTCTAACAGGCCATACTTCAAAATCTATCTTTGCAGTTGCTATCAACACTTCTTTATTTCCTCTTGACAGGAAAAGTAGTTATCAAAATATAATTTTGTTAGCAGATGCTAGAAATTCAGCTAGCTATCAGCATTTCAATCATTAATTTAAATATGACAGAAAGCACACTGCAGACGAAATAGGCTGGGGTAGCTCCTTTGATGTTTGGTACTTAAAAGCCTGTTCTGGGTTTTAGATGTTTGATGATATATTGATTTTTCAAAAATGTATTTTCAGAAATGTCTCAGTACAAGCTGCTTGTATAAACAGTTTGAGTTATTTCATGTGCTTGAGTATAGATCGTGTGTTGGGGAATCTAAAATTTGCATAGAGCACTAGGTTGCGTCGATAGTAGTAAAGCTGGAGTTTTCATTTATTGAAACACTATTTCTAGCCTTGCAAATCAGGAGCTTCATTCAGGAAACCAAAGAAAAATCATTCAAAATTGGGCAAGAATCTTTCTAAACTACATGCTTTCATAACTCCAGTACAATTAGGTTATTGACGGGAATAGCTTATTTCAGGATATGACAGGTAAATTACAATCGAATAAACAATGTTCTGCCGATCTAAAGAAGTATTTTGGCAAATCATTCAGGCAAAGAAGATCCAAGCTGTGTAAACATTAGAGTCATAGTGCCATAAAGCATGGAAACAGACCCTTTGGTCCAACTCGTCAATGTCGACCAGATATCCTAAATTAATCTAGTCCTATTTGCCAGCATTTGGCCCATATCCCTCCAAACCCTTCTTATTCATTTACCCATCCAGATGCCTTTCAAATGCTGTAATTATACCAGCCACCGCCACAGCTCATTCCATACACGCATCACCTGCTGTGTGAAAAAGTTGCCCCTTGGGATCTTTTTAAATCTTTCCCCTCTCACCTTAAACCAATGCCCTCTAGATTTAGATCTGCTGCCCTGGGGTGAAGACTTTGGCTATTCATCCTATCTCTGTCCCCCATGATTACCCCAGCCTCCAAAGCTCTAGTAAAAATAGCCTCAGTATATTCAGCCTCTTCCTGTAGCTCAAATTGTCCAACCCTGGCAACATCCTTGTATTCACAACATCCTTCTTATAGCAGGGAGACCAGAATTGAATGCAGTATTCCATTGCTTGCAATGCTGATCACTCTCCACAATCCCTGCTGGAAGTCAGATCAGGCCAGGAACATGCCATGATGCTCCCTGGTAATGCAGTATGACAGAAGAAGAATGGGCCAGATATTGGACAGTAATCAATGATCAATGGGCAGGAATATAGGCATCAACACCTGTCAAGAGAGAATAGAGAGAATCTTTGGTGGGGAAGCATACTGGAGGCATGATCACTTCCATTTATGACATCAATGACTTGGAAACTTGGTAGTAAACTTACAAATCCAATGTGTATAAGGAATTATTCTGTTTATTCATTGATAAGGTGATTGAACTAAACAGGATAACAATAATCCTTTTCACTGTGAGTTAACAAAAGGACAGAAGAGAACAACCAAATGATTATAGGGACGAGGGACTGAATTGTGAGGATTTATTTATGTAAATGAAGCATGTTCACATGAGAAAGAGTGACAGATAGTATGATTGCTGCTTCTAGAATTCTAAAGGGAACGGATTATGTAGAGAATGACAAACTTCTTATCATTTCGGTTATGGTAGCGGCTAGACAAATCCCGTGCTTGAACACGCTAAATTTAAAACTAATCTGCAAAAACAATATTTCAGTGACAAAAGACCATTCTCTAGAATAGGCTGTTGAGAAAGGATTTGATTCATTTGGATGCTTATTTCATAGACTGAATTCAGACAATAACATTTTGGGATATGGTCTGTATATTTTCAGATACAATATGATAGTGCGCTCAAGAAGTAAAGGTGACTTGGATCTATGATTCCCATGGCTGTTCATCAACTAAGATGTTCCTTGAATCCTATCTGGGTCTGTTGCACACCAATGGAAAGGCTGATTGCTACAGACCATAAGATGTAGGAGTTGAAGAAGGCCACTCAGCCCATCAAGACTGCTCCATCATTCAATGAGATCATAGTTGATCTGATAATCCTCAACACAATTTACCTGCCAGATTCCCATATTGATTAAGAATCTGCCTGTCTCAATCTTGAATGCAGATAACAATGCCCTTTGTTGTAAAGAATTCCACAGATTCACTACCCTTTGAGGAAAGCAATTCCTCCTCATCACTATCTCAAATGGTCGACCCCTCACTCTGAGATTATTCCCTTTAGTCCTGGACTCTCCCACATCTCAACACACTTACACTGTCAGGCCCTCGAAGAATCTTGCATGTTTCAATAAGGTCTCCCTAATTCTTCCAAACTCCAATGTGTACAAGCCAAACCTAACCAACCTCTCCTCATAAAATAATCCCTCCGTATCTGTAATCAACTTAGTAAACCTTCTCTGGGCTGCCTCCCATGTCAGTATTATCTTTCCTTAGATAAGGGGACCAAACCAGATCATAGTATTTCATTTGAAGTCTGATTAGTGTTTTGTATATAGTTTTAGCAAGACCTCCTTATTTTCATACTCTTACCTTTGAAATTAACATTCCATTTGCCTTCCCTATTACCTGCTGAACTTGGATGCCAGCTTTCACTTATGATTCATGCATGAGAACTCCTAAATTCCTCTGTGCTGCAGCTTTCTGCAGTTTTTCCCCTCGAAAGTAATATTCTAATCTATGTTCTAATTCCTCCTGCCAAAATGAGTAACCTCACATTCTCTAAGATTACTTTGCATCTGCTGCGATTTTGTCCCTTCACTTCCTTGCAGACTCTTCTGTCATCCTTACCATTTGCCTTCCCACTTATTTTTATGTCAACAGCAAATCTGGCTTTCGTACATTCACTTCCCCCATTCGTTTTTATATATTGTGAATAATTGTGAGCCAAGCACTGATCCCTGTGACACACCATCAGTTACAGGTTGCCATCCTGAAAATGCCCCCCTTATCCTAATTCCCTGTCTCCTGTTAGTTAGCCAATTCTTTATCCAGTCTAATATACTTCATTAAACACCAGGAGCTCTTATGAAGCGGCCTTATGTGCAGTATCTTATCAAAAGCCTTTTGGAAACCCAAATGTATCATCTCGTTCTACTTTATCTATCCTACTTTTTACCTCCTCAAAGAACTTTACTAAAGTTACCAGGCATGATATCCCTTTCACGGAGGCATGTTGACTCTGTTTGATTATACTGTGAATTTCTAAATGCTTCACTGTTCCATTCTTTATAATGGACTGTAACATTTTCTCAATGACATAATTAGTCGAGAACTCCATTATCATCCAACAATCGCCATGTATTAAAACCAGTAGAACCACATTACTGCTCAACTGAAGTACCTGCAAGGTCATGTTACACATTAACCCAAATTGTTGAACATTATAAGACCACTTCAAAGGGATCAGACATTAGATGAGGAACAGCAAAACTCAAAACAGTTCATGAATAATGTCTCAACTACTGGATATCATGCAGGAATGTTTGTGGTTCTAAGATTAATTGCCTAGGTGCAGCCAAAATTGGAAAATCAGGATTGTGAGAGTGATTGTGAAGGAAGTCAGCTATTACTTTTCTCTATTATTCTGATAGATGGAAAATTGAGTGGATTCCTTTATACTGTGTGCATTCCAATCTGTCTACTCTGAAATTTGGCTCACCTGGGCAACCTAGTGCACCTG
The DNA here is from genome assembly GCF_021869965.1 of Rhincodon typus. Lineage (NCBI taxonomy): Eukaryota > Metazoa > Chordata > Chondrichthyes > Orectolobiformes > Rhincodontidae > Rhincodon > Rhincodon typus. The sequence goes on along the minus strand of NC_063337.1, from coordinate 104,628,170 downwards.
GCTGCAGACCAAGGAACACTTCACCTATTCTGTCTGAACCCTCACTGCATTCCACACAGTACATAAGGATTAAATTGGCAGGGTGGTATAATTATTTTTGGCAGCAGTTGTTAAGGCTGACAGTTCCTGTGACCAATAATCCTTTGATTTTAGTGGTGGTCATCCTGGGTTTTGTTTCACAACATGGACTAAATATTGATTTTTCGTCGTGGTTAAAAAGAATGAAATTGAATAAAAGCGCCTTTGGCATTTCACCTCCTTTTTTGTGGGTCAAGGGACCATTCAGTGGTCGCATTCTTGTGACTGAATCAGACGGTTAGGTATCAAGCCTCATTCCAGCGACATGAACGTTACCTTCTAAGCTGACACCAGTGCTACAATGAGGGAGTACTGCATTGTTGTTGATGCTGCCTTTGTTTTTACTCACATCGTCTACTGCAATTCTCCTCAAACATTATTCAAAGTAGAACATTACTCACACAATGTCTCACTCACTTGAATGAGTTCTGAAGAAAGGTCTCTGGACCCAAAACATTACCTCTGCTATCTCTCCACAGATGCTGCTAGACTTGCTAAGTTTTGCCAGCAATTTCTGTTTTTGTTTCTCACTCGCTTTCCTCATGGAGGGGGTGCCAAGCAGTCAGAGATCTGCCAATAAACTGTTGCTAGAGAGTAAGCTCTCAGCAACTCTCCTTAGAAATTTCCTCGCAAACATTTAACCTCTTCCCTGAGCCTCCCAAGGCTCAGCCTGATAATGCAACAAAATTCCAGCTACAAATTCTAACCTGCCTATGTGTGCCACAAGGATAACCTGGGTTTTCTAAATTAAAATATAATTGCTTTGTTCCATTCAGCAAAGAAACAGAAGTGTTACTTTTAAAAGAAAAAAATATAAATAATTTTGGATATAAACTAATTTACCAGGATGAATGAGCTGAGAAAACTGCATTGTCGTTTCAGCAATTATCAAGGATGAGTCAGGGTATTTACCTGAAGAAAGAGCTGAAAGTGTAAAAGTGTTGAAAGAACATTATATCTCAAGGGATGTAATTTTCTTTTCTTACTAATATCTATGAAGTCGGTAATATACAATGTGTTCCTTCAGTTAAATAATGTACAGTAAAAAGCAGACTCCCAATATCCCTTGAATGCATTGATAAAACCTGTAATCTTCCCAAAATAATTAGAATATTTTAATTTTTAAGTAATGGATACAAATCATGAAAATCAGCTGAATTAATACAACAGTTGAACGTTCATTTATATGATGTTATTTGCAAACTCAGAACATTCAAACGCTTCACAGAAAATGGAGTATTTTGACATTTAATTACTGTAGAAACATAGCTGTCAATTTGCACACAGCAAGGTCATACTAACAGCAATATGATAATGAGCAGATAATCTGTTTTAATTACGTTAGTTAAGGAATAAAGATTGAACAGAACACTAAGAAGAACTCCTTGCTGAAACACTGCCACAGCTGCAAGTCTGTCACTGTAAGACAGAGTTCATATTCGTGTGCAGATGTGTCATTAGATTCAGTCCTTCAATCCTTCACAAAGGATTCAGTCCTGGTGGGTACAACATTATCACAGAGTAACGTTGAATAACAACAATCTGGGTAGTTGGTGATATAAGATGACAGTTTGGGTGTGCCATTAAAATTAATGCAGATGTACCTAATTGTTTGATGCTGTTTAATCTGCAGTGGCTATTACTGTATATCATAACCGCCGGTCAGAGTTTCAAAAACCAATTAACACACTAACCTGTTTCAAAACATAATTCTGAATATAACTGCAATAAATATTAAAATGTTTAGCTGCATTGTCTTAGATACAGGATTCATAATTTAAATTTCAATCATATTATGAAACTCAATACTTATACAGCTCAGCCAGAAAATTCTCAAATGCTAACACTCATTTGCCTCAATTTTCAGTTGTGATCATTTCTTGCACTGATGGGATGGTAAATAAAATCCATGGCCAATATAAACAAGGCTGTTAACTTGGTTTCTGGCATATGAAATAATAATAATCAAAAAAATCCTCAGCTCAAATGCTCTGTAAAGCACAGTTCAGCTTGCTTCCCAATTTTAATTAGCTCTGGTATAAATAATAAACTAGCTAATTAATACAACTATCAGTTCCACTTAAGTTACAATTCTATAATAAAACAGGATTCACTTCTAACAAATATACATTTGAGAGGAATGTGTGGTGACCAGTGGGAAATTACAAAACAATTCAATTGAAATGAGAAAAGCTGTTATTTCCTTCATGATATTACTTTGAATCTGCTATATTTCATAAGGAAAGGATTCTGCAGCTCCTCATGAATATTCACCCAGAATCTGACAGGTAACAAAGGACTAATCTGGCAGGCACATGCATTATTTACTTCTAACACTTCTACTGATAAGACTTTAGCGTTTGCTTCAAGCAATTTGTATAGAATAATATACTGTTCTACTGCAGTTGTTCCCCATGTAATGGGATGGTTTTGTGTTCACATCCAGACAGCTAGATGCATCTCTCTTTAAGCAAACCACAAGGTCTGCTGTACATTTTAACATTAAGTAACTCCATTGAGGCCCTATTTTAGGTGAGCTAGTTAATATTGCCTTTAAGAGATTAGCAAAGTTTCCCTTTTGTGGGTCATGTTGACTATCCTTTGTTTCAGTCCTACTCCGGTTACCTTTCCATCTCTTTTTCAAGTACACTGATGACTGTTTCCTGCTCCAGACTAAAAAATTAACCAACTTTACTTCTAATTTTCGATCTTCTGTCACCTATATGTGGATTACCCATGACTTTTCCTTTGCTTCCTTTTTGTCTTTGTTTCTAAGGATAGGCTAATATCCACTTTACGCACTCCAACTAAATTTCCATCCACCCCGCTTCCGTTCTCCCAGTTTCTTCACCCATACTGAATCTGTTCCAATAATGCTTCCAATGTGCCCTCTCTCATCCTCAGTTGATGGTTGTCACCTTTGTGGTTCATAAGGCACTAATCCATGTTAGTCCCATTTCCCGCTCTTCTGCTGTTATTTCTTCTTCTTAGACCATGATAGCTGCCCCTTGCCCTCATCTACCACCCCACCAGCTCCCAAATTCAGTGGATCATCATCTTTCTGTTGCCTCCACCACGGTGCCAACAGCAAACACAAGTTAGCCTCTCCTCCCCTTGTAGTACTCCAAGGTACCATTTCCTCTGTAACACGGGTTTACTCCACAGTTACCTCCACCATTTCCTTCCTATGGGATCTTTCTAGGTTAGTGCAGTAATTCCAAGACCTGTCCTTTACCATTGGCCTTCCACACCATCCAACCAAGAGAGACAATGACTAACTGGTAATACTTTCAATGTATTGCACTTTATTCCTCTACATTGAGGAAACCAAACATAGGTTGGGCAGAACAGTTCCATTCAGTTCATAGGCATGATCCTGAGCTCATCACATACCACTTTAAACTTCTATCCCAGTCCCACACTCTCATCATTGCCAGCAGTTTCTACACTGCTCTACAATACTTGAAGAACAGCACCACATCATTCAATTAGGCAGTTATAGCTTTCTGCATTAAACATTGAGTTCAACATAACCTCTCTCACTTTAGTTTTGATTGTTTTTGGACTACAGCCATTGATGTTGCTTCAATTGCATTTACTTTAACCCAAATTTGTGTTTTTTTTAAACTTGACCCATTAAAATCTTCTTTGTCTTGCCAAAGAAATCTATGTTATCATTTGATCTCTCCTGCCTCCTACCTGTCGCAGATTTTCGCCTTTTGTTCTTTCCTCCTTCCCCTGCCCATACTAGCTTGAGACAGGTTGCATCTCAGATTTTTCCCAATACTGATGAAATATCATCAAAATGACATTATCTTTGTTTGCTTCTATAGATGCAACCTCACCTGCTTGCATGTTTCCAGCATTTTCTGTTTTTATTTCAGATTTTCAACATGCACAGTACTTTGCTTTGATTTAGCAAGATCTGCCCCAAACCCTGTGCCATTAATTTTTACTTCAAACATTAAAAATATTTTTTCTACCTCTGCCATAGAAAATGCTAAATATTATCATCAAAATACCTAGTTCATTTGTTGAACTTCAACAGACTGTTCTTGTGAATCTGTGGACTCTGGTTAAGTATCTTCCACAAAAAATCCATCGCATGATCTGAAATATTTCAAGTTTGCAGGTACAGAAAAAAATGACTACAACAAGTTGCAACACACACAGAAACTAGGAGCAGAAATAGGCCATTCAACTGTTTGAACCTGTTCTGCTATTCAGAACAATCATGACTGATCCTTTAACTCAACGGCCATATTCCCGCTTTCTCTCTTTACACCTTCATGTTTTAAAATCTAAAAATACATCTGTTTCTTGAACATATTCTGTGGCTTAGCTTCCACAGCTTTCTGTCATAGAGAATTCCATAAGTTTATTACTCTCTGAGTCAAGAAACCTTTCCTCATTTCAGTCCTAAATGGTCTACTCCATTTCCCTACACTGGTTCTAGACTCAAAACCAGAGAACACATTCTTCTTGCATTTAGTCTGTCCATCTCTTTTAGAATTTTATATGTTTCAATCAGATGCCCTTTGATCCATCTACATTCTCATGAATTTAGGCCCAGTCAAACCAGTCTCTCCTCACTGAGTAGTCCTGCCATCCTCGGTATCAGGTTATTGAACCTCCATGGCAAGTCTAACATTTCTTAGGTAAGGAGATCAAAACTGCACACGTTACTCCAGGTGTGCTCTCACCAAGGCCCTGTATAACTGTAGAAGCATTGCTTCTGAACTTAAATCCTCAATAAGTGGGATAATTCATTGAAACTCACTATTGCCAACTTAGTACCAACACAGTCAGTGCTCTTGTCTTTTCTTCATTCTTCTTTCAAATTTATCCTCCTTCCTGTATTCTTCTGTCACCAAGTCCATTGTTTTCTCCTTCATTCTTGGTCAGAAGAAGTTTATCTGTCTTTTATACAGGTGTAAAAAAAAATCCATTTTCGACTTGACTCTGAACTTGCAAGATTTGTTTTTGCCTCGTGCTGTTACCTGCTACATTATCTCATGATTGCTTTAAATTTTATTTTATTTTAAATTGAACGAGGCAAATTTTAATTTTCTTTATCCACTATTTTTGTATATTTATCAAATTTATTCCAATTTTCCTTATCCTGGCACTTTCAGCTAATTTAATGGACGTAGGAGAGAGTGGCGCTTGACTTGGATGGAGATCCAAAACAAGCACTGCAAAGCTGTAACAGTTATCTTCAGTAGGAATAAATATCAAGCAGGCCATAAAATAGACAGCAACACCAGTTTCACTCCTGCAATCTGCTACTATCCATGCTTGGAGTCATTTGCTGGGAGATGGCAGAATCATTTGGACGCTTCCTTTTGAGATTTCCCTACTCTGACCGGAAATTGAGCTGAGTGCATCCCAAAGTTGACATGTATACCAGATTCTGGATATTCGAAGATATACACTTAAATTTCCCACTTATGCTCCAATTATAAAGTGCATACAATGCAAGCCTATAGTTTACACACTGGTAATTTCACTGATTGGACTTAATTGTAGTTATTTGGATAATAAAGCCATTAATTTACAAATGCCAGGTAACTGACCTGAAAATACTGCCATTTAATATATTTTGTTTACATTTTGATAAAACATTCAAAAATATCATCCTCTTTTGCTTCTGTCTAAATCTGTACTATTTTGTTTTCCAAAAAGTACAACAGATAAAAATTTGTTAAATTGAAGTTATATAGATTTAGGGCGGCAATTTCTTCTTCCTTGAGCAGCATGGGCCATGTCGTGAAATATTGGAAAATATAGCAAAAATGAAGAAAAAATTAAGAATCTGAACCTAAAGAAAAGAATTTCTGATCTCCCCATCAACTTTAAAATCTCGATAATGAATGGTACTACCTTATTTCCATGTATTTGTATCTCATTATTAGCCCTGATTATCTCATCTCTACGCAGCATTCAATTCTCCTCTCTTTACCCAAAAAAACCTAGATGCTGCAAACTTTGACATACAACTCAGAGCAGTAACTTGTGGCACCTTCACCACAACACCCATGCATGATCCATCGACTGTTCTCTAATTTTCATCCACACAAGTTGACATTGCCAAATTACTGGACTCACCATATCATCATGCCAATTCTCACCAACTCGTGCACCTATTTTAATCCTTAGGGATTTCACTATGGAACTCAGGGACACACTGATGACTTGCATACTTCTGCCAGGTCATTTTGAGGGAGTGAAACATCATGCATTAGCTCTTCGTGCTCACTCACTTTGTGCTCACGTGGAGGCTGCCAATCTCTGTGGCTTGCATTGCCTTTTAGTGCAGAGGGACAGGCAAGCAGCTTGTCACAGGTCACAGTAGAGAAGTCAAGGGAGTGGACATATTACTATATGGTACAATTCCAAATCAATATCACACCTACGAACATAAGAACTGGGAGTATGCAATTCAGTCCCCCATATCTGCTTCACCAATCAATACAAACATCATTGATTTTATCTCGGCCTCAACTATACTTTCCTCCCCGCTCTCCATAACTCTTCAACCCATTACTAATTAAAAACCTGTCCATCTCCTCCTCAAATTTGCTCAGTATCCTGTCATCCCCCACACTCTGGAATAGTGAATTCCACAGATTCATGACTTTTTGAAAGAAGCAATTTTGCCTGATCTCTGTTTTAAATCTGCTTCCTCTTATGCTATAACTATGATCTCTCATTCTAGATTGCCCCACATGAAGAAACAAATTCCCAACATCCAATGTGTCAGTCCTCTTCGGCATCTCATACCTCAATTATATCTCCTCTCATTCTCCTATCACTTACTCTTGCAGTGTGCAGAAGATCATTAACCTTTATCCTGTACGCTTGTACCTTTCAGCTGAGATACTACAATTACACAGGTCAGTATCTTGTTCCAGGTTGGCTTAGCCTAGTGGCATGGCCTCCTTTGCTGGTCAGCAGGAAAAAACACTGTCGTCTTTTCCACGACCTACCCACCAGGACCTCCAGGTCTCTCCTCAAGCAAACTGTGGAATTTACTTTCCTTTTTGGATGTTTTCCTTCAGATGCTGGTACAGGACAACAAAATAAGGGGTAGTTTCTAGTCTGCAGCATCTCAAGTGCTGTGCCAGCAGGATGAATGTTGCAAAAGTCCCAGTAGTAGCAAGCACTTATGCCTCCCCTCCTGCATGATTCTATGTCAGGGTGCTGAAGAGATCACTCAAAAAATAACTCATCAAAATATGGGAAAATTCAACCCATAGTTCTCTGTCAGAGACAATTTTTTTGAAGCAGTCTTTACATTTCTACAGCCATAAATATTGTAGACAATATATTTTATATATAGCTTTGATTTTCTCAGAAGAGAAAATGCATTTGTGTTAGTTGTTAAACTATTACAGAAGTGTCTACATGCAAAAAGATAATACCGAAGAGGGTACATTTTGTAACTGTTGTGACATATCAATACTCAAGTATGCATGGAAGTTGAGAGCCTGGCTCTAATCCAGTAGCAAATTGCAATAAAGCTACTAAATTTAACAGTGTGTAAAGAAAAGAAAATCCAAGTGTCCTCACTACAACTATATAATCAAACCTTTTCATACAGAACTGATGTAGCCAATATATATTAAACTCAAGGAGGCATAGGCTATCACAAGGCAGTTGGCATTACTTTACTTAATTAAACAGAAAAGGGAAGTCAAACGTCTGATAATAAACAACATCTTATTTTATTAATTAATTTAAAAATTTGAAAGGCCCACATTTCCTTAATTACATAAATGAGCGAACAATACAGCTATTTAACAGCATGTAACATCCTTTCATCTTCCTAGGCAACAGAAATTTGAACAACAAAAATACTATGTTTCTCAATCATGGCACAATGCATATTGTGGCAACACACATCACTAGTGCTGTTAATAGCTGTTCTGAGAATAATGATACTGAGCATTTTACAAGGGAAAACAAGCATCTCCATAATACTAGGCATCAAATAACTTAAAAGCTACTACAAGTATTTATAAATTGATGAGAAAATCCACACATTCAATGTCCTTTATTTTTGAACAAAAAGACATACCACACAAAAGTGAACTGGAAACATGTATATGTACGATTTTGGACAGATTATTCTTCTGCCAACACTATAGCAGAATACTTACAGTCCTCGTTTCTGATGATTGAAAACATATGTAATATATATCCACACTACTGTAAAACTTAATATTACACCTTGCACAAGCTCTTCCAGTCTTTCTTGCTCTTGTTATGGTTATGCTACATCTGGAACATATTACTTTTGCCAGCCTTCCTTCTGGCATGACCAACACCACTTTCTATTTCATGTTCACTCACAGTGGCTTTCAGTCCCTCTCTACTGTAGTAAAGTATAAAAACAGCAACTGAGACCAGTTGGCCTGAATGCCCTGTTTCCTCTGCTGTAAATTCATTGAAATTCTGTGTAACCTCCTCCAGCATTTCATATTTCTGAAAATTCCACATTCATTTAACTCTGGCCTCTTGTGCATCTCTCTCTTCTTTGCTCTATCCTAAGTGGTTTTGCTTTTAGACAACTTGGTCTTGAATCTCTCTGCCTCTTCACTCTCTCCTTTAAAACAGAAAATATAGCATGGAAACTATTCATATGGTCCTATTCGTCTACTTAGCGTATGCAGAAAACCAGTCCGCTTTCACCCTATTAAGTCAAATCCTTCCTGAAAATTCTTGTCTTCCTTTCACCTTCACGTCTTTATCTAGCTTCCCTTTAGATACAAAAGTTCTAGTTGAGTTAACCGCTCCATGAAGGGGCAAGTTCCACATTCTTCCAACTCTCTTGGTAATGACATTTCTCCTGATTGTTTAACTGAAATTATAGATAATCTTAGAATGATGGCCCTTCAGTTTGATCCCCCAAGAAACATGAGAAGAATGCCCATATAGAAACAGTCTGCAGTTGTCTCTTTAAAGAATTTAAAAGCCTTGCCAAAGCATGTCTCTTAAACAAAGCCTTTGACCAGTTGTCCCAGAATGGGGTGACGCAGTGGCTCAGTGGTTAGCACCAGTGTCTCACGGCACCAGGAGGGTTTGATTCCAGCCTTAGCTGACTATTTGTGTAGAGTTCTCCCCATGTCTGTGTGGGTTTCCGCTGGGTGGTCTGGCTCCTTCTCAGTCCAGAGATGTGCAGGTTAAGTGGATTTGCCATGCTAAATTGTATGTAGTGTTCAGGGATGAGCAGGCTGGGTGGATTAGCCAAGGCAAATGCAGGATTACAGGGATATGGTGGTGGTTGGGGCTGGGTCTGGGTTGGGATGCACTTCAGAGTGTCATGTAGTCTTGGTGGCAGAATGCCTCCTTTCACACTTGTAGGGGTTCTATGGTTCTAACCATTCTCACTGTATTCTGAGGAAGACTCATTGGACCTGAAACGTCAACTCTGTTTATTCGCTACAGATGCTGCCAAATCTGCTCAGTTTCTGTTTTTGTTAAGTTTTCACTGGTTCAGTTTTGTCTCATTATGCTTTTACATTGAGCTTGGGCCATTTTACTATTTTAAAGGCTCTGCATACATACAAGTTATCTTTTTTGACACCAGTGATACGTCATAGTGTCGCTTGGCAGGAGAGTTGCAAGTGCCTGACACCATCAAGACCTTTGGGTGCTCACACCACTGGCACCGTATTTAAAGCCCAGCTGCACACTATTTCTGGTGCTGCAAGCCAGGAATGGGCAATCACTGTGGTAGTCAATCATCATCATTCAAAAAAATGCCCAAAAAGGCAAGTTAACTCCCTGCTTTTCAAAGTCCTGGAGATGCTGCTAGACGGAGAGGTGGAGAGGAGGGCAGTGCCTTGTCCTGCAGACTCCCAAAGGAGGCTGTATCACCAGATACAACCAGCCTGGGCACAGATAATGTCCCAGGTCAGTGCTGGGTAAGATGCAAAGCACAGCAGTTCAGGGAGAAGGTTAATGATCTGTTGCGTTCCACAAGGCTAAGTGTCATCAACTTCTCTAGTTACTTCACACTCAAAAAGCCATCACTCACTCTAACTCTAAAAATATTCATCTGGAAGCAATTCCAATCAAATTTTCATTAAATTGTTCCTCAGAGCACATAGTGACCTCAAGAAATTAACAATTAATTTACTGTCTTTGATGCAGAAATAAAGGCCCAAGGGTCTTCACACAAGTGTAAAGGTGAACAGTGAACTAAAGGAGGACAGAATGGGAAAGGTAACTGAAATCTTGCCGAAGGTGCAGATAATTCTATTGCAGGATTAATTTATCAAACACGATTTCTTTTTCACAAAGCTATATTGACTCTGCTGATTTTTATTACCATTTTCCAAATGTCTTACTACTACTACTTCCCTAATAGATTCAAGCATTTTACTGTGACAGATGTTGGATAGTTTTGTCATACTTCTTTCTTGAATAGCAGTGTTACATTTGTAGCCTTACAGTCTGCTGTAACATTTACAGAAGCAAGGGATTCTGGAAGGTTATATCCAATGCATTATTACCTCTGCAGCCATTTTCTTTAAGACCCTAGAATGCAGGTTTTCAAGTCTAGGGTACTTTGCAGCCATTCAGCCATTAGTTTTCTCTGTACAGGGTACATTTTCTTCAGTGGTCATGAATGTTTTAAGTTTCTCCCTGCCTCTGTCTTTTATTTTTCTACTATTTTTGTGATTCTTCTTTTCAATTTTATATCTTCCTTAACCTTCTTAGTTAGCCACAAATGGTATATCCTTCTGGCAGAGTCCATCTTCCTCAATGGAATATACCTTTGTTGAAATATCTCCTTAAAAGTCTACTACTGCATTTCTGTCAGCTTATCTTTTAACGTATTTTCCCATTACACTGGAGGAGACTTTCCTTACAATTGTCTTTATTTACGTTTAAGGCACAATTTTCAGATTCATGTCCATCTTCCTTGAACTGTGTGTGAAATTTTACCATGTTATGATCATCCTTATCTGTTACATCATTAATTATTACTGTCTGATTATACGTTACCTGGTCGAAAATAAATATTCTGTGTTTGGTTCCAGAATCCATTGCTTTAAAAAAATCCTGAAAACACCCAATCAATTCATGCTCTGTGCAAATTTGATGCATTGAATTTACATTAAGATAAAAATCACCCACAACTATTGCAATATCTTCCTAATGAGTCACCATTATTTCATGATTTAGACTCTGTCCTATAGTGTAGCTACCTACCATCAGGGAATCCTTAAACTCAAATTCATGATTTATATCCTTAGCTACTTCTTATCACCACCAAACTGATCTCCTGAACCAAGATGATTTCTCATTACTTTATTGATGTCATTCTTTATTTACAGAGCCACCTCACCCCAGTTTCCTTCTTCCTTTCCTTCCAAAATGTCAAGTTGTATATTCAAACCACAACTGTGATTACTTTGCTGCATACCATATTATACTTTAATTATTCTTTTTATCAGTGTTCTCCAGTCTGACCTTATTTGCTGGTACATTCTTAGGTTTTAATGCTTTGACCCTTCTTGTCACACTTGTAATCATTATCCCCATTGTTACCCTACTGCCTTTTTTTTCTCTGTAACTTTCAAAATTGCCCATCACATAAACCCTCCCACCAAACATTTAGTTTAAATCCCTTGTAACATTATTTGAAAGGACCTTGGTCTTAGTGTAGTTCAGGTGATGACCATCCCCATGGTACAGTTCCCTGATACAGTGTCACGTGAATCAAAAAACATTACTTTCAACATTTTCACATTAATCTGATTTCTCCTATTCTAATTTTCTAGAGGCTCAGATAAGGATTCAAGGACTGTTACTTTTGTCGTGTTTTTTATAGATGTGGAGACGTTGGTGTTGGACTGCGGTGGACAAAGTCAGAAGTCACATGACACAAGGTTATGGTCCAATAGGTTTATTTAAGATCACAAGCTTTCGGAGTACTGTTCCATCGTCAGGTGAAGTGACACTTCAGCTGATGGTCTCGGGGAAGTCAATACAGTTTGAAAGTCAAGTAACAGAACAGAGAGTAAAGAAACAACCAGGAATCCTACTTCAGGTACAACAAGCATTTAGGTTTGGGTAAGGCCAACTTTAACATGATGAGACAGAGACTATCAACACTAAACTGGGCAAATCTGCTCAGGGATGAAACAACAGAAGAGTGGAGGGTGTTTAAAGAGACATTTAACATAATACAAGTTTATTCCCTGGAGAGGGAAAAGTTCTCTTCACAGAAAAAAAAACAGCCATGGTCAATTAAAGAGAAAAGGGACAGCATAAAAAAGGGCCCAGAGAAATGCAAAAAACAGCACAAATCCTGCTGAATGCGCAGGATATAAAGACCAGCAATGGGCTACAAAGCAGCTTCTAAAAGCTACTAAAAGGGATTATGAAAGGAAACTTGCAAGGGACATCAAAATCAATAGAAAGGAATTTTATAGCTACATAAAGGGAAAGCAGATGGTCAGAAGCAATGTTGGCCCACTAAAGACTGAAAGTGAACATTGCCAATGATAATGGGGAAATGGCAGATATGTTGAATAAGTATTTTGCCTCGTGATTTACAGTAGAAAAGAGGGGGTCTTGATTAGATGGGCCAATGGGCCAAGGTGTGGCAAATGGAGTTTAATTTAGATAAGTGATGAGGTGCTGCATTTTGGAAAGGCAAATCGGGGCAGGGCTTATACACTTAATGGTAAGATCCTGGGGAGTGTTGCTAAACAAAGAGATCTTGGAGTGCAGGTTCATCGTTCCTTGATAGTGAAGTCGCAAGTAGATAGGATAGTGAAGAAAGCATTTGATATACTTGCCATTATTGGTCAGTGCATTGCGTACAGGAGTTGGGAGGTCATGTTATGGCTGTACAGGACATTGGTTTGGCCAGTTTTGGAGAACTGCATACAATTCTGGCCTCCCTCCTATAGGAAGCATGTTGTGAAACAGGAAAGGGTTCAGAAAAGATTTACAAGGATGGTCAGAGACAGCAAGAACTGCAGATGCTGGAGTCAGAGATGACACAGTGTGGAGCTGGAGGAACGCAGCAGGCCAGGCAGCATCAGAGGAGCAGGAAAGTTGATGTTTAAGGTCGGGACCCTTCTTCAGAAAAAGTTTACGAACATGTGGCCAAGGTTGGAGGGTTTGAGGTATGGGGAGAGACAGAATAGCCTGGGGCTATTTTCCCTGGAGCGTCGGAGGCTGAGCGGTGACCTTATAGAAGCTTGTAAAATCATGTGGGGCATGGATAGAGTAAATAGGCAAGGTCTTTTCCCCGGGATGGGGGAATCCAAAACTAGAGGGCATAGGTTTAAGGTGAGAGGGGAAAGATTTGAAAGGGACCTAAAGGGCAACTTTTTCACACAGAGGGTGGCGTGTCGTGGAGGCTGTATGATTACAACATTTAAAAGGCATCTGGATGGGGATATGAATAGGAAGGGTTTAGAGGGATATGCTGGCAAATGGGACTAGATTTATTTAGGATATCTCGTCGGCATGGACGAGTTGGACCAAAGGGTCTGTTTCTGTGCTGTATATCTCTATGACTCTAGGTACATGGATTGGAAAGGTTCAGTGGGATATGTGGCAAATGCAGGCAAATTGGACTAGCTCAGTTTAAGAGACCTGGTCAGCATAGACAAGTTGGGCTCAAGGGTCTGTTTTCATACTGTATAACTCTATGATAGCCTGCCGAAAGTCCCCACAAAATTAATAGTGAATCGGGGCCAGGGAGTGAATTAACGTCTGTAATGAGGAAATTAATGGTAAAAAGAGAGTGACGAATCCCTGAGACCTGATGGTTTCCATCCTAGAGTGTTAAAGGAAAAAAAGGAGCACTTTGTAGGTCTGTAACTAAAGTCTTTCAGAATTCCCCAGATGCATGAGCTGTCCCTTCGGATTAGAAAATTGCGCATGTCACTCTCCATTTTAAGAAGGGCACGAGAGGAAACCCAGAGAATTACAGACCAGTGAGCCTGACGTCTGTGGTGGGGAATTGTTGGAGTCTATACTTAAAGATGGGGAAACTGAACACCATGAAAGTTTCACTTAATCAGGGGGAGGTCAGCATGGATTTATGATTCGGTAGGTCATGCCTGACAAACTTTGTTGAATTTCTTGAAGAGATGACTAAGGTAGTGGATACAGGAATATCTATGGATGTTGTTTATATGGACTTCCAGAAGGCATTTGATAAAGTCCCAAAGACTCCGTTAACTAAGGTATAAGCCCATTGAGTTGAAAGCAAATTAAAGATATAGCTAGGAAATTGGCTGAGTTGCAGGTGACAGAAAGTAGGGATAATGGGTAGGTATTCAAATTGACAGGATGTGACCAGTGGTGTCCCACAAGTGTTAGGGCCTCAATTATTCACATTATTTCTTAACAATGGCATATGGATAATGGCATAGAAAGTCATATATCCAAATTTGCTGCTGACAAAAGTCGGATGGCACTGTACACAGCATGGATGACAGCATATAATTACAAAGGAATATTGATACTCAGTGATTGGACAAAACTGTGACAGATGGAGTTCACTGTCAGCAAATGTGACGGTATCCAGTTTGCACCGAGAAAGCATGGACAGGGTACTTTCTAGAATGCATGATGTTAGATACAATGAATGTTCAAAGAGACTTGGGGGTTCTGATGCATTGATTTTAAAATGTCACAAACTGGTGCAGATAAAAATCAAGAAAGCTAATGGAGGACTGGAGTACAAGAATGCAGAAGTTAAGCTACAGCTACATAGAACCCTGGTTAGACCCCACTTGGAGTACTGCAAGCAGATCTGGGCACCACATTTTAGGATGAATATTTTGGCTTTGCAGGGAGTAAAATGTAGGTTTACAAGAATGATACCTGGACTGCAGGGTTAAGTTATGGAAAAATTATACAAATTAGGTTTTCTCCAGAATTTAGAAGGTTAAGGGATGATCTGATCGATGTCTTCAAGATATTAACTAGAAAAGATAGGTAGATAAAGGTAAACTATTCCCATTGGTTGGGGATTCTACAGTCTGAGAATTAGGGCCAGGCCATTCAGTAGAGATGTCAGGAAGCACTTCTACACACAAGGGTTATCAGATGTTTGGAACTATCTTCCACAAATGGCAGTGGAAACTGGATCAGTTGTACATTTTAAATTTGAAATTGATAATTTCTTGTTCAGCAAAGGTATTAAGAGATAAAGGCCAAAAGCAGGTATACAGAGTTTGGCCATAGATCAGCCACAATCTCACTGAATGGTGGAACAGGCTCAAGGGGCTGAACGGCTGATTTCTGTTCCTATGTTTTATATGTACATAATTAATATGGCTCTACTGATTAAACACTGACCTTTTAAAACTCCTACACTTACAAGCAAACAGATACAGGCGAACAATAAAAAATTGGTTTTATGAGTTGAGAAGTAAAGTCTGAGAGCCACAATTCAATAGCATCAATCCACAGGGTTCACTGAGATAATCCTTTTGGCTTGCCAAAACTTTATGTTCTTCAGTTTTTTCTAAATGTTTCTTCACTTCTTCATGAGAGACACAGGGCAATTGAAACACTAACTGCAAAGTCTCTTACTTACTGAGTAAAGGTAATAGCTCTAGTGGGAGAAAATAACTGGCTTTCATCAGACTTCCAGTATCTTTACCACAGAGAATTAGATAGACCACCTGCCCTTCCAGAGGTCAGAAAGCTTCTCAATGTATCATTCACACCCACAAGCTGTTCAGCTCTCAAGGAACCAAATAGAGAGTTGTTCTCAAGTTGATGACCTCTGGAATCCATGTCTGCTCACAATAGGACAAACCAAATACAGTAAGTGTTTTAACCAGGACCTATGGGACCAGGTATGTGCTAGTTGATCAAATATTCTAATTGGTCAAGAGGTCCACATAACTGTAGTAAACCCTGACCAAGTGGAGCTTCAAGACATCAACATTCTGAAAAAAAATCTATGTAAAAACATCAATATACATCCTAAAATCAATGTTAAAAACACAGTTAAGTAATAGAAAAGTAATGTAGGGGGAGTTAACATACATGACTGTTCTATTTTATTTGCTGCATAAATCCTCAGGACATTGCGGTAGATTGCAGTGTTTAAGGTGTATAATTTTTGCTGGCTGTGAAAATCAAGGTTTTAATGCGGACTTGGGGGAGTAACCATCCCACTCTATAAGAGGTATTTTTTAAAAGGTATTATCATTTTAGTGTCAGTCTGTGTCAATTCTTTTCAGGTTTAGGCCATATGTAGACCAGGCCTATGTGGAGGTCCTAACATCTACTTTGGATAGGGGTCTGGATGTCTCTATTAATGCTTGCACCAACATGCAGGGCAATGCACCTCTGGGTTAGACTGTGTACATGTATGATGCACACTAGACTGCCCTGTTCAGTAATGATTTTACACCTGAGAAATGGGGATGAGTAATGAAAGTGCCAGATCTCCATGGCTTTCCAATCTACCCCCTTCGCTCTCCCCAAGGTCCCAAAAACAGGGTAGTCTGTGCCCTTTTCTCCATACTGTCTCCCTTCTCCTTCAATGTCACGAACCTGATTTTCCTCTGTGTAATTGTATGACTATTATCATTACTATTCTAAGGATTTGTAATTGAAAGGGATTTCCCTTCACTCATATAGATTGGCAATGACATCAGGTACATGGAGTGATTCAGCTGAGGTTACAAAATACCAGATCTGTTCTGCCCAATTTTTATTCATATTTATTCCTTTCCCAGTAGGTGGCTGAATTTCTGACTGCAATTATCTTTGAAGAGCTCCTGTAGTCCTTCATTGATTATTCTTTATTTTTCATCTTTAAATCCTTCATAAATGCAGTTCGTTGAATAGACTGTTGTGCAATGTTTTTCTGTATCAGATTTTAAATAACATTTTGAAAGACCATACTCAGCAAATTTTCCATTGACGCCAAAGGGTAATTTTCAGATTGATGAATGGAAAGAAAAATTAAGCAATTTCTGAAAAAGTTGCCCATCTTGCAATGCCAATTTTATTGTTCACCAGCAAGTTGCAAATTACCTTGTCAGGCATCCTCCACCACTTCCTCTAGCAGCTCATTCCATACACGCACTACCCTCTGCATGAAAAAGTTGCCCCTTAGGTCCATTTTATAGCTTTCCCCTAACATGCTAGACCTCTAGTTTTGGACTCCCCTACCTTTGTGTCACCTAAAAACTAGCCTGATTACCTGTATACGGACTAACGAGATCACAGAAAACTGATGGTAGGCTAATCTGGCTAAAAACAGAATGATGTAAACTGTCGGATTTATGTTTTTTAATGTCATTTGTTGTAAGTTTTGTTTTGGGTTAGTAACCAATGGGTTTTTTGCATCTGAAATTAAGAATTAACTTTAAAAATTTCTATAGCCGTGACAAATTCTTTGAATACAGCTTTTGAGGTCTGACTATAGAGTTAATGAGATTTCTGCACCACCAACAGACTTTTGTTTATTTTGGAGAGGGGGACAACAAGGTGTAGAGCTGGATGAACACAGCAGGCGAAGCAGCATCATAGGAGCAGAAAGGCTGACGTTTCGGGCCTAGACCCTTCATCAGAAAAGGGGGAGGGGAAGGGGGTTCTGAAATAAATACGGACAGAGTGGGAGGCAGATAGAAGATGGATAGAGGACAGGATAGGTGGAGAGGAAACAAACAGGTCGAAGAGGCGGGGATAGAGCCAGTAAAGGTGAGCGTAGGTGGGGAGTTAGGGAGGGGATAGGTCAGTCCAGCCTTGTTTATTTTGACTGCTTTGTGATCCAGCAAGGTAAATAACAGCACCTTGATGTTTGTTACAATATTCTTTTTAAGGTTATAGAAACACCCATTGCTTTTTTTTTAGCTTATATGATTGAGTTTGAGTAATTCTGTAAAGAGCAGTGCTCCTAGAATAGAAATTCAAATAATGAACTAGGTTAAAGTGGAGAATTAGAGTTAGCGCGAGACCAGAGGTGTTGTTTAAAACCCTGAAGAGCTTGCTTTTAACTGAGTTCATTTAAGCAGGTGTATGATAGCTCCACAAAGTTATCTGCATATCCAGGCTAAAAATTGAAGTCACAAGTTACTTAAACCAACATACTCATTAGAACAGGGGCTCTGAAGTGAATATCATAGAAACCCTGAAGTGTGGAATCAGGCCATTCAGCCCAACAAGTCCACATTGACACTCAAAGAACATCCCACCCAGACTTAACCCCTATCCTATCCCTGTAACCTTGCATTTCCCATGGCTACACCACTTAATCTACACATCCCTGGACATTATGGGCTTTTAGCATGGCCAATCCACCTAACCTGCACATCTTTGGTTTGAGAGAGGAAACCGGAACACCCAGAGGAAACCCACATAGACACCGGGAGAATGTGCAAACCCCACACAGACAGTTGCCCAAGTCTGGAATCAAACCCAAGTCCCTGGCGCTATGATGCAGCAGTGCTAACCACTGAGCCTCCCCCAACTGTACTGTACAAATGGTATTTTGGGTTCTGTGGCAGGAATCAGTATGATTTGGGTATGATACAAAAGCTGTTTTTTTTAATTTAATATATAGAAGTGTGTTTTGGCATTGTACTTTTATTGTGTGTTTAAAAATCTTTGAATTGATATTATAAGTAGACAGCTTGGATTATTCCATTTTACCTTCATTTATTTTATTTTTCTGTTGAAAGATTGAGTGCTTATGTTTCAGAAACAGACGACTTATTCAAACCAAAACAAGTCAAAATATGATCTATCAAGCCAGGTTTTTGTCTGAGATCAGGCTTGTCCAGTAATAGCATCAACTTGGATCATAACAACAGTCAGATACAACAAATTTGGTATGACAAACAGCTTGGCAACAAAATTCCTCAAATGCACATGTTCAACAACAGGTATCTTTAGCAGTATTCTGTCAGGAAGTACTGCAATTGTTTACTCAAGGTATTGTCTCTCATGCAGGAGAATGATCCTCTTCAGCTGTAAAAAGTGCCTGTGCAATGCTGTTGTTGGCAAGGGACTTGGTGGAGACATGTGGTGTATGAATTACTGATGTAATCAGTATTCAGTGTAATCAGTGAATTACTGATGTAATTCTACATCACTATGCTGTTTCAATATTCTAGCCCTGCAGTACCTTTGTTACTTCAAAATATTTTATCAGGTTCACTAATTGCCCAAACTAGCAATCAGCAATAAACATTGGCCATGCGTGTATCCTGAGAATGTTTTTAAGAAATTGGATGAAGAGAGCATTATCTTTGGTAAAGTAAGCAGAAGCCACCATCTTTCCTCTTTTGTTGAATTGAAGTTTCCACCAATTATCGAAATAAACAAAAACTCCCCAACACAAACAAGCGATGTCCTCCCTGGCATCCTGGGCTTTTTATTAATTGTTGGTAATCCTGATAAATCACAGCTCAGACATTCAGGATATGCCTATGGGCTCTATATTGAGACTGCAATTGTGATGTGGGATGACCTAATTAAATACATGTACACAGATCACTATCCATCCAAAAAAAATTTCTCTTCAGTATATTTTTTACTTGATTCTTCTAAGAATTCAATTAATCAGTGATGTATGAAGTATGTTAATAAGTTTGTTCTTCACTTTCTTGGTAATAATGGAAATCATATTCTGGACAATTATATTTATAGTCTGGCAGCTATAATTTGTGAAGGAATAAATAGGTGTAAAACTGTTCGTAAATTCTATTCACTGTTTCTTGGCTTGCAATGTTGTGAAATGTGATTTGACTTCAGTCTCTATTTATTATCAAAATTAACATCAGTTTTAGAATTTAAATGTAGTTGTGTTTCAACTGAATTAAAACTTAAAACAAGGTAAGCATGTTAAATTTAATAGAAATAGCAGGATGTTTGGTAATTTGATTATGGAATTGAAATCACAATGTGCCTTTCAGATTCTGATGCCCAAATACTATGGGCTGAATTTTATTGTACCCCATGGATATTAAAATAGGCAGGTAGACCTGTAAAATAGAGTCCCATGCCACCACCTTCCTCTACCGATGACCTTCAAATTGATAATCAATATCCAGTAAAGGGCTCCATTTTGCCACAGCTCTGATTTAACAAGTGAGAGAAGAGGCCGGCACTAAATGTGTAAGCTGTGTGACAATCTAATTTCTGAAGAAGGGTCTAGGCCCGAAATGTCAGCTTTCCTGCTCCTCTGATGCTGCTTGGCCTGCTGTGTTCATCCAGCTCTACACCTTGTTATCTCTGACAATCTAATATGACAGACTTAGCTCGGTAGGCTGTTGCTGAGTGAAATGGGGAGGCGCCTTCATCCCAGGCCCTGTGCCAATCACAGCATTACACCAGCATCCCAACAACTTTGTCTTTCCAAATTGTGCTTCCCGCATCCTGTCCAACATGCCCTCACCCACTTAGTCAGAGCCTACTGACATGAATCCAGAGTGGATTTACATCAGGTTGAGGACATCAACCTGTGGTACCTCATCCTTGCAGGGTTCCTGCAATACCAACATGACCACGGATCCCAGTGGGATGCAAAGCCTCTGGCTTTCTATTTGCTAGCAGTTCCATTAGCAAGGACTCTGCCTGGAGATGCATCTTAAGTCCTGCCTCATACTCATCCTCATTAAAGGATCACCACCCAATATGTTAAAAGCAGGTTGAGATGGCCAAAAAAATCATGGACTGCAGACAGCCAACCTTCATACAATCCAGCCCAATTAAACAGTAATAAGATCTTACAATTTTTATATTGATTTTTCCTTTTTATTCACTCATGGGACATGGGTGTCACTGGCTGGCCAGCATTTATTGCCCATCCCTAGTTGCCCCTTGAGAAGGTGGTGGTGAGCTGCCTTCTTGAACTGCTGCAGTCCATGTGCTGTACATAGACCCACAATGACATTAAAGGGGGAATTCCAGGATTTTGACCCAGCAACAGTGAAGGAACAGTGATATATTTTCAAGTCAGGATGGTGAGTGGCTTGGAAGGAAACTTGCAGGTGGTGGCGTTCCCATGTATCTGCTGCCCTTGTCCTTCGAGATGGCACTGGTCATGGGTTTGGAAGGTGCTGTGTGAGAGTTTTTTGGTGAATTCTTGCAGTGCATCTTGAATTCTGCTACTGAGTTTCAATGGTGGATGGAGTGGATGCTTGGGGATGTGCCAATCAAGCAGGCTGCTTTGTCCTGGGTGTTGTATAGCTTCTTGAGTGTTGTTGGAGCTGCAAACTTCCCTAAATTGTGCCTTGTAGCTGATGGACAGACTTTAGGGAATCAGGAAGTGAGTTGCTACTAACATCTAACCTGCTGTTGCAGTCACTGTGCTTATGTAATGAGTCCACTTGAGTTACTGGTCAATGGTAATCCCCAGAATGCTGTTGGTGGGTTATTCAATGATGGTAATGCTATTGAATGTCAAGGGGCAATTGGTTAGATTGTCTCTTAGTGAAATTAGTCATTGCCTGGCATTTTGTGTGGCGCAAATGTTACTTGCCACCTTTCAGTCCAAGCCAGGATATTGTCCAGATCTTGCTGCATTTGGGCATGGACTACATTAGTATCTGAGGAGTCATGAATGGTGCTGAACATTGGGCATTCATCAGCGAAAATCCCCACTGCTAACCTTATAATGGAGGGAAGGTCATTGATGAAGCAGCTGAAGGTGGCTGGGGCTAGGACATGATCCTGAGATTCTCCTGCAGAGATGTCCTGGAGCTGAGATGACTGACCTCCAACAACCACAACTACCTTTCTATTTGCCAGGTATGACAGCAACCACTGGAGAGATTGTCCCCTGATTTCCACTAACTCCTGTTTTGCTAGGGCTCTTTAATGTCACACTTATCAAATATGGCCTGGATGTCAAGGGCTCTCACTTTTACCTCACCTCTGGATTCAGCTCTTTTGTCCATGTTTAAGCCAAGGCTGTGAAGAGGTTCAGGACTAAAGAATATAGTTGAATGTGTGAGAGTCTACAGAACACCAATGATGTGTAGCAATATCTTCAAAGCAGAGATAACTAGTTAATTTCAAAAGCTTCTTCATTAAAATCTTTTACTGAAATATATAGAAAGGACCTTGGGTGACTGTGTGATGAGCAGTAAAATTTTCATCATCATTAATGCACTGCACTATATTACAAGTTAGCTGATGAGTTCTGGCAGTATTTAAGATTATGTATATCAAAAGAGAATTCAAAACACAGTATCATTTGATTTATATTTGTCTCAGGTATAGGAAAAAATGCATTTTTAAAATTTTCGTTATTGTAAATAGGTGTTTCCTCTTGAGGTGCATTTCCACAGCTTTAAAACTAGCTTTTGTTTTCATTAAATAAGCTTTAAGAAGCTCACTTCTTTGAAATTTCAATCGAACAGATTGTTTGTTTTATTTCTAATCTATACTGTTTCATCCTCCTGATTCTTTTTTAGTCTGTGTTTGCTTTTGATTTTGTCTGCTTCTTTTACATCTTTAGGGAACTTTTAGTGAGAACTTTGTTGGAATGAGCTGGTTTTTAAAAAGACAGAGAGCTTTAAGAGCATGACACATTTGTAATAAATGAAGGATGAACACTGAACTAGGGCTGCAGAAACTCAAGTTAAAATGAAAACTAAGGCATAATAGGAAAGACAAGTTCTGCGCATCCTGATCATTACCTCTATGCCTGCACTCGGAAGTTGTGTAAGTACAATCATTCTTTGATTTACTCCTGACAGAATATTGAAAATTTTGGAAAATCTCTAAAGATGATAAGCCAGAACACAAAGCACATGTACTTAGTTCTGCCAGTATCAAGTATCAAAATATTCTATATCAGCCTTTATCCTGCATAACTTAATATATGCATGTGGGAAAAATATATTTTAGCTTGTGAAAAGCTCACGACTCCTTCACTTGTAGTGTTTGATTTAAAAAAAACTTCAGAGTTACAGAGCCCAAGGGCTCTCACAAAGTCAGAGATAGCTGTTGTCTTCAGTTATTCTGAGTGAAATACCTGCAAAACGTTTACTCAAGCTGTTTATTATTGGATATTCTGTTCAATTTCCCCGAGGATTCCACCTACCTTCTCTTTTGAGAATTCTGCCACTTTAAAACATTGGGGCGGTAAAGTACTCAGTGACCCGTTAAATATCAAAAGACACCTACTCTTCTTTGGCACTTAACAGAAGGCACAATATCTGTTTCCAAATTCGTTTTCATGGTTTTGCTACAATAATCCTACTACCCCGGGTGTTCTTTTTATTTAAATGGTGTTGAATTATATTTTATTTTGTTGACTATTTGAAAAATTAAGGCTGTCAAATCAATTCCTAAGGACAGGTCAGAAGAAAGAAAGTAAAATTACATTCTACAATTCCAATTTAATACAATCAAAATCGCTCAGTTGGGAGAGTGAGGGGGTGGGGGGGTAGTTGGGTGAGGGAAGATGAAAAAACTGCTTGCGATCCTGGGAAGAGAATAGCCCACGATATTCTGTGGAGCAGATGTGCTTGACAAAGTAAGTTACAAAAGAGAATTGACCTTTCTTTGACAGCCAGCTATTGGCTACTTATTCGGTTGGATACGAACAGAAAAGGCAAACTTCTGAGAGGAATTTTGAAACAGGTATGCAGCTTATCTGTTTCAGACCACACAGAAAAGTCTGATTTTTAAATAATCTTTTTAAAGAATGTGGGCACGCAGTTTACTGCCAATCCATAATTGCCCAGGGGGCAGTTCAAAGTCAACCACATTGCTGTGGATCTGGAGTCACATGTAGACCAAATCAATAAGGATGGAAGCTTTCTTCCCTAAAGGACATTAGTGAAACACATGTCCCTTTTCAAACAATCAAAAGTGCTTCCATAGTCATCATTTGGCTGGCATTAAATCCAGATCTTTATTAATTCAGATTTCATCATTTGCTATGGTGGGATTTGGATGCATCACTCCAGAACATTAAACTAGAATTCTGAATGACCAGTCCAGCGAAGTCACTACTACACCATCACCTCTCCTTAAACTGTCAATGCTGATGTGACACTGAATATACATCAGGTACTCATGGCATGCAGGACATGGCCTTGCAATACTGGATATTCCCGCCCACATTGTGACTAAAGGTTGGGCGCAACACTGCTTCATTTCTATTCCACCCCTTTATTAAATGCAACATGCAGGAGAATACAATACAGCATAGGAACAGGCCCTTCAGCCCTCTAAGCCTGCACTGATTCCTAGTCCTTATTTAGACCTGCTACTTATTGCCCACACACGGTTTCTGTCCCTCTGCTCGCCTCCCATTCACGTGTCCATGAAGATACGCCTTAAACGTTGCTAACATGCCTACTTCCACCAACTCCACTGGCAGTGGATTCCAGGCACCCACCATGCTCTGTGTGAAAAATGTTCCCCACACTTCTCTCCTAAACATCCCCCCTCACCTTGAACCTTTATCATCTTGTAGTTGACGTTTCCGCCCTGGCAAAAAGATTCTGACTATTCACCCTACCTATGCCTCTCATAATTTGGTAGACGTCTATCATGTTTCCCCTCAGCCTCTGTCTTTCCAGTGAAAACAATCGAGTTTACCCAACCTCTCCTTATGACTAAAATCCTCCAGACCAGGCAACATCCTGGTAAATCTTCTCTGAACCCTCTCAAAAGCATCCAGGTTCTTCTGGCAGCCTGGCAACCAGAACTGCACTCAATATTCCAAATGTTGCCTAACTAAAGTTTTATACTGCTATAAAATAACTTGCCAGCCTTTTATATTCGATCCCCCAGTTGTATGCCTTCTTGACCAGCTTATCCACTTGTGTTGCCACTTTCAGGGATCTTTGGATCTGTCAGTGCTCCTAAGAGTTCTGCCATTTATTGTATAATTCACACCTGAATTTGATCGTCCAAAATACATTACCTTGTAATTGTCTAAATTAAACTCCACCTGCCATTCCTCTGCCCAAATTGGCAATCTATCTATATCCCACTGCATCCTTTGACAATCCTCATCACTATCTGCAACTCTGCCAATTTTGGTGTCATCCTCCCTCCCGGTCTTGCTGCTGGCTCTTCCTGGAAGGAACACGCCTGAACCGAAACTAGGTCCAGGAACCCCCACGCTCAATTTTAAATCTTCAAAGTTCTTCTTACTTAAAATTCAAGATTCATTGAAAGAAGGGGTAGATTTTACTACATTACATCCCTTTGGAAATTGACAGTGTGCATCATTGTACTGAGCCACAGAGGTCAGCACATCTAGCAGGGTATCTGTCCCTGTGAAAGTGCTTCGTTGTTGAATTATTACTGTGTCCAAATCTCCAATTCTGCTGTGGACCCACAAAGGTCTAGGATCAAAGTGCAAACTTGCTAAATCTACCTGCCAATGTCTTTAATTTGTAAATTTAAAACACCATTCAATGGAACAAAGTGAGCTTTGTTTTGAAGCAGGGGTGATAAAGAAAGTCACCTGCTCAGCATTATTATTTTCAATGGATCCTTTCTCCGCTTCTCATAATAAAAGTAATCCGTCTCTGTCACATTTTTTACGTAGGGAAACATCAAATTTTCTCTTCAAAAATATTTTGTGCGCCTGGAGTTTTTTGCTCTTGAGTCATTACAGCTTTAACTAACCTTGTTCAGGGACTGGGGGTTTGGTTGTTGTAGATTTTATCTTGAGTGCTTCCTTGGCAGACATGTCACAGCAGGAACCTTTATTAGTATCCTGATCGCTGTCGGCTTGGTCACTGTCTCCATGTCCGCTGTCCCTCAAACTAACCCTCTCTGGATCTTTGAACGTGGAACTACTGTAACAAAAGACAGCACTGTTCATTACCACATCAGTTTTCAGTAATTTGGTGTGACTGAGCAATGCGGACAGGAATGCAAATGCAATTCCTGAGCAAGAAATTTAACAGGACTTACCTTTGAACAAACTGCTGCCTGCTGCCCATGTAATTGGGCTCTGTGGGAAAATTGTCTGTCTGTGAAGAATAGATGAAGAAATTTAAGATTATTGGTACATATTAAAATCTCCTAGAGTGAAACAAAATTTCCTATAGGAAGATGATTAATAATTTAAGAATTCATTTTTATCTTTAGATTTGTCCAGCATAATTCCTTTCAATAAAAAACTACCCCTATAATTGCTTATCCCAAACAAACAGATTACCACAGGGCAAAAATTTTGCTGGTTTAGTGCGACTGTGAAAAAGCAAATAGCTCCTTATTTTGATAAATTTGAATTTCAGTGTGGATAAAATTAAGGAAAATGCTGGTTCTCCATTAACATCAAACGGTTCTGGGTGGGATTTTCAATTCATTATTATTATTATTATCACTTTACAATTTGGAATTATCTTCAATATTGCATTAGATTACTTTCAGAAGAAATGACACACTTCAAAGAATGGCACTGGCAGCTTTATTTTCTGACAGAGTGTGTTTAATTTTCTCTAGTAGAGATCTGGTTAATGTTTTTGTGTCAAATTTCTCTGAATTATTTAAGAGCATTTAAAATAATTGGATAAATTACTTTGTATAACACACAGCAAATAATATATGACTGAAGTAGACTATGCTGAGACAAGGTTAAACACAGCAGATGATGTTTGAACTTTCCAAGTAATCAAACGTTTTTGATAAATAAGTGTAAAAATCCCCACTCTCAATTTCTAAAGTGCAAAAAAAATGTTGAACAGATTTGCAAGGAGCTATGTAACCATGCAAAATTACTGCCTCCAGTGAGTAGAAACAATAAGGAGGTTTTTGATCTTCTGAGTGTAAAGTACTGATACAAAGGTGAGTAATGAACTATCACTTCAATTGTTTTAGACACTGACAGATGTTGGTAGCTTTATTCTCCTGCAGAATATTCGAAGGCACATTTTCAAAGAAAACATAAAAGATAAAAATTTTGTAAATGAAACATAATTAGGTATCTCAAATAGTCATCGTATTTGTTATATTCTACAATATTAAGACACTTTTCATACTATTCTGTGATATTAGGCTCTTTGTTTTTAGTTCAAAAAAGATGTACAGAGTAATAAACAGACACTACAAATATGATTTGGATTTCTGGTCTGTAACAACTACAGAAGCTGGATCCTATTAGACGTTGCTGAATTTAACAATTAAAAAAACCTAAGTAATGTGCGTCCACACAAATAACATTTTTGTCCCTTTTACAAAACCTTGTTGTTATACTGATTGTTGGACAATAAAGTCTATGTAAATCTTGTTAATTTCTACAGAAACGGCATAAATCAATGTATTTCATTTGCACACAAAGAAATCGAAATTGCTGGAGAAATTCAGTGGGTCTGGCAGCATCTGTGGAGAAAAAGCAGAGTTAATGTTTCAGGTTGTCTGAAGAAGGGTCATTGGATCTGAAACATTAACTTTGTTTCACTCTCCACAGATGCTGCTAGACCTGCTGAGTTTCTCCAACAATTTTGATTTTTGTTTCAGCTTTCCAATATCTGGAGTTCTTAGTTTTATTTATTTCATTTGGCATAGGAGGGGGAATTTCCTCCTCTCAAAGTGGTAAAGGTAGCGTGAAGGACAAATAGTTAAGACTGGGAGATGTCTACCCTCTTCCCGCTACCTGAGAAATTAAGTTCCAAGCTGGAAGATCCATTGGTAAGCTTCTCCACCCACCAATTAAGGCATTTAAATGGTCAATTAACAACTATTTAAAGGCCTTGACCTGCCTGGGTGGTGACTGCTTCCACTCTGGGCAGAACAAGAAAGAGCTGGCCTAACGGCCTGATGAAAAACCAGGGTGGAGAGGCTCTCAGTTTGGGGTAGATGTGGCAGGGTGGGGATTTGTACTAGTTGTGCAAGACTGAGGCACTTGACTTCGGATGATGGAAGGCTTAGGGGACATCTGAGAGCAAGCCCCTACTCTCTCTTCAAACCCTACTCTCTGGTGTTGGAAGAATGCAAGTCGTTGACAAATAATGTGAATAAGTGAGGTCCTAACACAGATCCCACTTACTAATAACATGTGCCCTTCTTGCCACTGATAAGCTATCTGGGTGATAGGCAGTGGAAAACCACTGCCGAGTTCTGGGGTTGCAGATTTCTGATTGGCTAGCAGTTCTAGGTGGGCAGGGCAGGGTCATTCATCATTCTACTAGAAAATCCACTGGGTGCCAATCAGCCATCCAACTGGCATATGACCCCGGCAGGGGTTTCCAAACAAGGTAAGCCCTGCGTTTTTCCCCATAGACTTTATTGTCCAACAATCTGTGTAACAAGATTTTGTAACAGGGGCTGGAATATTATTTGTGTGGATGCAAGTTACTTAGATTTTTAATTGCTAAATTCAGCAATGCCTAATAGGATCCAGCTTCTGTGGTTGTTACAGACCAGCTTTTGGACTTATTTTGGAAGCAGGGAAATCCCACCTGTAGTCATTTCCTTTGTACTTGTGAAGGTTGCTTTCTGGGCAAACTTCCCAGAATGGAAGCTGCAGAGCAAAGGCAGTGTTCATTAGCTCACAGTGTCCCACCAGCCTGGTGAGCTCTTGGTTTATCTGAATTCAGACAACCATAAGACCATCGAGTCTGCCATTAGATCATGACTGCTATGTTCCACAACCTCATTCTCCTGCCATCATCCCTTAACACTTGACCCACTAACAATCAAGAATCTATCTATTTCTATCTTAAATACACTCAATGACTTGGCCTCCACAAACCTCTGTGGTAATGAATTCCACAGATTAGCCACTCCCTGGCTGAAGAAATTCCTACTCATTTCAGTTCTAAATAGGTATCTCTTCATTCTGAGGCTGTGCCCTCAAGTACAAGTCTCTCTGACTAGTGGAAAAATCTTCTCCACATCCACTCCATCCAGGCCTCTCATTATTCCACAAATTTCAATCAGATCCCCCCCCAATACTTCTAAACTCCATCGAGTACAGGCCCAGAGTCCTCAACCACTCTTCATATGACAAGCCCTTCATCCCCAGAATCATTCTTGTAAACCTCCTCTTGAACCACTCCAAAGGCCAGGTCATTCTTTCTTTGATACCAGGCCCAAAATTGCTCACAATATTCCAAATGCAGTCTGACCAGGGCCTTATACAGCTTCAGCAGGACATCTCTGCTCTGACATTGCATTTGCAGTGAATTTTAGCAATGCCACAAGTCATGCTCTCCCTGAGAGGGTCACACTCAATATTGACTAACATTGCCTAACATCCATCACAAAGAAAGAGAATATTCTAACACTAGTTGGACATCAATCTCAGGTAGCAGATCCTTATGCCATGAGTTCCTTGTGACAAGATGATGTAAAGTAGCAGTTGTACGAAACAACAATCCTTCCAATTATCCCAGACTTTATTCATAACATGTACCTCCAATGAGTCCCCTCCGCTTTTCCACCATCACACACATAAACGCCCCACCAAAACACCTCCAAAGCAAAATCTGAAACTCAACTCACTACAAAATCCTGTTAACGCTGGGAAAATTGGTGCTTTCAATACCAAGATAACAAGGTGTAGAGCTGGATGAACACAGCAGGCCAAGCAGCATCACAGGAGCAGGAAGGCTGACGTTTCGGGCCTAGACCCTTCATCAGAAAATCAGAAACCACTTTCAATACCAAGATAGGTAAGAGTTTTGATTGAAATGGATGTCAAAGGATATGGAGCAAAGGCAGATAAGTGGGAGATCAGCATGAAAATATGTAGTGATAGTGAGTGGATCCACCCTCGGAATCCCCCAAATTGTTTGGGAAAATCCACCCATAGGGTGGGGGGTCAGGAGTGACCACAGAAAAGTTGGCCCATGAACAGAATGATAGGAAAGAGTGAGAACCTTAGCATTGACCTTACATCTGTAAATGCAGGCAAAAACTGGACTGTAATTGGAGGAGCAGAGAGAGTGGCAGCAGTCAAGAAGGCTGCAGGAAACTGGGTGGGCATAGGTAGCAAAGCTGCCAGGAAGGGGAGCAAGGCCAGTAGGCAAGATCGATGAAGCCAAAGAGCAAATACCAGTGCGGCCAGAGATTAAGGCCACTGAGAATGGGGAGGAACATTAGTGTGATCAGGGAGGGAAGTCTGGGAGTGAGGCCAAATACCGAAGTTGGGGAGTGAGTATGGGGGCCTGGGGAAGGTCAAGGGTCTATAGAGTGAGCCCGGTGCCCAGGAGCAAGGCCTGAAGCACTGTAAAGGGAGAAGAGACAAGCTACAGGGGAGGGGCAAAGAACAAGCTGCAAAGTGGGGTGGGACAGAACAGCTGAAGAGGGGAGTGAGGACCTAAAGTGGGGAGAAGGGCAGCAAGGAGTGAGGAGAGGTTGCAAAGTGGGAGGAGAGGAGCTACATATGGATGGCAAGTTGCTGCTAAGGCAGGCTGAGGAGCTGGCAACAGAAGAGAGACAGGGAGAAGAGGGAGAGTAGCTGCAAACTGGAATGAAGGTCTGCAAATCATGGACTGGGTCTTCAAAAGGTTGGGACAGAGTGGCTACGAAAATGAACCAGTTTTAAGTTTTTCAACAAAGGAATACTAAGTTTACTGGGAACAGTTAATAATTCCTTGTAAATTAATGTGGCCATCTCCAGATTTAAACTACAAGAGATCAGGAAGTACTAAATGGGAGAATGCGATTGTAATCACGAATCAATTGTTTTCTTTAATACCGAACAATTTTATTTCATGATGACTTGCATTTATAGGTTGTCACCTCTTAAAAAATGTCACATACTGTGAATTATTTGAGGAGCAGTGACCTGTGTTACAGACAAATAAACGACCGTTTAGCCGTGACCCCATTAGTTCACAGAAACCATGTTTAGGGTGATGGGTGGAAGTCTGTATGGGGCCTCTGGAACTACGTTCAGAGATTAAAAATAAAAAATGAAAACATGAATCATCCCTCATACTCTCATTTCCTCACTCTCCATTCCTCATACATGTCAAGCCATGCCACATAAGGCATTGCACCACACCACAGTCCCCTCCTCTATGCCAAGCCATGCCTCTGCACCCGTACCTCACATATCAAGCTAAATCCCTGTCCATAACTCCGATGGCACTCATATCAGCTCCAAGATAACCATCTCCCATGGGCCCTCATACTTTTTAGTGCCCAATAATCCCCATGGTCCCTTAGACATCCTGTGCTAACACAGTTCTACCTCATTACACACCCACCACTCTTTGCACTTCTTGACCCAGGCCAACTCAACTATTATCAGCACGGGCATATCTCAGGATGCATGCTGGCAGAAAGTAATCTATCTATTGATAATGTCACTCATGAGAAAAACACACAGAAACAAAAAAAAATCAACACAGTGAAATTCCTTCAACTAATCCCTAATGAAGACAAATATTTCTATCTATGAGCAGGTGGCTGTTGATCAAAATGTTCACTTGATAGATATGCCTTGAGTAGAAAATCAGTCATGCACCACAAATGCTTTCATGAATCACTCTCTTTACCACCAGTATAGAGTGGCAGCAGTGTGTACTATCTAAAAGATGCACTATAGTAACTCATCAAATTTCCTAAGACAAGTAGATTAGATGTGTAGAACACCACTGGCTGCAAATTCCCCCCTAAGTATCACAACATCTTAAATACAGTCACGGAGTCAAATCCTACAATTCCCTTCCTACTTGCACTGTGAGTGTCCCAAGGACTGCAGTTGTTTGACAAGGCAGCTCACCACCAACGTCTTTCTGCAAGGCTTAGGAAGGGAAATAAAAACTAGCGTAACCAACAATGCCCACATCACATGAATAATTAAAGTAAACGTGTTTATTCATTTTCTATGCATAAGCACACATAATTTTCACATTCCCAAATGATACCCTACCTTTATCATAGAGCAGCCTGCTTCCATCAGTAGTGTCCTAGGACCAGATCCAAATTGATACCTTACCTCTTCAAAATGGCACCCAGCCTGTCCAGTGAAATGCACTGAGAATGGACCTACTCTAATCTTCACAGCCCAGCCACCCCGAGTTCTACATTCCAAGAACCCCAAAACCTGAATTTTCATGGAGGCAGCTGGTTATTTCGATGGTCACTGCTTTTGGGAACAGTTCACGCATGAGCTACAGGCTGTCCCCAATCCTACCTCCATGAAATGAGTGACACTGAGCTCAGGAGAGGGACTCCGGTTTACCGGCTTCTTCTGGCAATGGGGATGCTCTGCATTGTGTCAAAACCCAGGTCTAAGTGACTGTATCACCTTATGAACTGGTTAATGCGATTGAAAAAGAAGTATCCAAAATCAACAAGCATTATTTGAGAAATCTTAAAATAAGCTTTCAGGAAAAAAAAAACATTTGATCCATGATGCAGCTGATGCGTAGAGCTGCCATGATCTAACTGAATGGTCAGCAGGCAACGAGCTGAATGGGAAGTGCTGGAAAATCCCAGCAAGTTTGGTAACATTTGTGGAGAGAAATCAGTGTTAACATTTGGGTCCAGTGACCCTTCTTCAGAGCGGATGATAGCTAGGAAAAGGATGGCTTTTATGTAGAAGACACTGTGGTGGGGGGGAGGAGTAAGCGACAGGTGGGGATAGAGCCCAAAGTGAGAGAAAAACAGTTGGAATGATAAAGCAGTGCAGAAAGGTCAGCCTGGGAGAATGAATAGCTGCTACTGGGGCCTATTAGTGGCTGATAATGGGTTGTGTGTGGTAGCAGTCAGTGTGTTGACAAGGCCTGGTGCGTTGGGGTGGGGGAAAGCATGGGGAAACGTGCTAAAGCCCTAAAATTGTTGAATTCAGTATTAAACCCGGATGACGTTAGCGTTCCCAAGCAGAAAATAAGGTATTGTTCTTCCAACATGCGCTGAGCTTCGCTGGAGCGCTGCAGCAAGCCTGAGACAGAGATGTTGGCTGGGGAACAAACTTGGCACTTCAACACACCACAGTGTTCCCTGGCCAACATCTCTGT
>NC_063337.1:104559463-104560186 GCF_021869965.1 Rhincodon typus | reverse complement strand
CAAGCAGCATCATAGGAGCAGAGAGGCTGACGTTTCATCAGAAGGGTCTAGGCCCGAAACGTCAGCCTCTCTGCTCCTATGATGCTGCTTGGCCCGCTGTGTTCATCCAGCCCTGCACCTTGTTGTCTCGGTCACTATCAGCTTGCTGTTTCTATGGAATTTGCTGTACCTGGCTGTAGTGTTTCCCATATTCTAACAGTGACTGCATTTGATGAGAAGCGCTTTGGGACATCCTTAAGTGGTGAAAGGCTCTCTATAACTGCAAGTTCTTTCACTCTCTTTTAAGTTTAACATTGCAATGAAGAAATATTTGCACAAGATGATATTTAGTTCAAAAAAGGCCAACATCATCCTACAAGACATTCAGAAAAAGATGATGCAGGAAACCCAGTTGCAGTACATTGAGATTGAAGGAAGCCTGATAAACCAGACACGATGACTTGAAGCCAAAGTCAAGATTCTGTATTAAAATTTGTAAATCCTATACTAAGTAGAGTTAACAAATCTCCTGAATTGTTCTATGATCTTTAGTGATTAAAAATTAATCTCTTGGACATTGCTGTAAGTAACTCTGAAGAAAATGCTTCAGAATATAAAATATTTATTCTTTATTATTTTTGTTTGTTAGTTGTACAAAAGATCATAGATGGTGAAAATCTAATTTGCAATCAGGAATTACCTAACCACATTTAAAAAAAAGTCTGTCACTTTACAGTTGACACA
>NC_063337.1:104510870-104559453 GCF_021869965.1 Rhincodon typus | reverse complement strand
AAATGATTGGCGAAGGTGAGAAAAGAGTGTGGAAAGAGCAAAAAGATTGAGTTGTTAATGAATTCTACCCTGGTTTCTGTCTTATCAACTGGCTTCAATCCAACTTGAAATTGGGAACAAAGGATGGTTGCATAAAGCTGAAGATTGGAAACTTGGAGTTGTTTTCAGACAGAAGATTGTAATTGGGAAGGCAATAGCTGAGTGGTGTTGTCACTAGACTATTAATCCAGAAACTCAGTTAATGTTCTGCATACCTGGGTTCCAATCCCACCACAGCAGAATTATATTTGAATTCAATAATAAAAAAAACCTGGAATTAAGCATCTACTGATGCTGGTCCCCTAGCCAAGATTTTCCAGAACAGTTACAGCACTGGCAACTGTGCAACAACTACCCAACCTGGCCAATTACTACCCATCTGTCTATTCTTGATCATCAGTAAAGTGGTGGAAGTTGTTATTAACAATGCTATCAAGCAAAAACCTGCTCAGTGATGCCCAGTTTGGGTTCTGCCAGGGCCGCTCAGTTCCTAACCTCATTACAGCCTTGATTCAAACATGGACAAAAGAATTGAATTGCAGAGGTGAAGTGAGAGTGATAGCTCTTGACATCAAAGCTGCATTCCCTGAACTGTGGTATCAAGGAAACTTCACAAAACTGGAATCAATAGGTTTCACGGGGCAAACACTCTGCTGGATGGATTCACATGGTCATGGTTATTGAAGATCAGTGATCTCAGTTCCAGGACATCTTTGCAGGAATTCCTCAGGGTAGTGTCCTCAGCCCACCCATCTTCAGCTGCTTGATCAATGACCTTCCATCCACCATAAGAAATGAAGTGGGGATGTTTGACGATAATCACTGCAGATTGTTTAGCACCCTCAGCCTGATGGCCTGAACATAGAATTCACTGGTTTCAAAATCTCCCCACCCCCAGCCTCATCCCATGTCCAACCCTCCCTCTCATCTCTGCCTCACTGACCTGACACAACTTGTCCATCTTCTTCCCCACCTATCTACCCCACCCTTCCCACTGATCAACCCCTACCTGGATCCACCTTTCGCCATCCCACCTACCTTCCACCAGCCCCAGCCCTCTTTCGTCTATTTATTTCCGAGCTCCCTTCCTCCTCCCCAGTCCTGATGATGGGTCTGGGCCCGAAACATCAACTCTCCTGCTCCTCCAATGATGCTTGACCTACTGAATTCCTCCAGCTCCATGCTGTGTTGCCAAATAAACAAGGTGGTTACATGAGCAGGTCAGAAGCTATAAATACTGAGCAGCTAACTCACCCCTTGACTCCCCAAAGCCTGTCCACCACCTACAAGACACAAGTCAGGAGTGTGATGGAATATTCCCCACTT
This sequence comes from Rhincodon typus, assembly GCF_021869965.1. Classification (NCBI taxonomy): domain Eukaryota; kingdom Metazoa; phylum Chordata; class Chondrichthyes; order Orectolobiformes; family Rhincodontidae; genus Rhincodon; species Rhincodon typus. Next base: position 104,558,088 of record NC_063337.1, on the reverse strand, counting down.
GCCTGGATGAGTGCAACTCCAACAACACTCAAGAAGCTCAACACCATCCAGGACAAAGCAGCCCGCTTGATTACCACTACATCCACAAGCATCCATTCCATCCACCACCGACGCTCGGTAGCAGCCGTGTATACTATCTACAAGATGCAGAAATTCACCAAAGATCCTCAGACAGCACCTTCCAAACCCATGACCACTTCCATCTAGAAGGACAAGGGCAGCAGATACATGGAAACGTCCAACCGCCAAGTTCCCCTCAAAGCCACTCATCACCCTGTCATGAAAATATGTTGCTGTTCCCTAACTATTGCTGGGTCAAAATCCTGGAATTCCCTACCTAAGGGCATTGTGGGTCAATCCACATCTGGTGGACAGCAGTGGTTCAAGAAGAGAGCTCACCACCACCTTCTCAAAGGCAACTAAGGACAGGCAATAAACATTAGTTAGCTAACAATACCCACATCCTACAAATGAATAAAAGAGATACTTTGGAGTAGAATGGCCGAAACCAAGTGCAAAATGTGAAGGTATGATTTCCTACAGATATTTTGTGGAACTGAACCTTACAATCAGTAAAAAAATGAAATGGGTATGTGGACATTGGTTGCCTCTTTACAAACAAAATATAAGTTATGGCCTTGGCTTGTTATTTCCTTTGAGAAGGAAGATCAGTCATGAGGTATTCTCAGGACTTTGACTTTGATAGTGGGGATGCTTTGGAAATTTATTTACATTTCCGGTCAAAATTTATAAGAATGGTGACTTAGGAGGTGATGGCCTGGTGGTATTACTGCTGGACTGTTAATCCAGAGACCCAGATAACATTCCAGGGGCCCGGTTTCCAAGCCCGCTACGGCAGATGGTGGAATTTGAATTCAATAAAATATCTGGAATTAAGAATCTAATGATGACCGTGAATCCATTGTCGATCATTGGAAAAACCCATCTGGCTCACTAATGTCCTTTAGGGAAGGAAACTGCCACCCTTACCTGGTCTGGCCTACATGTGACTCCAGACCCACAGCAATGTGGTTGACTCTGACCTGCCCACTGGACAATTAGGGACGGGCAATAAATGCTGCTTAGCCAGCGATGCCCTCATCCCCGTGAATGAATAAAGGAGATTAAATGCTTATATGTAATGGTCAGAATTTGATAACTTTAGAAAGTAGGATGGATATACTGTAAAATAGTAATGTGTCTTGTGATGCTGAAGTAGTGTCTCTAACTCTGGTCAGAAGGACTAGATTCAGTTCCCTTCTGTCACAGAGATATATTCAAACAGATTGAGTAAAAACCATATCATACAGGTCTTGTGGCACTTGCAGGTATGTCCTTACCGCTGGGCTAGAAGATCTAGACCTGGAATAGGTTGATTTTAGGAGAAAGAATTGAACAGTCTAAATGCAACTTTGTAAAAATTCTGTGGCTAATCCTAATTCTGTTCTTGCCTTTAAAATGTTGAACTGTCCTAAGTTGTTTAAGATGGATAACTGGAGTTGGATTTTCAGGATGTGGAGGTGCTGGTGTTGGACTGGAGTGGACAAAGTCAGAAGTCACATGTCATCAGGTTATAGCCCAACAGGTTTATTCAAAATCGCAAGCTTTCGGAGTGCTGCTCCTTCAGCAGGTGAAACCTGCTATAACCTGGTGTTGGTGTGACTGCTGACTTAGATTTTCAGAAACAAACATTTTTGCAAGACAGACAAGAAGCTCGAAGAACACAGCAGGCTAGGCACCATCTGGAGGAAAGGATGTCTAGTGTATGGTCCACAGATGTTTTAAATGTAATTGGAAATACCAGGAGGACAATTCATTGCATAAATGGAATGAAAATGTTTTTCAAATTGAACAAGACATGTAAGGCTTGGAAAGATGATATGGTAATATTGATCAAGCAAAGGAAATTGTCATAGTTACAAGAAGCTTAAGCCCAATCATGACTAACTCATTCAATTGTGCTGTGTTGGACAGTCGATTCATGGCCATAGTGTGTGGAGTAGATTGGTTAAACTATTTCTTAGATTATTTAAGTAATAAGGAATGAAGTAAGGTTAAAGAATTTGACGACACAGCCGACTTCAGATTTGGGGAAAACAATATGCTGAAATCACTCAAAAAACTGGTGATTCTCTGTTACATAGCTGTGTTAAATCATTTATCAGCACACATGTGGAGTCAAGTGAAATACCCTCACTGTTGAGCAGACTGTCTACGGAAAATATTCAAATGAAGCTGAACATATTACACAACAAGCCAATTGTGTTTAGGAAGTCAGTGAATTTACTGTTTACATAATCCGGACATTATTTTATTTCTTTAACAAGACTTAATTCCTTTCATCAAAATATTAAGCAGATGTTAATGGCATCAAAATATAGGAATTTAAAGGAAAAGAAGACTATCTGTCATGAAACTATATCAGCAGTTTGTGTATTTGACTTCTCACAGGTTAAAAATCATACCAAATTATACAGGAAGAATAGATGATGAATGCATTAAACTTATAGACAAGATCAAGAATAAAAGTGACATATATGAAAAATATAGGGGGACACCATCACAGGCATTATCAAGAGACTTTAGTAAAGTTATAGCAACAGACTTGGAAATATGGGATAAGGAAACTATAATTTCTATTTTGCACATCATAAACAAAACAATTAAATTCCTCAGTCTGCAGGAATGTATACAGTACGGAATAATAGGTAATGGAGAAATAGACAGTGTTACGGACTAAGTGCGCTGGCTAAATTTCTAACTGATCATTTGGGTGATTGATATGGGAGGAGTTTGCCGGTGATGAATTCAGCAATGTGTAAGAATATGAGCATTGTGGTAATGAACATGGCAGTAGAAAATACCTTTAGTAATGGAGTGTGTGAAATAAATCCTATGGTAATGGATGAGATATTTCACAAAAATCATAGTGGACCAACAATGTTATAAATTAACATATGCTGTAGCATGGACTGTCCATGCAAATAACTTAGGGAAGAAAGGAGGAGGACATGCTTCTATCTGCATCAATGAAGCTGAGGAGGAGAGGGTCAAGAGTGTCAAGTTCCTAGGAGTGATGATAATCTGCACTGGTCCTCTCACATAGATATGATGGCCAAGAAGGCACAACAATGCCTCTTCTTCCTTAGGAGGCATAGGAAATTCAGCAAGTCCATAATGACCCTCATCAGCTTTTACAAGTGCACCATAAGAAGCATTTTATCTGGGTGCATAACTGCTTGGTACAGCAACTGCTCTGCTCAGGACTGGAAGAAACTACAGAAAGTTCTGTCCACAGCCCAGACCATCATGAAAGCCAACCTCCCATCCATGGACTCCATCTACACTTCTTCTTGTTGCTGAAAGGCTGCCAACATCATCAAAGACTCCTCCCACCCTGGTAATGCTCTCTTCCAACCTCTTCTGTAAGGTGGAAGATACAGAAGCTTGAACAGACGTACCAACAGGTTCAAGAACAGCTTCTTCCCCACCGTTCTTAGACTGCTGAATGAAGCTCTCTAATTTCAAATCAATGTTGATCTTGCTTTTGTGCACTTCCTGTGCAGTCATAACCTTGCATTCCTTGTTCTGTCTAAACACCCTATGACGTGTATGTCCTTGTTTGCTGTGATCTGCTTGTACTATTCGTAAAACGAAACTTTTCATTGTATTCAGGTACATGTGACAACAATAAATCAAATAAAACTGAGTGCAAGTAGTTAATGGTCATGACCATATTAATTGATTTTTCGAGGAAATCCAAAAATTCCTTGGGTAATGAGTGTTTATACCTTGACTTGGAAAAAGGTTACAATTAGCTGCACTTTTCTGAGCATGTGAAAGCCCTGTATTCAGGCATTCATTAAGGTGAAAGTTTAAGAGAAAATTCAATGAGACTTGTAGCAAAGGCCTTCAGAAATAAATATTAATCCAGGTGGCATGATATATTACAAAAGAGAAGGGCAAAAAGATGATTTTATAGCAAACGAACAAATCATTAGGGTGCATTGCTTGAGGTTAATTGACATTGATTACACTGTTAGGAAACATGAACAAGTCTCAGAAAGTGATGAGACACCATGCACTTTGCATATAGATATGATGGACAATCATGACGACCAGATTATGACAATATGTACAATGTGATACCATGACATAGGATTTAGGTGTTTGTCCCAGAGGACAACATCCAGGCATTGGCACCAAAGTAACATATATACAAGTAGGGACCAGTGAATGGAGGAATGCCATCATTATAGGGAGAGAAGGGAAAGCGAGTAGCAAATAGAAACATTGCTAAATGTGTAGGCTGGTGGTCAGGAAGTCAGATCCATGGATTAGCAAAATGAATGAAGATGTGGAATGCCAGAAAACATAGTACAAATTTTGAAAGGGGACCTGGAAGTGAATGTGGCCCGAAGAAAAGATCACAAGCTTGCAAAAGGAATTTTGACCACAGGAGGGAAGATCTTGTGGTTGTTGTCCAAAATGACATAAAAGGGTGAGTAGAAGTCATAGTTTGACAAGAATAAGAGCTATGAATCAGGCTGGAAATGCCACAAGAAATAGAAGCAGTCATGATCAAGAAGTTCGAGTGACCACAAACAACGTAAAAGATAGAATAATAAAGGATGGCAAAAAAAAATTGGAGAGCTGAAAAGAATTTGATATACATGCCAAGGTAAAAGATAAGGGAGAGCTAGCTTTATCGTACAGATAGATAATGCACAGGGGGAATAAAATGGTTACTGATGGAACAAATAAAACTAAAGTATTGTTGCAGGGTTTTGAAGAAAAAAATTGGAGATCAAGATGTTATAGTGGTTCCTCTACTGCAGAAAAAGTGAACTTGAAGATTTTCTTCACTGTTTTAGCAAAATACACATGGGAAAATATGTCAATTGAAGTAAAACTGTATTTTTTGTAGGCCAAATATTCCAAAGTAATATAGTTTTGAAACCACCTAAAGAAGCAGGTGATATTGAAGGGAAACTATTGAAATTAAACAAATGTGTTTATGGGTTGGATGATGCAGCAATTTCTTGAAATTAGTTCGATCTTGATGAATGTAGATTATATTCCCCTTAAAGCATGCCCAATAATGTTCTACTGGTATTGGAAAGAGAAACTGCCAAGCATCTTTATGAAGCACATTGATGATTTTCTGAAAGAAGGTTCTACTGAATTTGAACAATGTTGTGATAGATAAAACAAAGATGAAAATTAACTTTGGAAACCAGGCTGTTGGGGCCTGTAAATATATAGGCTTAGATATTAAATATAAAATGTCTGGAGTGATATTGAATCAACAGTCTTATTTGGGAAGTATTAATTACATCCTGCTCCTCTCAGAAAGATGATTTTATACCCATGAAAGAAACTGATCATTTAAGAAGTTTGATTAGACCTTTCAATTGATTGTACACTAGACTAGACCCAGTGCCAGTTATGATGTATTCAAATTGACATCTATGATAAAACAAGCCACTGTAAAAAAGCAAATAATATGTTAAAGAAATTGAAATCACAAAAGTTCTTCTTCAAGTTCCAGCTTTGTGTGACACAGGAGATACAAAGCTACTCCTTTTTAGCAATGCTTCACAGGCCAATCTTCTGAATGGCAGTTTGAGTATGATAAGGTTCATCATATTCATGGAGAAAAGAATAATGAATATCGTCCATTCGTCTAGAAAGCCATGGAAATGTAACGGCTAGGTAAAACTTCCTTTGCTGCGAAAACATTAGTGCCAGTCCACTTCAAACATGACCCAATTATTTGTTCTGTCTGTTTCCTGTTTGCAAACCAATTCTAATATAACATACCGCTATGTTATCTACAATCCCATGTGCTTTGATTTCGTACACTAACTTTGTACATGGGACGTTATTGAAAGTTTTATCAAATTTCAAATACACTACACCCTATGGTTCTACTTCATATAATCAACTAGTTACACGCTCAGAAACAGCTGTAAGTTTGTCAAACTGAATTCATGTTGACTTTGTGTAAACCTGTTGAAATTTTCTCAGTGTCAAATTATAACATCATTGACAATAGACTTCAGCATTTCTTCCTTTTACTGTTATTAGGCTGATGTGACTTTAATTCTCTTTTTTATCCCTCCCTCTTTTTTTTAAATAATGCGGTAATATTTTCACCTTCCAATCTGTCAGGACTGTTTCAGAATCTACAGAATTTTGAAAGATGACAAGTGATGTATCCATTATTTTCATAGCCACCCCATTTAGTAGCCTGGGAAGCAGATTTTCAGACCCTGGGGATTTATCAGCTTTCAGTCCCATTAATTTCTCTAGCACTCTGTTTTTGCGAATGCTAATCTCCTTCAATTCATCCTTCCCAATACACCTTTACTTCCTCAGAATTTCTGGCAAATTGTGTGTTTTCTTCTGTGAAGACTGAGCTAAAATGGTTGCTTAATAGCACTGTCATTTCCTTCATCCTATTATCAATTCTCTCGTTTCAGATTATAGATAGCCTACATTTGACTTTGATATTTTCCTTTTTACATACTTGTAGGAGCACTTATATGTTTTATGTTTCTTGCAAGTTTGCTGTCTCACTCTATATTTCCCTACTTAATCAACCTCTTAATCCTTCTTCTTAGTCCTTAAATTCTAAACTGCTTGCAGTCCTCAGGCTTGCTACTTTTTGGAGCTATTTTATGTGTTTCCTCTTTGTATCCAATACTAATCTCAATTTCTTCTGTTAACACAGTTGCACATCTGTCGCAATGTATGCATTCTTTACTGAAAAATTAACTGTTGCCTTTCTACTGTCATGCTTTCTAATGAAGGTACCAGTTTATCAAAGCTAACTCATCTCTCACACCTTCACAGTTTCATTTGGTTAGAGGTCACAAGCTTCATTTCAAATTGGATTTAAGAATTTTTTTGTTGGGATTTTTCCTAAAGGACCTCTCCCAATAACATTAATAATTAACCCCTTCTCATTGCACAAAATCACAACCTAGGATAAAGTTTTTCAGAAGATTTGTGGCTCAGTTTGAGGATGAGGTTGTAGAGTTGCTTGCTGAGTTGGTGGGTTTAGTTACATTCAAACACACCGGCTCAGTGAGCAAGTCTACAACCACAACCTAGGACAGCTTGTTCCCTAGATGATTCCTCAAGGTACTGGTCTAAAGAAAATTTGATCTAATCCCCAATTTTACAAAGATTGGAAGGTGACAATATTACTGCACTATTTAAAAAAAAAAGAGGGTTAAAAAAGAGAATTAAAGACACATTAGCCTAACATCAGTCGCATTCAGAATCTACAAGATGCACTGCAGAAATTCACCAACAATCTTTAGAAACACTTCCAAACCTCATCTAGAAGGACAGACAGATACATGAAAACACCACTGCCTGAAAGTTCCCTCCAAACAACTCACCATCCTGATTTGGAAACATATTACTGTTCTCTCACCGTCACTGGGTCAAAACCCTGTTAAGCCGGTGATTGGGATTAATTGACTACAGGTGGAACTGATATATGGAAGAAGCTGTAAAGCTGAGTCATTAGGGGTCTAATGGTGCCACGGTAGTGTCCCTCCCCCTGAACCAAGAGTCCTGGGTTCAAGACCCACCTGCTCCTGAGGTGTGTAATAACATCTCAGAGCAGCTTGTTTACGAAATAGGTTTAATAATAAAAAAATCATAAAGCTGAGTCATTCTGGGTATAAAACAAAATAAGGCTGGGGAGTTAATAATCTTTATTAAGATTATTAAAGAAAGGTGTCTTGATTTCTGTCTCACCAACTGACTTGTCCCAAGTTGACCTGGGATAATTGGAGGCAGACAGTCATGTAGTGAAAACAGGATCACAGAATTTTGCAAGCCAAGTTTTAAAGTCAAGAGAACTCAGTGAAGAACCCACAACATCTAAGAGGGAAGGTCATCAAGAGAGATAAGTAGCGAAAGACAGCTTAAAGCTCCACTGCGGTTGAAAAATTGTGCTTTATAAATGACTAATTATGAAACAAGTTGAAAAAGAACATTTTAAAGGAAACCAATTGTAAGCTTTAATGTTTTCCTTTTTATTGCTTAAGAGTGGAGATATAATGATATTGATACAGCGAGTAGACAGACAGGCACCTGAAAACATTATGCTCTCAAATCATTGAATGTAACTAGGTCACCAAGTTCTTCATTCAATTCTCAGATTAGCTTGGATACTTTCTGCCAGCGGAATATGCTACTTAGTTAAGACTAATTGATATATGGATCAGTAATAAATAACCTACTTAGTGAAATGTGAGTCACAGCTTTGAATTATTACATTTATGCATGCATTTTGGATCACTGTTGAAATTTATGAGGGCAACTGGACTGGAAAGAAGGTTGGATAGGTTGTTCTGGACTACATATCAAAGATCGTGTGAGCCGGCCAAATTCAGGACAAATTTACAGGGAATTCAATGATCTAGTAGTAACAAAGTACTTAATATAGCACTTGTACTGCAATTGGAGACGCAGTGCAGCTGCTTTCACTTTGCATCCATACAGAACTTATAGCGTAGGTATAACCTGAATCTGGCATCAGGGACTAACATGAGATTGGAATAAAGTAGATAGAAATGCCTCGGAAGAAATACTCCTACTTGCTTCACTTTGGAGTCAGTTTGTGGTTTCATACCAATTTGTTGTTCAAAGCTAAATTTTCATACAATGTAATTTTTGACTCCACACTGACTCCCTCACTTCCTGGCATACCAATACACAAAGCAGCTGAAGAAAAGGCTGAGCTGGTATCAACTTTTGAGTTTAATAAAAAGTGAAGGAGATTTAGCAGAACTGAAATAATATGTTTAACTCTTCCTCCCCAATAAAATATCAGGAATTGGAAGCCAAGTTATATCCTTGAACAAACTTTCAGATAATATTTAGTCTCTATTATAAATCCCTATTCATCTGTGGATATTCTTTCCCCTTATGTATTTATTCTCATTTACATGCAATGAGCTTTTTTTCTTATCAATGCTATTAAGACTACTTTACTTGGCCATACATGACTGGATATCAATAAACAGGAACAAGTGAGTTGAAAAGATTGGAATGCCAGAATATAGGTGCATTAACTGCCTGGAAATAAACACTGTACTGAGAAACTAACAAGTTTTTAATTAATTTAGATTGGTTTTATAGTGTTAATTCATTATCCTAAACCTAAATTAAAACAAAATTGTTTAACACTTTAACACAGAAATGATAAGGAAGTATTATGAATTTAATCTGAAGGTAAGAAAAACATATACCGTCATTAAACTGTTCTGTCAGTTTATTCCATGTATTTCGCTAGTCTACTTTCTTCCTGCCTTCTCACAACACTTGAACTAAGGAGCTGTTCAGTTTAGTTGTGTTTAGGTCAAGCCCACAATTACTGTGCAAGGTGAAAGGTTATTACACAAACTGAGTGAAGCTTGTATTATTCAGAAATTGAGGTGTTCCTCCCTCTTTTAGTTTAGAATCTAGTTTTTACTTCTATCCTGTTTGAGTATGAAATTCAACTCTTTGCCTATCTTTTATATTTCCTTCATGCTTTTAAAAATTGAATATTCTCAAAGTTTTTTCTCTGCTCTAAAATTTAAATTGATCAACAACTTTTTTGCATATCGCATAAAATAAGAGAGTACTATTCTTTGCATATTTGAACAACATTCTAGAACTGGAATCCTTTGTAAGTAGCAGATCTTATAGACAACACTCCAAATATGATCTGATAAATTCTGTATGTAGAATGTTGGTGTCTTCTCAGTCATGCTTGTAACAGCATAAAAAGGATAGACTATTAGGGTATCATTTTACAAGTCTGCTAATGACAGCCAACTTTATATTTTAACAATGCTAACGCATCCCATCTACAATTTCACGATTATTAAAATTATTGTGAACTTTTGTTTGTGTTTTAAGATGTGGCTGTAATATTTACTGAAATGTTCAGTTAATTTTCCGTAATTAATAAAGAAAACAATGCAATTCAAGCTAACAGCTCTACATTTTGCCTCCCCTTTTTATTTTCACATTTGATCCTGGACTTGGCAGAAAGCATCCTGATCATTTATCTGTGATAAAGATAAAACAAGAAACATGATTTTCTGCTGAGAAAGGATATAGAAACAGGAAGCAGAAAGATTGTACAAATTGGATTTAGAGGAACAATTATACAAATTAGACAATTTCTCAAAAGAAAAGGGAAATTTGAGAAGTAAGTGAATTTTGGCTAAGATTTTTAAGACATTGGATAATGTGTATCACAATGTATTTCAGCTTGACCTGAACCAAAAAATCAGATGGCATGGTTTATGTGTGCAATGGGATAACTAATCTGCAGAAACAATTGCACTAATTTTAATCTCTCCGGGAATTCCAAAAGATTGGTTTGAACCATCAATTTAATACTCCTCTCAACATTAATTTCTGCTGATTTTAATATAACAGAGACATAGCTGCATTTTTAAAAATGACACTTTAAATAAAATGACTTTAAACAAACCAAACTTTCCAATTTTAACCAGTGTGAAGATGTAATTAGGTTCTGTAGAACCTTGTTCATTATAAAAAAAACCCTCCATAAATAGAAATACTTTACATTGCTAAATTCTTCTACTGTTAAATGAGATAATTTATAAAATAGATAGTTTTAAAAAATGGTCAACTTTCCATTTGCAAAGCATCCTATTAATTCCTTGCCCTGCTTGATGTCAATCTTCATTCCTGTGCAAAAAACAGAAACTGCTGGAAAAGCTCAGCAGGTCTGGCAGCATCTGTGGAGAGAAATCAGACTTAACATTTCAGACCGAGTGACCCTTCCTCAAAACCCAGATTCCTGTATCTCCATCCCACATTCTGATCCTTCAATAAGATATCCTTCCTCTCACTGCCTTTCCACTTCAAGGCTTCTCCTGTTTCTTAACCAACTTCTTGTATTGATCTTCAGTTTTTGGTCCCTTCTTCTCCCTGTCTCACTTTCTCACCAATCTTTCCACTATCTGAACTTCCTGCTCACTAATTCTCCAGTTAGCCACTTTCCTGCCCTGAACACTGGCAGTGAGTGAGGGTTCTGAAGGTGGTTGATGAGAGACAAGAAGAGTAGCTTCAACTTGTTTCTGGTCATTTATCAAAAGAATCAGATGGTAAGATGTCCATTTTGCTAGATGGCCCAATTATGGATATTTGGTTACATTCAAAAATGACTCATGGACTCAGTCTGTTGGTGGCTACTTACACAATTACAAAGGGCTATGTTAGCATTTTCTTGATTAACTGTTTTGTTACCTTGTAAAAGCTTGTTTTTTTCAATACCTGTTGTTCATTTGGATTGGATTAAGTTTCTTCAATAGGCCCGTTGGTTATGATTGTTTGACAGTTTTATGAAGAGATTGGAGGATAGCTAATATTTGATAGACTTAGCAATGTTATTCTATGATACATGAGTTTATACCTAGTGGATATTAGATAAGTGGGCATGGAGAATTGATTGTGGCATGGAGGAGTTTGGGATTTAGGGAATGGACGGGGTGTGGATGATCTGAGGTGATATGAAGCGGGGGAATGGGAGAAATGAGGATGTATATAGGGAGCATAGTATGCACAAGGTTGGGTGTCTATGAAGGTGTTTAGAGGGTGAGGGTCAACTATAAATACAACTGGATCAATATTCCAGTAAATGGAGACCTCCATATACACTTCAGTTTGCTTCCAGTGGTGATGGAGCCATTTTAAGCCCAGGCTTTCCTTGCCAACACAGAGATAAGGTATGAATGAAAATAAAAAATAGAGTTCGGTAAATTCCTGATTTTCTCTTCCTTATTAGAATCATGGAGTCATAGAGGTCTACAGCATGGAAACAGGCCCTTCAGCCCAACTTGCGCATGCTACTTCCTTCGCAAAAATTGCTGTTAGTTTTCAGTGCCCATTTGATGACAAGTCATTGCTCTGAAACAATAACTCTTGGTTTTATTTCCATTGAAGCTGTTAGATCTTAGGGTATTTCCAGTATTTTCTGTTTTCATCTTGGGCCATTTTACCCCTTGATGTATCATGGTTGATCTGTGACAAAAGAATTTAGCCGTAAATTAATTTTTAGTCTGGGCACGAAGGAAAATGATAGGTGAAGAAGAGTAAAAATGGAAGAAGACTAATCTCTGTAATACATATTACATATTTATTGATATTTTATCAATATGGAAAATGTGCAAATCTATTTCTGATTTTTAAAATTCTTTTTTGCAGGTTTTCCCTGGAATATGTTTTTCTAACTCCATAAATCTGCCTTTGCCTCATGTTCCTTCATTTCTTCGAGATATTTTTGTTAACCAATCTCAGATTTAAAAATTGAGCATCACCTATTGCTTTCATAGGATTGTTCCACATTTCAACCCCCATTGGCCTATAGAAGGGCTTCATAATTTCACATATTGCTCCTGAAATGTCTGGCTCTAGCTTTAGAATATATTCCCTAGTCCTAGATATTTGAATCGACAGAAATGGTTTCTGCCCTAACAATTGCCCTCAATATCACAAAAACATTGATCAAATTACCCTTAAGCTTTTAATTTCTAGGGAATGCAACTCCATTTTGCATAATTTCACCTCTTAAATTAGCCTTTGGATGCCAGTCATAATTCTGGGACATCTACACATTGTATGTCCTTCAGGAGTAATACATCCTTTCAAGCTGCTCCTCATTTGTTTTAACCAGAAATTTGTGTAGTTGAAGGCTGACTTCTACCCCCTTTTTTTTCCAGTGCAGGTGCAATTGCATTTAATATCCCAGGCTTCAAATTTAGCTCACAGTTTCTGATGAAGGATTTTATGAAATGCGAATGTTAATCTACATACAACATCCATAGCTATTTCCCAGTCTACCGATATAGTCACCTCTTCAAAAACCTCAATCAGGTTTGTCAGGTATGAATGCCGATACAAATCTATACAAACACTCTCAGCAGCAGAAATTTGTTGCTTAGTTACTCTAACCTTAATTACAGACTCCAGTAACTTTGTGACAATGGAGACTTGTTAATCCCTCAATAATTTCTTAAATACCCGGAACGACCTGTCAACCTTAAGGAATGATTCCTGAATTGAAAAATACATGACCATAGAATCCCTACAGTGTGAAAGCAGGCCATTTGACCAATCAAGACCCTCCCTCACTGACCAACCACCCTATCCCTGTATTTCCCACATGTCTTTAGACTGTGGGAGGAAATCAGAACACTTGGAAAAAAAGCCATGTAGAGAACATGCAAACTCCACATCAACAGTTACCTGAGGGTAGAATTGAACCTGGGTCCTTGGTGTCATAAGGTAGGAGTGCTAGCCACTGCACCACCAAGTTAAGACATCTTCTGCATTCTCATATCATTCCTTTAAGTGGTGAGATGAAAATCAGCTTGGATAGGAATTTGTTATTGTTTAGTAGCACAATTATTTTGCTACTGTTATTTTGATTATTTTAATTTTGAAAACATTGTGCAATTACATAAAAGGACCATAAGAAGTTGGTGGACCATTTCTATTCCTCCCTGCTTTTATTTTTATTGACTTCAAATCGATGTAGAGCAGATTGCAAACGTAGTATCACCTTTTTGTTCTGTCGAACAAATCCAAGATTCACCTAATTAGTTCATGCATTAGTTCATGTGTTTCATTAACAATAAATTGACTTTTAGCATGGGGCCAAAGAAAAATTGTACTGGAAGAGAATGTCAATCGGAAAGAAATATAAATACAGGAATAAAATTCCATTATTATAGGTATTTTATCTGTTTTGAAAAAATTGCATATACCTTTCAGAGATTTGAAATGTTTCTGCTGCAGATTTTCCCTGAAATATGTTTCTCTAATTCTTCATTCAGCATTGACTCAATCATAGTGTTCTCAGCTGAGTTAGAAGGTTGTAGGTCTAAGCTCCATATTAGAGACACAAGCACAGTTTTTAGCTGGCTCTTCAGTTCAATACCAAGGATGTGCTAATCAGTGACAGTACTGTCAGTTAGATGAGGCATTGAACTGGGGACTTGTCTACCAGCTGAACTCAGCACGAAGGTTCAGATACCCTTAATTAAAAAAGACCAAGTTCTGGTCAACATTTATCTCTCTACCTCAGCAGATGATCTGACCCTTTAATTTACTGCTGCTGGTGGGAAATTGTATAATTGGGGTTCTGCATTTCCTACATTATCGCAGTGACTATACTTCAAATGTAACCAATTTGCGACATTCTCAGGTCTGATATAAATACATTTCTTCCTTTCCAATTTCTTTCTTTCAGATAGTTTCCTCTTCTAACGACTTTCTTGTCCTTTATTTTCAAGTCCTTCCTCTGTCTGAGGTGATGTTTCTTGCCTTTTATTCCTCTGCTACGTTTTACAATCGACTGATCAGCATCCCATGCTTTCTTGTGCTGTGTAGCTTACCCACAAAATCATGTTAGCAATTAGTTCACTGAATATTATGCAGAGAAGAGAAACTGGTTGCTATGCATTGTAGGGTTTGCACAGCAACCAAAGCGAGAGAAAATGCATGGCAGAGTACAGGCTTTCTGCCTGATTGATAATTTTGCACCTAGGTCTTGAAAATTTGGAACAATTTGGATTTGACAGCCATTTTGTTTGCAGCCAGTGACCAGTTAAGGGAAGAAATTTGATGTCCAAAAAGTGTTCGAAGTATGTGTCATTCTGGAAGACTGTGCAACTGAACAAGTAGACACACAAATTTGATTTTCCTTAGTTTTGAAATTTCTAATGAACACTGAAATACTGACCTTAGCAAATGTCCTTTGTCTGTGAACTTGGTTGTTATGTTCATGGGAATGTCATATGTGTGAATGCAATCAATTTGGAGCTCATTGTAAAGCAGGATTCCCAGCAAAAAAAAAAATCTGATTTCCAAAGAAGTATTAAGACAGGATGCTCCGGATAATTTTAAGATTTTTTGTTTGCACAGAGAAAATGAATGCCTAATTTGAATTATTATATAAATGTAAATAACACAGAAAATTTCTTAAATACTAGCTTACAATTTTGATCATTAGATTATTTGAATTGAAGGATTTTGAATGAAGAAAAGTAGATTCATGCAGTATTGCATGATAGATTTTTTTTAACAAAAGTATTAAGTTTACAGTTTCGACAGCACATTCCATAATCCTCTTACTAGTTTTACTAAATCAGTGATTTTATTTTATTCTTTGGATGATAAACTCTTTCAAGGTATTTTCAGCTTGGGATTGTGTTTAGCCTGGACTGGTTGGACCAAAGGGTCTGTTTCCATGCTGTATGACTCTATGACTCTATGACCAGCAACCTTGGAGTTCTAGCAGGATTTTCCTGATGTTGTTAGTTAACTATCCAGCAGGGTGCACCATTCAAACAAAAGCAAAATACTGTGGATGAGAGAAATTTGAACTTGAAAAAACTGAAAGCATTGAAAACACTTTGTGAGCATCTTAGGACGGAGAAGTAAAGTTTCAGGCCACTCACTCTCCATCAGAACTCAAAAATTTAGAGACAATCAGCTTTTCAAATGCATACGGAGCTAGGGGACAGCCAAAGAACAAAATAGAGGCATCTGCGAAAGCTGGAAGGGAAGAGTAATTACATCATAAAAGGGATGATGTTGCAAGACAAAAATGTATCATCATGGAACAAATATAGAAATGAAAAAAGTGTACAGAGGACATTTAAATATGTTTTACAGAGTAGCAGAGGGAAAGAGAAGCATGAAATATCTAACAAAATGGAATGGTTTCCTGAGAAAGAAAAATTCAATTGGATAGAGTCATGGTGTCATAGAGCTGTACATCATGGAAACAGAACCCTTCGGTACAACTTGTCCAGGTCGACCAGATAACCTAAATGAATCTAGACCCATTTGCCAGTATTTGGCCCATATCCCTCTAAAACCTTCCATTTCATATACCCATCCAGATGACTTTTAAATGTTGTAATTGTAGCAGCCTCCACCACTTCCTCTCGCAGCTCATTCCATACATTCACTACCATCTGTGTGAAAAAGTTGCCCCTTAGATCCCTTATTTGATGCCTTTAGAAACAGTCATTGTCATAGCATTGTACAGCATGAAAATAGACCCTTCAGTCCAACTCATCCATGCTGGCCAGATATCCTAAATTAGTCTAGTCCCATTTATCAGCATTTGGCCCATATCCGTCTAAACCCATCCTATTTATGTACTCATCCAGAAGCCTTTTAAATGTTGTAATTGTACCAGCCTCCACCACTTCCTCTGGCAGTTCAAGATGCTTGGATTTTTCCCATTTCATAGTATTTCCATGCCAAAATCAAAGTATTGCTCAATGTAACTATGGTTAAATTCATTGAAGAAGTAATCCCTCATGTTTGGTGTAGACTCTGCGTTCTTGTTTGTGTCAGGCTTTATACAAGTGCTATGGACCGTGCATTCCAGTCCTTTGTTAGCCCAGAAGTGAATTTACTTCCCAACTCCTCAACTGAAACAAATGTGTGTGCCAATGATAAACAGCAATGGGACTTTATCCTCATCACTGAGACAAGTGAACTACTAAACCAAGGCATTTCTATATATTTAATTTATAATTGTTACATAAATGTACAACTGAGGTTGCACAGAATTGTCAAAGAAATATGTGTACCTGAATGTTAGTTGATTTTGGTATGTTACATGCTGTTGTGATTAATATATTTTGTCTATCTTATAGAGCAGGTTTGATATAAGTGCTAAATATTCATTGGGACATTTAAACATTCGTAGCTTTGTTAAGATGAAACATGCAAATCTGGATTATTTGCCTTAGCATCTGACACTTTGGTCGTTGGAATATTTACAGCACACAACTGATGTCTACAACCATAACAGGCAGAATTCTGAAAATAAATTGTTCTTAATGTGGAATAGATGGAGATTTCACAATGTGACTGTCCTTGTAATTTTTAGTTCAGGGTTTTGTGTACTTTGCACATGTGCCTCTAAATGGATAAGGTTCTGTCTCCTTATGAAATTGGTGACTAAAAATCCTTGTGATCATATCTTATTAAGAATATCACTGCAATTGTTTACTGACAAATACTTACTAAATTGGCTGCAAAAGACATCTTGCCGAAACATTCCATTGAAGGCAGTCAATTGTTCTAATGTGCAAACTATTTGTATGTATATACATGTATTTATAGGCTCTGAAGTGTTGAAGTGACCATTCATGGGGATATAATTTGAAGTAACCACTTGCAAGAAATCAGAAACAAGACAAGACCAGTTTAACAATTTAGATATTCACATTATGATCCACACTTCCGTGATTAATGATGTGATTGTCTTAATTATCTTTTCACTGCAAACACCTATATATCAGCTGCGGTTTAGTTGCTAACTCTTCTGCCTCTGTGTTGCAATGTTCCCAGCTCATGTTTCGATCAAGGGATTAAACCCAAAAATCTATGCTGAGATTCCACTCCTGTACAGTAAGGATTGGTGCATGATGGAAGTGCCCTGTTTTGAATGAGATATCATGTAAGTAGATATAGATCCAGTCGTGCAAGTACTGTGGATGCAAGAGCAAGTGAGATGCTGGGAATCTTGCAGCAAGTAACTCACCTAGTGATTTCCCAAAACATGTCCACCATCTACAAGGCGCAAGTCAGGAGTGTGATGGAATACTCCCTACTTGCCTGGATGGGGGCAGCTCCAACAACACTCAAGAAGCTTGACACCATTCGGTATAAAGCATCAATCCACAAATATCCACTCACTCTATCACTGACGCTCAGATATAACAATGTGCATAAGATTTTGTTTCTATAAGATGCACTGCAGAAATTGCTCAAAGCTTCTTAGACAGAGCCTTCCAAACCCACATCCATTGTCATCTAGAAGGACAAGGGCAGCAGATACATGGGAACACCACCACTTGCAAACTTCCTTCCATAACTCACTTGGAAATGTATCTGCATTCTTTCAGTGTCACTAGATCACAATCCTAAAACTCTCTGCCACACGGCATTGTAGGTCTACAACTGCAGTGGTTCAAGAAGGCAGCTCGGCACCGCTTTCTAAGGGGCAACTTGATGCGGGCAATAAATGCTGATCTGGCCAGTGACGCTCACATCCCGTGAGGGAATTAATTTTTTAAAAAATTAAATTTAGTTCTATTTGGGCAAATGTAAAAGATATCTAAGAGATATCTGATCACATATTTGATAACTAGTATTCTCCAAATCCTCAACTTGCTAAGCTGAGAGTTCTAACGTAAATGAAATTGTGCACAGGAGGCCGTAAGCTGTAATTTAGCGAAGGATTTGGGGTTTTGAATTCAGATACATTTTAAACTTGCTTATTTGACAACAGCTAACTTGCTCCATAGCTGAAAAGAAAAAAAAATCGGGGTTCCTGTGAAAGAGTAGGTGAATGGGAATAATTGGATGCTGCTTTGGTGAGTGAATGAATTCCTCATGTGTTTGTATGATTCTACAGACATCAGAAGGCAGAAGCTTGAAAAGATCACTGCAGTTCATCTGGCCAGCCCCATTGTATTGGTTGGTAGTACATGCCTGTGATGCGTCTCACTATTCATTTGTTCATTTGTGCAGTATATGAGAATGCCTATGAGACTAATAATAATCGCTTTTTTTTTGTAATAGTACCAGATGACAAGTAAAAAATTGATCAAGTGTAATTGACAAGCAGAATCCAATTCAGATCAATCCTAACCTTGTGTAAAAGACACTGTTTTGGTTGTGAAGTGATGCCCCATTTTAAGGTAGTTTGTACTGAGTAAACCATGTCCTTGATGTGCAAAAGACACAAGGTTTTTACTGCTTTGTGAAAGGCAGTAACATCAGGTTTCATTACATTGTACTTTGCCAAGGTTCAACAGCCCTGGGAGACAGTAGGAAAATTGTGCTGACTTCTGTTAAATATATTCTTATTTTCACTGAATTTTTAGCGTTATCAACATGATGATTGTAAGACCCTCATGCAGAAGAGGTGTCCCCTGGCCTCAGCCCAGAAATGTCACGGTTAATGAGCAGAGAAAGGCAGGAGGGAGCAGCAGATAGCTGTACCAGTGGCCCTGGGCAGGTAGCAGATAAAGACCGAGGAGTTCACCCACATTCTCCTGACTGTTGTGAGTCCAGTATTTGAGTACTTGGCAGCCTGAATAGAGACCAAGGTCCAGAGGAATACTCAGTGGGTGCCAGGTATACGTTCAGCCCTGCATTCCATCATTGCTTTAGCAGAGAGGTGCAGACATCAGATTCACATTTGGAAGAAAATCTGAACTTTTTATTGCACAGAGTAATGAGTCTTGGTAACTGATTTTACTTGTTTTCAGTACGGAGTACACCACTGAGAGAGCCACCTGCCAACTGCTGGAATTAAAAGAGAATAGAAAATAGAAAATAACAAATAGAAAGCATTGCTCAACTTGAGCATCCTGGTAGCAGGTCACTAAAAGGTTCTCCCTGGCCTCTCAGGGTTTCTGGAAATTGACTCTGTCTCCTCCCTTTTGTCACTGCTCCTGGTACACTTCAGGATGCTGACACTCACCTTCCTCCTCAGAGGGTCCTTTTTGCTCTCACACCTCCTCCACATCTAGTACATTCCAGACCCCTCTCTCCATTTTGACGACTCAGTTTTTTGAGAACATAGCGGAAATCTGTGTTGCAGGACGCCCTGCCTGTGCCAGGGATTGGAACCTCACTTTCCGGTGACATCTGGTCTGTTCCACAATCACCTTTTGGAGCACCAACAGCATTGTACATTTGAGGATTTCTTAGAGTTTGGTCATGATACCCCTTGTTACCCATCAACCATCCAGGTATGGGTTGAGGGTCTTGCAAAGAGGCTGGTAGATGAGAGTTCTTGCAGGTCCATGGATATGTAGTGCAGAACTGGAAAATCTAGCTGTTATGGCCACAATAAGTTGAGTGTTATGGGAGTGGAATTTTTTTTGCTCATGAAGACTTCTGGTTGATGATAGGCCACTCTCAGAGCCAAGTGGGCCCAGTAGATTGCATCCTACAGCTGTGGGAAACCAGCAGTTGGTGAGAATCCTGGTGGCCTCACTGTTTGACTGGCTGCATCAAGGGAGAAAGAGAAGAAGGGGTCGGCTCAGGCAAACATTGAATCTGTCACATCCTGTTTGTACTTTTGAGTGGAGGACTGTGAAATGCTCTAGTGGGGGCGCACTGTAGCTCAGTGGTCAGCACTGCTGCCTCCCAGCGCTGGGGACCTGGGTTCAATCCCACCCTCAAGCGACTGTCTGTGGGGAGTTTGCACATTCTCCCTGTGTTTGTGTGGGTTTCCTCTGGGTACTCTGGTTTCCTCCCACAGTCGCAAAGATGTGCAGGTTGGGTTGACTAGCCATGCAAGATTGGCCTTAGTGTCTAAGGATGTGTAGGCTAGGTGGGTTAGTCATGGGAAATGCAGGGTTACAAGGATTGGGTGGGATGCTTCTTGAGGGCCGGTACGGACGTGATGGGCCAAATGGCCTGCTTCCACACTGTAGGGATTGTATGATTCTAGCATCCCAGTTGCTTCCACTTGCAAAATGTTTAAGAGCAACTGTAACTTTGAGGATGGGATTGCCACCAAGTCATTATGCATGCAGCTCCACATAGGTATGTCACAATGGCTCAGGACCCTCTTCATCATCTCCTGAACAGGGCTTCAGGCATTTGCAAAGAGTTTTACTGATGTCTGTGGATACGGTTGCACGTTAGAACTCTCTTCATGGATTCTATCTTGCTGCTTCTCCCTCTGAAGGCAGCTGTTGGTGGCTGCTCTTCATGTTGAGCCCAAAGAAAACATTCCATCAATGTGTGTATGTTTGGATTAGTAGCACCATCGGAACTGCAGCTGGATTTACCTCAGTAATTCCTGCCAAAGTTGAAACAAGCCTGTGAAAACATAAGAGATGATACACGTTATTAAAGATACATCTGAGCTCTGACATCCTTTGCAATTAAGCTTTGTCTTACACCCTCACCGAGGGGACTGTGTCACTAATTTGTGGAACCTAATGTAACATGCTGATATAGAGCTTCAAGCTAATTGCCCTTTCCTGATATAAGGCTGTCCAACAAACTCTCATTCGCATGAATGAATAACTTGCCGGTTCTGCCTGTGACCCACAAATTATCCCCCATTCTTCACATCCACTAATGTGCTGTGATCCCTGTGACTCCTCGACCTTTCCTCTTGTTTTGGTTGAATCCCTTTACATCACTAATTAGGGGCCTGCTTTATCAGCCAGGCTCATGGCTCTCATAGCTCCGATACCCTTGCTCGTCCTGCACTCAGACCTTACCGAGACCGGAGTCACCAGAACTGAAACCTCCAATCCGACCCCAACCTTTCAGACACCCCCACTACGCTGCAAACCTCCACCTTAACATTTCACTATTGCCCCTTTATAAATGTGACCATTCCCTCAGCCACTGCATACAATGAGTTGAATTCCCCATCTTCAGTTTCCGACAGCCTCAATGACCTCAAGCACTGACTTTAGAAACCTCAGACTATTTTATTTACAGCCCTCATAAGCCCTTGGCTGACTGTGGCACATCTCTCGAACTGACTAGAGAGCCCACCCCCCCAAACTGGGTTTGCAATAGCACACCGAGGAACTGACCTGCAATGCCTGGAGAACTTTTATTTGTCTGCAAGGACCGAGTGTGGTACAATCCCCAGGCTCCTACAGTGCTGATCCGTCTAATACCACACCAAGTGCCTGACTCCGTTTGCGCTCTCCCCCAAGTGTAGGAATGCTTCTGACTGTGGTAGCACTCCCTGACTGACTGACTCCCTGACTAACTGGGGTCCACCCTTGGTCCATGAGACACCTTTTGCTTTGACTTTTTTACACCATGCTGTGAGAGTGCGTGGTGCGTGGAGTGTGTTTGCTGCATAAGCAGCTGGCACATGCTTCACCTCCGATATTGACACAGAACTGCATCAAAGAGCAATATGCTGCCCATTCTCCCCTATCAGTCAACAGTCACACATCGCCCTCACTGTTTCTTAAAGCCACAAGCTGCCTGCCTTTCCCTCTGTAATAAATATTTAGCGCTCAGCCGGTGGTTGCTGGCTGTCCCTCTGCACCGAAGCACTGACAGAGATTCCGGGACAACTTCCTGAGTTTGCCCATGATAGCTACCTTTGAGAGACTACATGCTGCTGGAGCCCTGCCAAGAAACAAGCCATCCAATGTTCTGAAGGTGCTGCATTTTCATTGGTCAGTTGTGCACAGAGACGTCTGCTGCAGCTATCGCTGTTCCACCTGAAGTGAAGGAAGGCAGCCTGCACAGCCCTGAACTCAGCTGAGATGACAAGGTGTAGAGCTGGAGGAACACAACAGGCCAAGCAGCATCAGAGGAGCAGGAAAGCTGACTTTTCGGGTCTGGACCCTTCTTCAGAAATGGGGGATGGGAAGGAGATTCTGAAATAAATAGAGAGAGAGGGGAGGCGGATGGAAGATGGATAAAGGAGCAGATAGGTGGAGAGGAGACAGACAGTTCAGGGAGGTGGGGATGGAGCCAGTAAAGGTGAGTGTAGGTGGAGAGTTGAGATGCGAGTTGGTCAGCCGAGTGAAGACGGACAGGTCAAAGAGGTGGGGATGAGGCTGGTAGGTAGGACGTGGGGGTGGGGGTTGGTCAGTGAAGTGGGAGGAGCGGATAAGTGGGAGAAAAGATGGACAGGTCAAGGAGGCAGGGACGAGCTCACATTGTGGTATACTGTATCCGCTGTTCCCGATGTGGCCTCCTCTACGTCGGGGAAACCAAGCGGAGACTTGGAGACCGCTTTGTGGAATACCTACGCTCGGTTCGTGACAAACGATTGCACCTCCCAGTCGCTAACCACTTCAACTCCCCCTCCCACTCCTTAGACGACATGTCCATCCTGGGCCTCCTGCAGTGCCACAACAATGCCACCTGAAGGTTGCAGTAACAGCACCTCATATTCCGCTTGGGAACCCTGCAACCCAATGGTATCAATGTGGACTTCACAAGTTTCAAAATCTCCCCACCCCCACCTCCCTAACCTAATAGTAAGCAGTTCCTACTATCCCTGAACTCAGATGGACCTGAGGCAGAGGAGCCTCCTTGACAGGTACCCACTTGGTTTTCACTGAGTTTTCCAAGCAGTGAGATCCTTGTTTGGACAGAAGTTCATCAGGAAGAGGAAGTAAGTATGGTGAATTATGTAATTAAAGACAGGCAAATATAAGCAAATAGTCTTCTCTCCACCTGATTATGAGAGTTTGATTTGACCTTCAAAGCAGGTAAACTTAATTGAGAGAGTTTTTCACAGCAGCAAGTCTCTGACTTACAGCCTTTAGCTTGATTTAACTCATCACACTCGTCATTATTCCTGCCTCTTGAGGGAAGGGAAAATTGCGCCCATAATTTAGCTGGGTACCAAAGCTTTGCAGTATTAGGGGGTGCCATCTTTTGGATCTGACACTAAGTCAAGGACTCACATGTCTTCCTCAAAAGAGGTCTCTAACAATTGTTAATGTATAACATGGAACATAGAACATAGAACATAGAATGGTACAGCACAGTGTAGGCCCTTCAGCCCACGATGTTATGCCGACCTATTATCCTAATAAGATCAAACCACCCTGCGTACCCTACCTTATACAATCATAGTTCAAATCTAAATGGGGAAGACGTTCAAGTGACCTCGTTGACATTTATCTTTCAACAAAATCACAAAACAGATTACCTGGCACTGATTATTCCCATTACTTTATGTCAGATTTTCAGCATCTGTAATATTTTCCTTTCGGGCTAAAATATATTGACTATGAAATAACTGCACATAGGCCAGTATTCTGTCTCCCTTTATTTACTTGTGCACAGTACACTGACTGTGACCTACCAGCTCGGAGTCTAATCCAAAATTCCTGAGACTGTCTGAATCCCCTGTTTATATCGGTCAGCCAGGGCTCCCTGATTGACACAGGTTAACAACCCCAATCAAGGATCTCATAGTCAATAATATCCATCTGGTTCCAATCACTACAGACTGTTTTTTTTCCCTTATTTGCTGTTTGTGGAAATTGCCATGAGCAAGTTGACCTTTTCATTTCACTAAGTTGCAGCATTGAGAAAAGATTCCATGAATTATAAAGCATTTTGGGACATCTGAGAAGATGAAGATATTGCTGTGGGATTTTAACTCTGTTTAGTTTCCTACCATCATGCTGCTGGGGCCTGTGGAACTTTCTATGAGAGTCCTTTATTTACAGTTATGATCTATGCATGCATCAGGTAAAATGCTCCACTTCTGAAAAGTGATAGTGAAAATGGCAGGCTAGGAGGAGTGGGCATATAGTGGTAATACCACAACCTCTGGGTCAGCAGACTTGTGTTCAAGTCCCACTTGCTCAAGACATGTGATACAACATGCTTCAATAGGTTGATTAAAAATATCAAAAACCCAAGGTAATAATAACTTTAAAAAGTATGACAGAAATAAACTAATGTGAGCAGGCTATCAGTTTGGAGGGTTGGTCCTTCAGTCTGTATTAATTTGTGCAAGACCTCGGGCACATTTTGGCCATTGAGAATCTTCAACTCCCTTTCCCCCACACCCCTCAAACCTCCAAAATATCTTTTTAATTCATTCACAGGATGTAGGCATCACTGTTTGGGCCATCATTTATTGCCAGTAGGGCAATTGAAAGCCAAACACATTGTTGTAGGTCTGGAGTCACATGTGGACCAGACTGGGTAAAGATGACAGTTTCCTTCCCTGAAGGACATTAATGAACCAGATGGGATTTTCTCACTCGACTCTTAATTCCAGATTTTTATTGAATTAAAATTCTACCATTTGTCTAGGAATTGAACCAGAACATTACCTGGGTCTTGAGATTAATAATCTAGCAATAATACCACTAGGCCGTCTCTTCCCCAACCAGCCTGACATCAGAAACCCAACTATCTTTCCTGGTGGGGATCCTTCATGCTGGGAGCCCAGGAGTTTAGGATCTGGGTTATGCTCACGGCCTCTGCTTTGGTGTTGCTAATTTATGGATTCCCATTCCAGGATCCCAGTTTTGGAAGAAAGCTTGCTGGTAGCCAATCAGCTTCCTGATTGCTGGAAGATCCAGCAGGTTTCTTACCTCAGTAAGCCTTGGGTTTCCCTTCTGGAATCTCTCTTACTTTTGGACTTAATTGGGCAACACCTGGCCAGTCTGTTAATGCAAATTAAGAATTTTAGCTCCCTTCCAGTTCCCACTACTTCTTCATCATCACAATGTCATCATCAGTATGTATCCCTCTGATGCTAGTCCCACACTCTACAGTGAAAGTTGCTAAATGAATGATTTCTTTCTACACATAGACCAGTGTGCTTCTATGATTGGAATTGTTAATTTAGTACATTTAGTTCCAAAGTAGAGGCAATGGCCTTTGGTTGTAGCACTCCCACCTCTGAGTGCAGCTTTACAGAAATCTACTGATTATTTGATTTCAAAGATAACAATAACTCATATTTGCATACAACACTAAACTTAATCAAATATCCCCAGGGCTTCACAGGAGTATTTTCAGACAAAATTCAATGTAGAGTCACAGAAAGAAATATTAGAACAAATAACCAAAATCTTGACTAAAAAGGTAGGCTTTGAGTGTTTTAGATGAGGGTGGAGTGTTGACTGATGGATGTGTCTTGGAGGGAATTCTAGAACTTTGGGCTTAAGCCACTGAAATTATGGCTTCCAATGGTGCAGCGATTAAAATCAGGGAGAGGGAAGAGGCCAGAATTAGAGGTGCACAGAAATCTCAATGTTCTGGGACCAGATGAAATTATAGAAATAGGGAGGCACAAGGTCCTCAAGCATTTACAAATGGAGATGAAATCAACACTTAAGATCAATACGTTTCCTGAGCCAAATGCACATGTGTGTCAGCAAGTACAAGAGTGATGTGTCAATGGAAATTGGTGGAAGGTAGGATACATACAGCAGAGTTTTGGATGTGCTTATGTTTATGGAAAGTGCAAATTGGGAGGCCTGCCAAGAAACATAGAAAAAAGGAACAGGAGAAAGCCATTTGGCCCTTTGAGCCCACTCCACCATTCATCAAGATCATAGCTGATCACCCAAGTCAATAGTCTAATCCTGCTTTCTCCCCATCACCTTTGATTTCATTCGCCCCAAGTGCTATATCTAGCCACCTCTTGAACATTCAATGTTTTTGCATCAACTACTTCCTGTGGTAATGAATTCCACAGGCTCACCACTATTTTGTTGAAGAAATGTCTCCTCATCTCCGTCCTAAATGGTCTAACCTGAATCCTCATACTGTGACCCCAGGTTCTGGACACACCCACCATCAGGAACATCCTCCCTGCATCTACCTGTCTAGGTCGGTTAGAATTTTATAGGTCTGTATGAGATCCCCCCCGATTTGTCTGAACTCCAGCGAAAACAATCCTAAACTAGTCAATCTCTCCTCATACGTCAGACCCGCCATCCCTGGAATCAGCCTGGTAAACCTTCGCTGCACTCCCTCGAGAGTAAGAGCATCCTTCCTCAGAAAAGGAGACCAAAACTGCACCCAATATTCCAGGTGTGACCTCACCATGGCCCTGTATAACTGCAACAACACATCCCTGCTCCTGTACTTGAAACCTCTCGCAATGAAAGCCAACATACCATTTACCTTCTTTACCACCTGCTGTACCTGCATGCTTACCTTCAGCAACTGGTGCACAAGGACACTCAGATCCACCTGCACACTCCCCTCTCCCAATTTACAGCCATTCAGGTAGTAACCTGCCTTCTTGTTTTTGCATCCAAAGTGAATAACCTCACATGTATCCAAATTATACTGAATTGGAAAAATTAAATTCACCGGTAACAAAGACACGGATGAAGATGAGCAAGGATATAGACTGATGATTGAGAGCATGTGAGATTAAAAGTTCAGCTCAGGATCAAATCGACCACCTAGTTCATGAACAATGTTGGACAGTGAACATTGAAGTAGGATGGATTTGATTGTTAATTAACAGAGTCTGCAGTGGAAATGCAAAGAGAATGATATTTTACTTCAGTATTCTCCAGTATTGTATAAATAAGCTTTATTATTCAAAGCTAATTTTTTTCACAATTTCAAATCCCTCCCTTTGGCAGCAGAGTTTCACCTTGTCTCTCATGAAGATCTTATCAAATAGTTTCGGAGAATCCAGATATGTCTTGTACATATGTATCTGCATGTCTACGGTGGCCTTGACATCTGTGAAAAACAGCATAATTGAGTTTGTAAAGCTTGAGTCATATTGCATGACCTCCCCTTTCTAAATCCACACTGCCTGTCATTGATCATGTTCAATTTAGATAAATGACCCTTGAATTGTTTCCTGATAATATTTTGCATAGAATCAGTAAAACTATCTGGCCTGCAGTTCATAAACCATATGCCTTTGGTCTTTCTTGAATAATGACATTATATTAACTATCTTGTAGTTTATTGGAAGTGCTCTACTTTTAATGAACTACAGAATATCTGTTCCAAATTTTCCCACCACATCTTCCTTCAATTGCTTTAATATTTTCAGATTCAAGCTTCCTTGACGTAATTACGTAAGTACATTTAGCTGTTCCTAATTAGATTTCTGTGGATACTTGAACTAAATACTCTACTGGGCTTCAGGAAGAATGTGGCTTCAGCTTTCTGATTATTTTTACAATTATCTGTTTATAAATATTCAGGAGTAAACATTATCAGTATTTCAGCAGGTGCTTGTCATCTAAGTCTAGACTACCTCATTCATATTTTTCATAATTATTTGTAACTGTAATTGAAAGAAGATATGATATCTTTTATATCTCTGCCTTTGAAATTTCCAATATTTTCTAAAGAATTAGTCATCATTGTTTGTTTGAATGGGGCAGAGCTGAAAGATAATCTGCCACATTGCCATTGCTATGAAATTTGTTTTAAAAAAAAAGTAGGGATCTCTTCTGGATGAGTTGGCCAATAGCTTTCCATTAACCAGAATGTTACTTTTTATTAGATGCTGTTTATTTGTTTCATTGCTATCCATGGTGGCTCAATGGTTAGCACTGCTGCCTCACAATGCCAGGGACCCAGCTTTGATTCCACCCTTGGGCTACTGTCTGCGTGGAGTCTGTACATTCTCCCTGTGTCTGTGTGGGTCTCCTCCTATAGTCCAATGATGGGCAGTCGAGGTGGATTGGCCATGGGTAATGCAGGATGATAGGGTACAGGGCTGGGTCTGGGTGGGATGCTCTTCAGATGGTTGGTGTGGTCTGGATTGGCTGTTTCCACAATGTAAGGATCCTATGATGGTATCCCTCTGTACGAGATTTGGGCTGATGCAATCCTAACCTTATAGCACTGATCATGCTACAGCAGCAATTTATTGTACATACAAACAGTTTTACAGGTAAACATTACAAACAAGAAACAGGAATTGGTAATTCAGCAATCTAACCTGCCCTCCATTTAATTAGATCATGGCTGATCTGATTGTAACCTTAAATTCACATTCCCACCTATCACTGATGACATTTCAACCCCTTGCTTACCAAGAAACTATTCACCTTCATCTTAATAATACTGCAGAACTCTTGTGTCATCTTTTCAAGGAATGAATTCTGAAGTCGAGAGACACTGTCAGAAACATTTTGCCTCAACTCTGTTTTAAATAGGTGACTCCTTATTTTTAAACTTCCTGAGGTCATACAAGGTACATGCAAAATCTCATCAAGGCTACCAAAAAGAGAGAACGAGAGATACAGTTAAGGTTGAATTTTCCCATCACTGTACAACAGAGGCAACGGTGAGACAGCTGGGCAAGTACAGCAAGAATGGAAAATGAAGATTCTTAATGTCGAGGCAAGAACTAACATTCCGCACAAAGTTTCAATGACTGGAAAGATTCTCACCAGTGGGTGGCAAGGGGCCTGTTTATGCACGTTAATGTTTCGTTGCAACTTAATCTCACTGCGTTGTTATTCTCCCAGGCAGCACAGATAAACTAAATGGTGACAATTCTATCATAACAGTCAGAGCGATTATGTAGTGACTGCAACTCACTGGCATCATCATTGGGTCTCTGTCTTGACCAGCATTCCCCAACATCACAGGGCACTCTGTGAGCAGCAACTTCTTTTGTACACTTTGGAACTCACTCACACCTCATGTTGCAATACTGCTGCGAAGCCACTTTGAGCACGTGGACAGACACCCACCTCATGCATCAGAACAGGCTTCAATGCAAGGCTCTTTGCTGGCTTTCTAATGCTCGCTCCATGTGCAGAAACTTGAATGTTCACAGCATCTCTCTGTCTTGCCTTTCCTTGTCTTTTTGCCTGTTGCTACCTCATTCAGAACATACAGGCTCATTGTAGTTCTGTCTCACCTTGCTTTTTAACACAGACTCAAAGACAGGCATCCTGTTACATTTGGCAGCAACAATCTGTGATGGGGTGGGCATGTTCGTATATAGTACCTGTTAATGTTAATGTCACATGGCAGCACGTGCCAGCAGCTTACACAATAAGCATAGTGCATGTGCTGTAACCAAAAGGCTATGTGTGAAAGTCTAAGGGGAGTAGTCTTCAGTCAGTTGAAAGGAGACTATAGCCAGTCAGTGGGGACTACAACAGTCAGACATTGACAGTGTCTGACATCAGTGTAAGACCTTGGACATGGTCAACTCCCTACTTGGCTTTCAGGGTCTTTGACACTGCAGTTCCAATTCACTCAGGGGTGTGGGCTACTGTCAGTCCTTGACCCTCTTCACTAAATATCAATGGAGGTTATCAGGAGCCACCACTATGACAAAGAAGTTGAGGAGGCCAGTTGTGGGTCCGGGAGGCAACATGCTGGAGGTAGACAGGAGAATAATTGTGAAGAGAGACCTTCTGTCTATGGCAGCATTGGTAAGAGTTACACCACACAGCGCTTGTGGAGATGAACCCCTGTCTATAAATTGAGGAGACCTTCCATTGTGTTGTGTGGACATGCACCATACTAAATGGGATCAATTTTGAACAGCTCCAGCAAATCAAGGTGGGGCATCCATGAGGGGCTGTGGGCCACCAACACCAACAGAACTGTACTTTAATACAATCTGAAAACTCATAGTCCAGCATATTCTGCACTCTACCACTACCATCAGGCCAGGGATTCAACACTTGTTCAATCAAGAGTGCAGGAGGGCATGCTGGAACTGCATTAGGCATACCTAGTGATGAACCTAGCGAAGACACAGCAGGGGTAATTGCATGCAAGTGTTAGACATAATTAAGTGATTCCACAACTCACCGATCAGATCTGAATTCTGAAGCCCTGTCACATCCAGTCATGAATGGTGTTGGACAGCTAAACGCCTCACTGGAGGAGGATCTCCAGAAACATCTGGACCAAGGAGCCCAGGAAATCAATGCAAAAGATAAGGCTGAAGGTTTGCACAATTGGAAGGCAGAAACTCTGAGTAGATGATCCACCTTGGCCTGCTGCAGAGGTCCCTAGCATCATAGTCTTCAACTGTTCATTCCATGTGATAACAGGAAAGACTGCAGGCACTGGATGCTGCAAGACCTATGACCCCTGATGACATTTAAGTAATAGTATCACACGTTCATGCCGCAGAGCGTGCTACTCCCTGGGTAAATACAACACAGGCATCTACCTGACATTATGCAAAATTGTCCTGGTAGGTCCTGTTCACAAAATCCTGTCAAATACAACCTGGCCAATTACTGCCCCGGTCTCGTCTTGATTATCAGTGAAGAGATGAAAGGAGACAACAACAAAGATATAGCTCAGCAATAATCTGTTCACTGATCTTCAGTCTGGGCTCTTGCAGAGCCACTCAACTCCTGATCTCTTTATAGACTTGGTTCAAACACAGACAAAAGACTTTATCTCCAGTGGGGAGCTGAGAGTGACAGCCCTTGACATCAGACCACATTTGACTGAATGTGGCATCAAGAAACCCTAGCAAAATTAAAGCTAGTGTAAATCAGGGGCAAAAGTTCCTGGAAGAAAGGAGCAGTCAACATTTTGGGTTGAGGGCAGACCTGACTCGACAGACCTGAAGAAGGGTAATACCCAAAATATTGACTGCTCCTTTCCTCCAGATGCTGCCTGGCCTGCTGTGTTCTTCCAGCCTCCTGGTTGTCTACTTTGGATTCCAGCATCTGCAGGTATTTTGTCTCTAACCGCAAAAGTTCCTGTTGGTTGGAGTCATGCCTGGCAGGTAGGAAAATGGTTATAGTGTTGTGGCTGTTGGAGGTCAGTCATCTCAGCTCCAAGATATCTCTGCAGGAGTTCCTCAGGGTAGAGTCCGAGGCCCAACCATCTTCAGCTGCTTCATCAATGACCTTTCTGCCATCATAAGGTCAGAAGTGAGGACTTCGTCAATATTCAGCAACATCTGTGACCCCTCAGACACCAAAGCTGTCCGTGTTCAAATGCAACAAGATCTGAACAATATTCAGGCTTGGGTTGGCAATTAGAAAGTAACAGTTTCACCACACAAATGCCAGGCAATGGCCATCTCCAAGAAGAGTGCACATTTTGATGTTGTAATGAAGAGCTGACTCCATGGGGTCCTCTCATGTCTGGGGCTGTACAGGTGCCTGCTTTTATGGAAGTCCTCCAGGAGATGGCAATTTGGGGCAGTTCTTCCCCAGCCTGCTGTGGAGATGATGCCAGTGATAGACTCAGGAGCATATTGTGGTGAGTACATTGAGATAAAGTACCCTCTGAGGTTTCAGTATCCAAGCTGGTGGAGGGTGCGGCAGACTGCCTTGCCAAAGCTTCTTCAAAGGGGCCTGTGTCTTCTTCCTCAGAGGTGGAGGAGTGGGTGATGTCTGGGAGCACTATCCTCTTTAGCGATTGTGTCGATGTCATTTATGCCTGCAGAAATCAAGAGGAGTGATGAGTTGTAAATGGGGTAGATGTTTGGCTTTGTTAAGAATATTTCACAGTGGTGGCAATGAAGAATAATGCAGCATTTGGCAGTGAATCCTACTTAGTTCCCAGGACATGGAAGTCTCAACATCACGACATGGTTGGCCATTGTCCTTCTCCCATAAGGTGAGAATTCTTTCCTCATAAGAAAGAAGAAGTTGAGGAGATGAATGTCAGCACCCCACCATCCGTCTTGACTTTCCATCCCATTTTCGCACTTTTTTTCCCCTGGACTTAGACAAAAGGAGGGATTGAGTGAGATAAAAGTGGCTGGCATAGCTATTAGTGACAGTGGTGGCAGAGAGAGGTTGATGGAATTATGGGAGAGGTTAGTGAGTTGTCCTGAGTGAGTGTGTAGGCAGTGTGAGAGCAGTCCTTTGCAGCTGTTGTGCCTGTGTAGTGGGGTGAATCATGTATTCCTGCATTAGAATTCATCCATCACTGGAATCCACCAGGTGAAACCCTCTATGCAACTCCCTGATACTGACTCTTAAACCAATTGTTTGGAAAAATCAGCTGTTTGATTAGTGAACTTAATAAGGGAAGGATTACAAAATGTCAATATGGAAAACAATGGTCTTAGAGACCAACTCTGTCTACAAAAATGATAGATATCAATTGTAGATATATTGGACTGGAGGAGAAAGAAATCAGAAAATGCAGAAGGCAGCAGGGACACAGTTCCTGAGTCAGGTGGTGCTATTGTGGAACAAAACAAGGTCAGTCATCTATGTATCATAAAAATAGACTGAGGCTTCTAAGAGATGCTGTGATAGAATTGTGCTGTTTGGTTTACCAGTCTCTGTTGGAGCAGTCAGCCACTTGGGAATGTATTATTGTGATACTGAAGATCACTGCTGCCCTCAACCTTAATGACCTTCCAGGCACCCACAGAGAATAAACAAGGAATTACCATTTTTCCTTGCTTGCCTTACAGACAATTGACATTTTATTTTTTGCAGAATGACAGAGTGGACGATATATTAAAAGTGAATTTATTTTTACTGCTAGTAACATACGTGCTTAATGTATTTGCTACTCTTTCTGCCCTTATAGGGCCACAAAGTTCTCCCTGGATGTGTATGACTGAAACTGGTCTTCTGGATAAAGCAGCAGCACCAATGAATGGCTCCCAAACCAGTTGTATTTATCTGTGACTATCCTGACCTAACTTTCATTTCCTTGCAGAGGATTTTGTTGCTTTAGTCACAACGTGTTCAGTAGTCATACAGTCATGGAGTTATACAGCATGGAAACAGACCCTTCAGTCCATCTCGTCCAAGCCCACCAGATTTCCTAAACTGATCTAATCCCATTTGCCAGCATTCAGCCCTTATCCCTTTAAACCCGTCTTATTCATTTACCCATCCAAATACCTTTTAAATTTTCTTTATTCTTTCACGGGATGAGGGCGTCGCTGGCTAGGCAGCATTTATTGCCCATCCCTAATTGCCCAGAGGGCAGTTAAGAGTCAACCACTTTGTTGTGGGTCTGGAGTCACATGTAGGCCAGACCAGGTAAGGATGGCAGTTTCTTTCCCTGAAGGACATTAGTGAACCAGATGGGTTTTTCCCTGACAATCGACAATGGATTCACAGTCATCGTTAGATTCTTAATTCCAGATATTTATTGAATTCAAATTCCATCATCTGCCTTAGCAGGATTCAAACCTGGGTCCCCAGGACATTATCTAGATCTCTGAATTAACAATCCAGTGATAATACCACTAGGCTATCGCCTCCCCAGTGTTGTAATTGTACCACCCTCCACCACCTCCTCTGGCAGCTCATTCCATACACCCACCCTCTGTGTGAAAAAGTTGCCCCTTAAATCCTCTTTATATCTTTCCCCTTCACCTTAAACCTATGTCCTCTAGTTCTGGACTCTTTATTCTCACCTGCTCAGGACTAGTGATGTTGCAGAATCAGCAACGAAATAACAGTTAGTCACTTCTACTTTAGAAATTCCCTATGCCACAACGCCTACTCTTTGTGGGAGAGAACAATAGTTCTATATGATTTCAGAATTTCTCTCATAGATGACTTGTGATTTGAGGCCATTCATAATTTTTCCTTAGACCTGAAAGAACAGGAAGAATTAACATTACACAATGTTACGCCTCACCAGGGTAGTGTGTTGGAAAGCAAGCGTTGCTGTTTCCAGGGCGACCGCAAAAGTTAAAGATTTTTAAAAATTGTCCAGAATTCCCAATTTAACTATCTTTTTGACCCAGGTTGGCAGCAAGCACAGACCATGTTGCTATATTTAGCAAGAATTATTATTTACTGCAAGTAAGTGTATTCTAAGTACCGATAGGAGAGGCAATGGCCTAGTGGTATCATTGCTGGACTGTTAATCTAAAGACCCAGATAGTGTTCCAGGGACCTGGGTTCAAATCCCGCCATAGCAGATGGTGGACCTTGAATTCAATAAATATCTGGAATTAAGAATCTAGTGATAACCATGAATCCATTGTTGATTGTTGGGAAAACCCATTTGGTTCACTGATGTCCTTTAAGGAAGGAAATCTGCCATCCTTACCTGGTCCGGCCTACATGTGACTCCAGACCCACAGCAATGTGGTTGACTCTTAACTGCCTTCTGGGAAATTAGGGATGGGTAATAATGCTTAGCCAGGAATGCCCTCATCTCATGAAGGAATAAAGGGAAAAACAAAATAAACAATTATGACCCATTGATCTACAACTCTAATCCCCTCATAAACTCTTCCTACACTTTCATACAGATAAACACAAAATAATGGATGCCATGGATGGAAGGAAAGACTGTTCAATGGTCCATGCCCACAGAGTCAACTGCAATGTCAAGTTGCACCACTCCTCAGTAATCCTTCTCCAAATACTTTTACTTCCTTGTAGGAGGCACAGGGTGACTGGTTCAAATTTATAAAGTCTCTGACCTACTGTTAAGAAATGCAGCCTATAGCAACTGCTAAGGAGAAATAGATGGCTTTCTCTAGGCTTTGACAGCAGAGGAAAGGAACAGCTCCTTTGAGTTGGAGATCTGATGGCTTCTCCCCAAGCATTCACACCCACTGGTTGTTCAACAACACAGGAGTCAATCACATAGTATTTTGCAGGCAGTTATTTGTTACCAATAACTGGTCTCCATTTCACAGACCGATCAGCTATTTGTTGCCAGCCAACTCTCTATTCATACCCATCCCTTGGCTCCAGTTCATCTGCAAACTAGACTGTCCCCATTGCTTGAACAAACAGCAGTGTCAACAGCATTTACAATGAGAGCCAGGTAACTCGTTTTTACAAAGTGCCGTAATCCTTTCCATGATCATTGGTTTTTTCAACAGTCCTTTGTCCATTTCAATCCACAATCAAAAATGCATAAAGCTAAAAAGATATACCCTTTACACCTGAGATAGCAAGAACTGCAGATGCTGGAGTCTGAGATAACACAGTGTGGAGCTGGAGGAACAGGCCAGGCAGCATCAGAGGAACAGGAAAGCTGACGTTTCGGGCTGGGACCCTTCTGATGCTGCCTGGCCTGTTGTGTTCTTCCAGCACCACACTTTGTTACTCTTTGCACCTAATGCTTTTTGTGGTCTCAGGGCCTTCCAATTTTGTTTATAGCCAACAATTGGAAGTGTATTTACTGTTGCGGAGTTGGAAGAAAAATGCAATGAAATAGATAACTAGGTTGCCAGTTTTAGTTAAGGGATATTTATTGGCCTGGACACGAGAAGAACTCTTTTACAAAACAAACAATTGCGGATGCTGGA
This sequence comes from Rhincodon typus, assembly GCF_021869965.1. Taxonomy (NCBI): domain Eukaryota; kingdom Metazoa; phylum Chordata; class Chondrichthyes; order Orectolobiformes; family Rhincodontidae; genus Rhincodon; species Rhincodon typus. The sequence continues at coordinate 104,522,345 of NC_063337.1, read as the reverse complement.
GATCTGAAACAAAATCAGAAATTGCTGGAGAAACTCAGCAGGTCTGGCAGCACGTGGAGAGAAAGCAGAGCTAACATTTCGAGTTAACGTTCTGATGAAGAGTCACCAGATTCAAAATTTTAACTCTGCTTTCTCCTCACAGATGCTACCAGACCTGTTGAGTTTCACAAGCAATTTCTGCTTTTGTAGGAGAGCTCTTTTGTTCATCTTCAAATTTTGTCATGGGTGTTGCATATCTATTTGAGATGGCATGTTTGTTTCATCTAGATGGTGGCACCTTCAACAAAGCATTGCCTCTTCAATACTGCAGCAAGGTTTCAGGCTGAATAATGCGTTGAAATCTGTGGAGTGGGTCTTAATCCCATGATATTTTAACTGAGAGACTGAAGTGCTCCTGTTCAGCCTTTATACCTATAGGAGGAGTATCCTAATGAATATTCTGACTCTGATCAGTAGAAGCACCCACCATGGTAGATACTGTTAGTTTTGTTTTCTTCTATAATCACCACAGCTCAATGTTTTCCCAAACTTCTTTCCAATTCAAATCAGCCACAGTTTCTGATGTAAATTCCCTAATCCATGGATGTCTGCCAGCAACTAACTGCTGTATCTTCCTTTTCATGTGTTAGCGTCGAATACCTGGGGACTGAGGCTAGAGGCTGAGAAACTCCCCCAGAGATTTTCCTGAAGGACTAAAGTAACTTCAAACAGTGTGCATTGGAAGCAACGTGCTAGTGTGGGAGGGTTTTCACTGTATATTTGGTGAGGTTTCATGGTTGAGCTGTCTTGCTAAGGTCTTTGGTCTATTGCACTTCCTCTCTGTAGCAAGTATTTTTGTTCTTATTTTGACAAGCACAATATAACTTGCACAACCATGCTGTCTTCGCCTGCTGATATATTATTTGGTAAATGTTTGCTAACATTTCATTAAAAATATTCCTGCTTCACAGCAATGTTGCATTTGCACAATCTCATTGTTAAATCAAATTTCTGTGACTTATATTAAATGTAGTATATTTTCACAGCTAAATAAATTACTTTTTCACATTTAAGCTCCATTTATATGGATGATGTGGAGGTGCCGGTGTTGAACTGGTGTTGACAAAGGCAGAAGTCACACAACACCCGGTTATATAGAAGACATCACCTGACAAAGGAGCAGCGCTCTGAAAGCTTGTGATTTCAAATAAACCTGTTGCACTATAACCTGTTATATTGTTTCATCCATTTATACTGGCTCAGAATCCCATCATTTGCTTCAGGAGAATGTAAGCATCATTCAATGCAGCATCATGATTGGCTTTTATTGTTTATTAAATTGCATCTTGAGAAATCAAAGTTCTCAGAGCCATGGTGTTTTGCAATTTTAATAACAATTTCTTAATTCAGAAATTAAGCAAAATTCCAATGAAATCATATGGATTTTTTCCATAATTTTGTAACAAAGGAATGTTGTGCCTTAGATTTTCCTATGTTCTCTGATTATTCTCCTTGAAATAGAGAATGTGATGGAGAGATCCAATAGAACTGTTCAAAACACCGAGGGATTTTGAAATAGTGACAAAAGAAACTGATGGAGGATCAGTAACCAGAGAGCACAAATGTTCGATAATTAGTAAATAAGTCAGAGGGGAAATGAAGAGGAATTAAATGAGTTGTTGGGATCTGTGGTGTGTTCATTGAAAGGATAATGAAACAAGTTCAAGAGAATGCTTCAAATGAGATTTGGATATTTACTTAAAAAGGAGAAAATGGGTTTATAGGGAAAAACAGGGAAATTGAAATAAATGGGTAGCTTTTCAAAAACGTTAATGTAGGCATGATATTCTTCTGTGCTTTATGGATCAATGTTTTCAGCATTCTTCTTACCCTCATTCCTAAATATTCAATTTCCTGATGAGATTAAGTTATCACTTTTACCAACTTGAACCAAAGTCACTAAGTTACAATATATCATAACATACTTTGTTTGTCGCACTAAAAATTTTTCCCAAAGTTACTTTTTTTCCCTTCTGACAAACCTCCCTTGTGATTTCAATTTCTGGTTAATCTTTCCTAATGTTTCCAATGCATCAGTAAAGTCATTCCACTGTTAGCTTATGTGGGAAATGAAATTTAATAACATTATGATCAGTGAATATTTGCTGCTATACATATTCTGGGGTACTGTAATGGGGAAAAATTACAATGTCTCTCCTTCAGCTTACATCGTGTGTGAAATATATTATTGCAGTCATTCTAAACATATTCCTTTTATATGGCAATATACCAATTGTTGCCTATTTATTTTACAATTTTTAAAAGCTACTCCCTAAAACTAAAATTACTTCAGTTGCTGAAAGAATTTTCTTTTTATGGAATCCTTTTACATAGAATTTAGACCCCATAAACAGGTCATTTGGAGTAACAGATATATAGTGATCCTGCTGCTCTATACTTCCACTATTATTTCTATATTCCATTTGCAAACAGACACTAGAAGTGTACACTGAACTCAAAGTGTGGCCTAATCAAGGTCTGTATAAATTTGATATAATTGGGATTATATTCCTCTAGAACTGAACTTTAGTTCTTTGTATTTGTGTGGCTTTGTTAGCTTATTGCCAAGTATGTAGACATCATTCTTACTCCTTGATTTGATTTGTTTTATTGTTGTCACATGTACATAAGTACAGTGAAAGGTTTTGTTTTATGAGCAGTACAGGCAGATCATAACACACAAGGACACACAGACAATAGGATGATTGAATAGAGTGACGCATACAGAGTTACGGCTGTACAAGAGGTGCAATAAAGCAAGATGAACATGAGATTTGAAATTAGAGAGGTCCATTCAGCAGTCTAGTAACAGGAGGGAAGAAACTGTTCTTGAATCTGTTAGTGCACGTGTTTAAGCTTCTGCATCTTCTGCCTGATGGAAAAGGTTGGAAGAGATTATCACCGGGGTGCGAGGGGTCTTTGGTGATGCTGGCAGTGTTCCCACAACAATGAGAAGTGTAGATGGAGTCCATGGATGGGAGATTGGCTCGTACAAAAATGCTTCAGTTACCCTTATCTATATTTAAATCCATTTGCTACTTACACATCCACTCTGTTTGTCTCTTCAGGTTGTCTTGTATTTTGTCATAATCTTCCTTATGAGTATCAAAGCCCCATCTTGATATCACCTGTAAATATTATATTATCCTTCTGATTTGTAAATCAATCTAATTTATTTAACGGTGAACTGCAGGGGCCTCAGCAACAAGTCACGTGAAATACAACTTTACAACGTCTGCCAGACTGAGTAAGTGCTCTTAACCTTTACCTTGCTCTCTGTTGTTCTGCTCACTAGTTGTTCTGCTGCTTGCTACTTGTCTCAATATTTTCTGGTCAATTGCTCTACTGTGGAATTCATTATCAAAGGCCTTTTGAAAATCCATGTATACCATATATATTGCATCCACTATAATACCAAGATCTATATTTTTTCACATAGTTTAACATGTTTTGTCAAGCATAACTTTTCTCTTTGATCTCCATGTTGACTACTTTCTATGACATTTTGATTTCCACAATGATTTTCTGTAAAACCCTTCTTTGACTAGAGGTTCAGTCATCTATAATTTTGACAATTACATCACCGGCCTTTCTATCTTAAGTATCTTTTGTGATACCTTTTCTTTACGTCACACTCACCTTATTAGTCACTTTGGTAAAAAACTGAAGCAAGTAACTCTAGAATGTTTCTGCTATTTCACCGTCATTATACATTATGCATCCCATGGAGCATAATCTTTCAATTTGCAATGAATATTTTGTCGAGTGAGATTCATGGCATCCAGTCCGCAATGGCTTGGAATCTCTTTTCTCATGTAATCTTCCATTCCTTGTCTCATTAATTATGCAGCCAGACTCATTAATAAAAAAACAGAAGAACTGCGGATGCTGTAAATCAGAAACAAAAACAGAAGTTGCTGGAAAAGCTCAGCAGGTCCGACAGCATTTGTGAAAAGAAATCAGAGTTAACGTTTCGGGTTCTGGGAGGCATTGCTGGTTGGGATGGTGACAGCTGACTGTCACAGGAGGCCACGTAATTAGACACAGATTGCAGCCCAGGTCAATGTGGTGTCCCATTTGCAAAGAGACATCCAGCAGTGCAGGATGAAGGTAAGTGATTTTTTGTGTTCCACAAGGGTAAATGTCACCATCTTCTCTTGGTCATCTCACAGTCACTTTAATTCTACTACTGCATCACCTCCCACCAAGGCTCATCGACTACAACTCTCTGTATCGCATGTATCATGTCCGTTAAATAGCTCCCACCCACCTCATCCTCCCAAACTCCTAACCTTCCCGGTCAGACTGCAAGGACACAGATCACAGTGGCTGCTGGGAACAAGTTTCTGAGTGACGATTATCAACTATGTTGATTAACTATGGTGGCACCTTCTTATTGACTATAGTCCTCCTTCACACCACTAGGGACTGCTCCCATTTGTCTTAAACACTCACTTTGTTTGAAGCACAATTAATGTATTTGCAGCTTAAATAGTTAGCACGCACTGCAGCTCTGATATTGACATAGTACGGTTCTGCACAGTGACATGTCCCCTCCTTTTGGCTGATTGATAGATTAACCATTCAGTGCTCTCAACATTACAAGCTGTTTGCTAAAAAACAATGTGAGCTGCACAGTGCCTGACAACTGTAAATCAGTGTTGGTAAGTCAGCGTGTGTTAAGAAAGCAATGTGAAGTGTACAGAGGAAAGCAGGCTCCAAGTAAGCGGTAAAAGTGAGTGAGTGCTAGGATAACAAGAGCCATAAAGCACACGTCGTGTAGGTAGATGACATACATGTGTGTTCCTGCACACAACCAACTTGGCAGATATTACACTGGTGTCTCTTAGCTCCATAGGATAGTGTTAAAGGGCTGAAATTGTGCCTCAGTTTATGGGAGGGCATCATGGTGATGTGCAAGATTGGTGGTTTACTGATGGTAACTTGCCTGGATGAAGAGTTGAGGAGGACAGCCATGGATCACAAAGCATTGTTCAAAAAGAAGCATTTGCATGGCAGTAGGGGCAAGGATCCAGTGAACTGCCGTCGCCATGTACCACTCTGATTTATATCTTGTGAATTTGCACCATCTAGTTACTTGATGAAGGAGAGGAAAATTCAAAGTGGCATATAAATGAGTATGGTTTTAATGAGATGTAAATCCGTGAAAATAAAGTAGTCACTGCTGAATGGAGAGATTCTGAATTGGTCATTCATAGATAGAAGAAAAGATCAAGAAACACTTTCATGATGTTGAGAATCAGACTTTTTCATTCTCACTGTGTTTTCCCACTTTTCTCATCATCACTCCTACAACACCGGAGAAGGAAACATTTTACCGATAGTATCTTATTCTATATTAATTTTCCTCTTTTGTTTATGTGTCTGTATAATAATTTGCTATTTATTTTTATTTTCTGTTTTATTCATCCTGTTCTTTATTTATTTTGTATTTAATGCGTGCCTTTTTCCATTATTTCAGTTTTGCTGTTAGCATTTTGTTCATCCACAGTATCTCATTATTGCTCAGTTTAATATTTTTGTAGTGAAATATATATCACTGGAACTTTATTGATTGCCTTTTAAATAATCTATCTAACCTACACATCCCTGGATCCGATGGGTAATTTAACACGCCCAATCCTCCTAACCACATCTTTAGACTGTGGGACGAAACTGGAGCAACTGAAAGAAACTCATGCACGCACAGAGAGAGCATGCAAACTCCACACGGACACTCACCTGTGGGTAGAAATGAACCCAGGTTCCCAGGACTGTGAGACAACAGTGCTAACCACTGAACCACTGTTCCACTCCTTGCTTTATGTTCAAAAGTTTTTATACATTCTGTAACTGTTCATATCTCCTTTATTTCTTACCTTAGCCCAACCATTACTCACACATCCTATTGTATTGATTATCAGGTTCCTGATATTTCTACCAGATCTCTTCCCCTGTGCTACCAACTTAAAGTCTTACCTTTGAACTTATTTATTATTTCTGTTAAGACCTTTTGTCATTCTGGTTCAAATGGATCCCAGTGTAGCAATATAGCTCCTTCTTGCTTATTTCCACTTGCTTGCCCTCTGTTTCCACAAAGTCATCCAAAATTATTTCTCCCATATTTCTTGTTACATGTGACTTATTTCAATGACTGCAAAATCCATTCCAAGGAATAAATCTACTCAACCTTTACACCGTTAGCATGTCCCTTTCTCTTCCGAACATTTTAAAACCAGCAATTTAAATTCTAATAACTTTATTTTTCTGTTCATTATCTGATTTCAATCATGTCCAGGTTATGCCAATTATGCTTGCTCTTAGCTCATTTCCATAAGCTTCTCGTTAAAGATTCTTATCCTCCATGGCCTCAGCTTTTAATGGGAACAATTACATCTTTGAGGTGACAGTAAGAGAAATTACATTTCTGTAGTGCCTATTATGATCTCAAGCTATCAGAAAAACACTTTACAACAATTGAAATAAGAAAACTGATTTGGGCGCACTAAAGTCCTACACAGTAAATGATCATTGAGATCATTTTTAGGCATTGGCTGAAGGGTACCTTGCCTGCTCTTTTTCAAATGATGACATAGAATCCTTTGAGGTGAGCTGAGAGAATCTTAGAATTAGCTTTATTGTCACATGTACTCAAAGGCAGATGAGGCCTTGACTTCACATCACATCTGAGAGATGCTACCTGTAACTTCACAGCAAGCCCTCAGCACTGAACAGGATTCATAACCTTAACTATGTACTAAAGTTTCTGGAATTATTCTTGAATACATAATCAAGAGTGAAAATTCTACCAGTGAGGCAAGGATGAAAATGCTCTATTCACTGTTCCTCCACTGTTCCTATCCATTATTATAACATGGGCATCTTTCTTGCTATATTATATGGACGTTTTTCTTTCTTCTATTCCTTTCAAAGTTTGCCTTTGCACAATTGGCATGTGCTATACTTAGGCCTTCTTACTAGTTTCAGAAACATACACCACCCCACCACTCTAACATCAATGAACCAGTTTAATCTTATTTGTATCAGTCTTCTTCATTCATTTTTCTTTCTATCACGATATTCTAGCATTGTGCCTTTAAAAATTGTTTCTTTTCTGGCTTTGAACCTCTCTCCACTCAAATATTAATGTTATGATCTCCTTGCCAATTGTTCAACGAATACCATTGGTGTTGGGATAGCTCCAACAGCATATGAGAAGCATCTACTACATTGAGCTGCCACATTTGTAAGTTACACTCCCACAGTTTTTTCGATTAGTAGGCATCTGAAAGTTCAACACAGAAATAGAAATGGCTGGAGAAACTCAGCAGGTCTGGCAGCATCTGTGGAGAGAAAGCAGAGTCGATGTTTCAGGAGAAAAGTGATTGGATACATTGACTCTGCTTTCTTACCATTAACGCTGTCAGACTTGCTCAGTTTCTCCGGTTATTTCTGATTTTGTTTCAGATTTTCAATATCTGCTGTTCTTTGGTTTTTGATCTGAATATTCAAAGTAGCAACAGGGACCAACACAATGTTCCAGACTTTCGTGTTGCTACAGATGCTCAGAAGCTACTCTTGGTTCTCACAGATCCGAATCTGACTCTCCTTTTAATCATGGACGTCTTAAAACTAAGCATTCCAAGCATGTGCTGAAATAATGCTGCTTGTTGTCTGCAAGATTCAGAGCATCATGAGCTATTTGTAGCTGGTGAACTTTCCCAAAATTATACAGTAGTGTTTAGCAATGGTTAAAACTGTAGTGACTACATCACTTGAACATAAAATTGTCCCTTGTTTCTCCATCTGAAGAGGAAAATTAGGAGTTATAAATTTAATGAATATTCCTGATTCTTATTTAAAATAATACTCATTTTAAAATGTATCTTTATTTAATTTTAAATAAAAAAAATGTAGCATAGTGTTCACTGTACAAGCTCTCAGATAAGCTGGGTGACTTCATTTACTGCCAATGTGATGGATACTGCCAGGCAGTAAAGCAAAAAATTTAATTGTTGTGAAAAAATAGCAGGAAAAGTTATACCGGTGGGAAATATGAAAGTCAAATAAGCAATTTCTTTTATTAGTCGCAAAAGATTTGTTGTAAATTGCGAAGTGATTCGTTTTCTATATACACATAAAAAAATGCCTGGAAATTGAACAGCATCCATAAATTACTTGATGTTGAACTGCAGAGTAAAACCCTCAGCATATGGCAGGGAAAGTATTAGTGAAATATGGGGCTTGTAGAAATATTCAATATCTGCTAATTGGTGCCACTTGGTGGAGATAGATTTCTGGTGAATCCTTTGAGAATGTATTCACGCCACATAATCTTAGTTGACGGGGCAAGGATTGGGAATTGGAGTCTCAATTTATGACTAGATGATTATGGCTTTTCTATTCATAGTTTAAGCATCAAAAGAAAGAAACATATGTTGAGTTTGTGTAGCACCTCTCATGACATCCCAGAACACTTTACAACCAATGAAGTACTTTTGAAGTGCTGAAATTTAGTGTGAAGCCAGATCCCACAAACAGCAATGGTATAAATATAAATCCAAGAACTGTGGATGCTGGAAATCATAAACAGTATCAGAAAAGCTGGAGAAACTCAGCAGGTCTGGCAGCATCTGTGGGGAGAAAGCAGAGTCAATATGTTGGATCTAGTGACCCTTCATCAGAATGGTATAAACAATAGCTACCTATTTTAGGTATTGGTGGGGCACCAACGGAGTTTCTACTTCAAATAGTGCCAAGATCTCCTTCGCCAGCTGGAGAGTCTCTGGCTTCATCTCTAACATCTCTCTAAAATATGGTTCTTCAGAAAATGTGACATTCCCTTTGTATAACCCTGTGGTATCAGCATAGATTTTGTGTTTAAATTTCTGGAGTTGTGATTCTATATCCTACAACAACCTGACTCAGAGGTAACAAGGTGTAGAGCTGGATGAACGCAGCAGGCCAAGCAGCATCAGAGGAACAGGAAAACTGACATTTCTGAAGAAGGGTCCAGACCCAAAAAGTCAGCCTTCCTGCTCCTCTGATGCTGCTTGGCCTGCTGTGTTCATCCAGCTCTACACCTTGTTATCTCAGATTCTCCAGCATCGGCAGTTCCTAATATCTCTGACTCAGAGGTATGAGTCCAACCACTGGTCCATAAAGGAAATATAATGACAACAGACAGCTCCAGCAAGAACAGAGATATTTGCAGACCTGCATACTTGTTTGCAATATATGTTTACAGATGTTGTACTTGAGTATCAACCGCTATCTTCAAATTAATGGCAGGTTTATGAATGGATGAGCAACCTACCTTGTGATTAATGCCCATGCTTTCCTTTTCAAACAGACATGTGGATCAGTTAATATTCACCATTGCAGAATTAGTAACCTTGTGTTCTCCGCATCAGTGGTTACATCTGATAACATTCGAAGTTTCAAAGACATTCTGCCACCATGATGGGCACCAAACATTTCATTGGACAATTTTACAGAAGTACATGGAAAGTTGTTATAAACTCTAAAATTATTGGCAGAATGGATAATGCAAATAGATTCAATAGTAGCTTTTAAAAGGGACTGGTTATATAAACTTGAAAAGGAAAATATTACAGAGTCCTGGGGAAAGACTTGGGGGAGCAGGGTTAATTAGCTTTCTTCTTCAGTGGTTGGAACATGTGGGATGAAAGGAATGACATCTTCTGTGTTATGGGTTAATTTTTCTTGAAGTTGTTGATACCACTCCTGGCAAAAAACACCAGGGACGAGCTGTCCTCTGCAGGGCTACAAAGCACTGAGAATTCTTTTTGCCTTTGGGCATTGATTGGTTTGGAACAGGCCTTCCAACACCATTGGGACGATGTCCCGCCTCTGAAAATACAGTCAATCAAAAGCCTGAGATAACAAGGTGTAGAGCTGGATGAACACAGCAGGCCAAGCAGCGTCAAAGGAGCAGGCAAGCTGATGTTTCAGGTCTGGACCCTTCTTCAGAAATGGGGGAGGGGAAGGGGATTCTGAAATAAATAGAGAGAGAGGGGGAGGCGGATGGAAGATGAATAAAGGAGCAGATAGGTGGAGAGGAGACGGATGGGCCAAGGAGGCGGGGATGAAGCCAGTAAAGGTGAGTGTAGGTGGGGAGTTAGGGTGGGGGTTGGTCAGTCCAGGGAAGACGGACAGGTCAAGGGGGCGGGGATGAGGTTGGTAGGTAGGAGGTGGGGTCCGTCTCCTCTCCACCTATCTGCTCCTTTATCCATCTTCCATCCGCCTCCCCCTCTCTCTCTATTTATTTTAGAATCCTCTTCCCCTCCCCCATTTCTGAAGAAGGGTCAGACCCAAAACATCAGCTTTCCTGCTCCTCTGATGCTGCTTGGCCTGCTGTGTTCATCCAGCTCTACACTTTGTTATCTCAGATTGTCCAGCATCTGCAGTTCCTACTATCTCTCGATCAAAAGCCTGTTGGCTCTGTCATCCTGGCAGTGCCAGGAGGAGTGGTGGTTAACTGTAGAACTGCAAACAGTCTTTAATGCTGATGTCTGAATGAGAAGGAGTTAAGTCCGTGGTTTTACCCAGGACAGTTTGGCAGCCTCCAGCCTGACAGGGTGATGGTAAGATGCAAGGTTTGGAGCAGATCGGGGTGTGAGATAATGTGGCATCCGACCTTTGTTGGATAGTTGCCAAGCAGGAGGCAGCTGCAAACCTCCAGGCCATATGTATTCAACTTGCAGTCTTGCTACGTGATAACTCAACCTCATCACTGGTAAAGTACCAGCAGCAGTGGAAAGAGGCCTTTTAAGGTCATTAATTGGTCACTAAGGTTATCAATTGGCTAAAGCTGGGAACGTTACTGAATAAACCCCTCCCATTGCTGATAAATAAACCAGTATAGAAGGGGAAGGCCACATGAACAACACTACAATCCTGCACCCAAATTTACACTCTCTCTCTTGTCAGCCTGCTTTAAAATTGTACGCTTCTCTGGATTTGAATCAAGTGTGTGTTGACTAGATTACATGATCCAGTTTTCACGGCAGCATTAGATGGGCACAGTCCAGAGGTTTCCATATACCTAACTTTCAAATATAACTGCCTACTCTTCGGATTTTCCATTCTGGGGGTGGTAAGGGTGAACAGATCAAATGAAGATTGCTGTGCATAGACTTCAGTGATTTGGCACTGTCTCCAAAGTTCAAAGATTAAAGGTGAAAAACCATCCAAACCTCACCTCTCAACTCCTTTACTCATTTCTCATGCCCCATCTGTGCCAATCCATCACCACTTCATGTATTGGACTCACTGCCTTGCCCTTTGTGGTCATTTCATGCCAACACATGTCACCATCCATTACCCTTTGCTCTTACACCTGTCAGGCCAACTCAGCTGGTATCCAAGACAACAAGGTGCAGGGCTGGATGAACACAGCAGGCCAAGCAGCAT